>NW_006209806.1:182082-188245 GCF_000334495.1 Tupaia belangeri chinensis | reverse complement strand
CCGCCCGCCCCGCCCCGGCAGGGCCGGCCGCCCGCACCAGCCCGCACCAGCTGCACAGCGATCATCAGCACCGTCTTGAGCGTGAAGGTCCGGTCGCACAGGTCGAACAGGTCCTCCAGGCTGGGCCCCAGCAGCTCCAGCACCATGGCGTTGTACTTCCCGCACGGGCCGAAGTAGTAGACCTGAGGGACGCCCTCTGCAGGGGGGACAGGCACAGGCAGGGCGTGCCGCAGACGCTCCTGGCGGCCACCCCGCTGCCCGGGCGCTACCTGCGGCGCTGAGCTGTTTGTAGAACCGGTACTTCGAACAGGTCCTCCAGGCTGGGCCCCAGCAGCTCCAGCACCATGGCGTTGTACTTCCCGCACGGGCCGAAGTAGTAGACCTGAGGGACGCCCTCTGCAGGGGGGACAGGCACAGGCAGGGCGTGCCGCAGACGCTCCTGGCGGCCACCCCGCTGCCCGGGCGCTACCTGCGGCGCTGAGCTGTTTGTAGAACCGGTACTCCAGATGCAGCTGCGGGGCCCGGGACTTGATCGGCTCCTGGGGGGCAGAGGGCCGGGCCGGGCCAGGGCCAGTCTGCCACGCGGGGCTGGGGGCCAACTCACCAATTTGATAGCCACATACTCGTTGGTGTAGAGGTTCTTCCCTGTGGGGACAGAGAGGCCCGTGAGGACAGCAGCCAGCAGCCAGCCAGGCCTGCATGCACCCAACCACTACCCCAGGGCCCCTTCCCGAGCAGGTGGGGAGTCTGGGCAGAAGCCCGCGGGCCTCCCTGAGCTCCCTCATCTACCGGGAGAGAAAGGGGCTTTCCGCCTCAAGCCACAAATCCACCAACACAAGTGCGGCCGCCTGCCAGGCTGTCACCTGGAGCCAGGAAGCGGCCACCATCGGCTGGGTGACCTGGCCCAGAACCCTTCCCAGCGTCGGGCACGCACATGCACGCCCACGCCATAGCCGCGCCTACAGCACCCCCCTGACCGTCATGGCCCAGTCAGGACCCTTGCCGGGTGCCGTTCTGCCGGCGGCGCTGTGTCTACTCAGACTACAGCTCCAGCAGGCCTGCTGCCCCTCCGACGGTCAGGGTAGGGCTCAGGAAGCCACTCTCAGGGGGTCCAAGCCCGGGAGTCCCACAGTTGCGGCCACACGACGACCCCTAACCATGAACATGGGACTGCCTCCCAGGGGCCAAGCCTGCCCTGGGCACGGTGCCAACTGGGAGCACAGGGTTGACCCCAGGGGCCAAGCTCAGCTAGCCAACCCCGAGCCCACCCAGTGCGCACAGCAATCTGGGGACAGGGAACTTCCCCTGGAGGCTAAGCTGGCCACGGCCCCCCAGGCCTGGCTCCGGAGCCTGCCCAGTGAGCCGCCTGTGTCCACAGCTTGCCCGGTGCACGCACAGGCTGCGGGTCAGGCACAGGTCTTCTGGGTGCAGGCAGGGCTTCCCACGGATGCTCCATCTGCGGGGCGCGGCTGAGCGGGCCTCCACATCACCCACCCCGGGCAGTGGGCTCCAGTGTCTGCAGCCTGGCGGGAAGCCGCAAAGCCCAGCCCACAAGCTGACCAGGGGCCTGATGCGTCTCGGCCCCGCCCCCGCCCGGCTGCCCACGCCTGCCCCTGCGTCTCAGGCCGCATGCTGAACGCGAGGGCAGCTCCTGCAGCCAGGGTCCCTTTTCATTTCCTCGGTGCAGTGTCCAAAGCGTGTCAGTGGATCCCGTTCCTGGCAGGTCTTTTTCTGGTCTGTACATTTCTTCTGCGAGAAACAGACAGCGGCAGCCCCAGCAGGCCGCGGGGAGGACGAATCCTGAGCCCCAACGGGGGAGCGCGCCGCAAGGGGTCTCTGCATCCCCCAGGAGCACTGGGAGGCCCCGCCCACCTGCCCGCCCCGCAGCGCTCGCTCCCCGCCTCTCTCCGCCCCACCTTGACTGCGGATCTGGACCCGAGAGACAACGACTCCCGGAGGCCAAGCCTGGGTTCTGGGTTCGAGGGGAGCACGCGAGTGGGACGTGGGCGGCTTGTGTGTTACAGACCCCGCTGGGTGCAGGGCCTCAAGGCCCTGGTCAGTTCTGGCTGTGCGTGGGTGCACATGACGCAAGAGTCCCCGGCGCCCCTCGGCCTGCGGCCTGCGATCTGAGACCTGCTCAACAGGCCCACCTGCCAGGCTGCAGTGAGCCTCTGGGACAGAACACGAGGAGCACAGTGAAATGTCACCCGGCTGGTGCAGGCAGGGACACGGAGGATGACTCAAGCATTCAGATGCTGCAGTTCAAACTGGCCCTGGACCGACGGGGGCTCCAAACCGTGCGGGGCTCGCGTGATGGGCCTCACCCCGGGAGTGGCCTCGTGGAAGAGCAGGCCTGCTTCTCTGCTCTGCCTGCCTCCCATCCGGGGATGAGGCCTCCACTACGGCCCGGGAACCAGCAGAACACGGGTCCTCAGGGCAGGTCGGCGGCCTTAAAGGGAAATACGCCAAAGGGAGCGGATGGGCCATCTCCTCGAGGGAACGGAAGTGGATGGGAGCAAGCGGAACCGGGGACCGGGCCCCTCAGAGGGACGCAGTGGGCTGTCACTGCAGGGAAGTGGACCTACACAGGCGACCAACCACCGCGCTGTCTCCATGCCAGAGGCCCAGGGAGCCAGATCCCGAGCAGCAGGCCGGTCCAAACCCTGGTCTAGCAGCTTACAGAACAGGCACAGCACAGACCAGCAGATGGCATGATGTTTATGTGGCTGGACTCCCATGTAGTCAGCCGCACTTCGAGCCCCAGACCAGGCAGGTTAAAACTCAAGCCAGGTGTGTGCGTGTGTGTGTGCATGCGTGTGCGTGTGTGCGTGCATGCGCGCGTGCCCAAGATCCCGAGAGAAGAATGGAGGAGGCGGGACTGCGGCGTGGCCATCCCCTGCAGGGGTGAGTTCTGTCTCTCTGGCAAGCGTATGCACGCTATAGAAAAAAACTCTAAAACAAAAGGAAACAAAACGGACGGAGTGCACACACACGTACATAGATGCCCAAAACCCTACGGGGGGAGGGACTGGGGCGCGACTGCACCCCACTCAAGGGTCTCTGCTCTCCCTCTGGTGAGCACGCTTGCCCTCTAGTAATAGAGGAAAAAGTAAAAGCGAGAGGAGTAATGAAGAGACAAAGCCAGAGGGCGGAAGGCTGACGGCCAGAGCGGGGCAGCAGGTGGCATGAGGGCACCGTGGCTGGGCCAGAGCCCGAGTCCTGCCGTTATGTCGCCGGACTGCGGTGGCAGGGAGACTACACCGGCGTGTGTGAGCGTGCCCCAGCCCCGTGGCAAAAACCTGTAAAGAGAAAAGTGACGGAGGAGCACCTAGGGGCGTCTGGGATGGCACGGACTGCCCCAAGCACACGTGACGCTGGAGATGAGGGATCAGCGGAAGGGGCCGGCAGGTGGCCTGCTGGTTACGGGGCTCGACTCCCCGGGCTGACTGCGGCTGGGTCCTGGGTCTGGCAGCTCGCTCTCACTTTCCTTGTCTCTTTCTATTCAACTTCAAAAAAAGAAGGACCAGCACTGGTGGCATGGTGGTTAAGGTGCTGGACACTCCCACACAGCTAACCATGGTTCGAATCCTAGACCTGGCGGCTTGCTTTCTCACTTTCTCTCTCTGTCTCTGTTTCTCCCTGGTCAAATGAAAAAATAAGTGAATAAATAAAATTAAATAAATCTTTTAAAAATAAAAAAAAGGGGACCAGCAGTTAGCGTAATGGCTGTTGCTGAACTCCCATGTAGCCGACTGTGGTTCGAGTCTGGTGGCTTAAACTCACCCCAGGCACATGTGCATGCGTGCCCAAGATCCCGAGAGGAGAATGGAGAAGGGATTGCTCCCCTGGGGGGGTGATTTTTCGCTTTCTGTCTCTCTGTCTTTCTGGTGAGCGCACAATAAATAAAAAGAATGAACATAAAAACATTTAAAGGGAAGGTCTGGCAGGTGGTGTGGTGGACCCCCACATGGTCGACTGCGATGTGAACCTCAGACTTGGCGGCTTGCTTTCTCACTTCCCTCCCTCTCTCTGGTTTAGTTTAAATAAGTTAACTAAATTGAATAAATAATAATTTAGAAAATATTTAAAGAGAGAAAAAGAGACTTGAAGGAAAAAGAACTAAAATTTGTTCTGATGTAATGACAAAGTTGACACCCACACCCAGGCAGCCCAAGGAACCCCGCAGGAAAGACAGGGGGCGGGGCGAGCAGCCCATGGTGGTCACGCTGACGGCCACGCAGCTGTCGGGTGGAGTCCCGGACTCAGCGGCTTAAACTCACGCCGGGCACGTGTGTGTGCCGCCCAAGATCCCGACTCAAACATATAAATAATTTTTAAAATTAAAGTATTACTTAGAGAAAATATTTGGTTGGGTTATTTGGTTAGGATGTTTGGCAACCATAGAGAAAATAAAAATCAGGACCAGCAGTTAGCATAATGGCTATGTTGCTGGACTCCCATGTAGTAGACCGCGGTTCAAGTCCTGTACCCAGTAGCTTAAACTTAAGCCAGGCGTGTGTGCCTGTGTGCCCAAGATCCCAAGAGGAAAACGGAGGAGAAGGGAATGCGGCGTGGCCATCTCCCCTGGAGGTGATTTCTCACTTTCTGTCTCTCTGTCTGGCGAGCGCACGCGCCCTATAGCAAAAACCTCAAAAAAAATTAAATAAATAAATAAAAAGAATGATCTTTACTATTATTTTAAAACCGTGTTAGAGGACACGTTCACTCCGAGCAAGCTGCCAGGTCTAGGCCTCGGCTTACAGTCACGTGGGAGCCCAGTACCTGAGCCCACCATGCCGCCCGCGGGCCCCCCCTTGGGTTTGGGCACACACATAGACAAGCCTGCTAGGTCTCCGACTCGAACTGCAGAGCTGGCCACGTGGGGTCGAGCTGTTGGGGCCACCGTGGCATTGGCTGGCCCCAGTACACTCGACAGGAACCCCGACAAGCCCAAAGGCCGGAGCCAGCTCCTCGGGTGCGCTGTGACCCATGCCTAGCACTGCACGCTGTGCTCCAGAGCACACCTAGCTCCTGCCACCACTGCCACACTGCGGCCGAGCTGAGCAGGGTCTCTCTGTCACTGGGGCCAGCACTCCTACTGCCCGAGGACAGGGCCCATGCCGGCCACCCGAGTCCCCGTGTTACGGTCTGGGACCTGTGCACAGAAATGGAGGCAGGGAGGGGCGAGGCTGTGAGCAGCAGCCACCTCGTCACAAGGACCAAGGCAGGTGAGTGTGTGCCCTTGGGTCCTGGAGTCCCAGCAAGGAAGGCTGTGGGCCGAGCCCACAGCCCGGGAGTGGCCACCAGTGCCCGGGAGGCCGCCCTGGCTGTGGGGCTCCGTCTCCAGTCCGCGCCCCCAGGAAGCACTGTGCTGCCGCTGGATAGGGTGGTCAGTGTGGCCAGGAGCGACAGAGGCCTGGTGACAGGCGCTGTGAGACAGCCATGCAAGAGTGGGCCTTGGCATGGACCCTGCTAGCCGTGGTGACCAACACGACAGGCCGTCCCCCTGGGAAACGGGGCAGGCAGGGCTTCCTGCCCAGACACTGCGGCCTCTTGGTGGCAGAGCCGGCCACCGCCGGCCCCTCCGCAGAGCTGGCCTCTGGAGAGGTGTGCAGAGGTGCCACGCTCCCGGCCCCCCAGGGCCAGAACAGCCCAGCAGCTCCCCGGGCTGTGCCTCAGCACCCCACCTCCGTCAGCCAAGGAGCTACCCAAGACACAGCTCCCGGGCTGTCTGCGTACCCCACCCCTGCCCCGCGGGGCTCCCCAAGGCACAGCTCCCGGGCTGTACCACCCCTGCCCCGCGGGGCTCCCCAGGCACAGCTCCCGGGCTGTCTGCGTACCCCACCCCTGCCCCGCGGGGCTCCCCAGGCACAGCTCCCGGGCTGTCTGCGTACCCCACTGCCCGCCCTGGAGGGCTCACCCAGGCGCAGCTCCCCGAAGTTGCCGCAGCCTATCTTCTTGCCAACGCGGAAGTTGGGGCCCACCATCAGGACCCCGGAGCTGGCCCCCGCACTCGGGGTGCCGTGGCTGCTGCGGGCCCCGACGGCCCTGGACATCCTCCGGCCGTCCTCGGACTCCCCTCGCCCTCCTCTCCTGTCCAACTCCATCAATCTGTGGTACCCCGGCCTCTCCACGGTGCCTGCGGCGAGCCGTCGGGGCTGCG
>NW_006209806.1:176506-181921 GCF_000334495.1 Tupaia belangeri chinensis | reverse complement strand
CGAGGCGGACAGGTGCGCCGGGTGGGGCCGGTGTGTCCAGCTGACGTCTCTGCGCCTCAGCCCACCACGGCCTGCGGCCCACGACAGCCAGGCAGCTGGGGCTGGGTGGGGACAGCCCCCTAGGCAGGGTGACACAGACCTGGCCGTCACTTCGCTGCCCTGGCCAGGGCCCCTCGGTCACAAGCCGCCCCGTGGGCCTCCCCACACGCGCACTCACTGTCTGCTCCCTGGGGCCTGGCTCCTGTGGGGGCCCCCCTTCATGCCCTGGCGTGGTTGCGGGGTCATGCACAAAGGGCCCACCCACACAGGTGGGCTCCCGCCAGTCGGTCCCCGGGCCCCAGTGCTGGCAGAGGCTGGGCAGGGAGGGACACTGGTCGCCTGGAAGCGCACATGCACGGCTGCGGAGCCAGGACCACGGGGAGCCCACCAAGCCACACCAGCTAGGGGGCGAGGGGGAGAGCGAGGCGACCCAAGCAGGTGTTCCCCGAGCAGGCATCCCGGCCCTCGGACCCACGCAGTGGAGGCAGACAAGCGAGCCCCCGCCCAGCGTCACCCACGCCTGTGCCCTGGCTCAGAGCCGGGCTGAGTGAGGGCAGGAAAGGTGTCCAGAGCCCCGGGCACCCACATGGACCCTGACTCCTCTGCGAGGCTCTGCCTTCTCGCCCTGTGCAGATCCGAGGCACTCAGAGTCCCTGAAGCACCCCCTAGGTAGACGTTACGTGGCCTGTGTCACCCCAGACAGGCCAGGCAGGGACCTCCCCTCACTCCTCAGCTCCAATGAGCAGTTGGTGCTCCTGCGGGGACCTGGCCACCCTGGGGCCACCCCTGCCTGGTCTCCGGTGGGGACACGGTCCGGACCAACAGTCTCCACCACCAGGGAGCCTGTCCCGTCTGTGCCACTGTGACGGTGCAGAGGGCAGCAGCACCCTGGTGTTGCACCGCCGTCAGACACAGGGTAGGCCAGCCCAGGCTGCCCGCTCCCAGGAGGGAGGCTGAGACCCAGAGCCAGGCGGTACGGCGCAGGAGGGAAGGTCCCAACTCAGCCCGGCCTCCCTGTGCACGCCGGCACATGCGCCGTGACCCAGGGCTGGGCAGGCCATTGGGGGACTGTCTCTGCCTCTACTAGAGGTGGGGCTGGCCCACCCCAGAGGGGACCCCTGCTGTGACGGGGGCACAGACATTCGGCTCGGGCTCCCTCGCCTGCCTGGTCCTGTGACCGCCCTGACGCCTGCAGACACGAGGGCTCCCCTGCAACGCCCCGACCCCTAGCACGGCCACTGCCACCCCGATATCACTGCCCATGACAGCCAGGGAAAGACGGGGCCCCTGGGGGCTACAGGCACACCACTCTGTGGGCAGAGGGCCACCTGGGGGCCCCCGGCCGGCTCCAACCAGGCACAGGGAGACGTGGGGTCCCTGGCCGGCTCCGACCAGGCACAGGGAGACCTGGGGCTCAGCCCGCCGCAGCCCGCCCGCCCATGTGAGCCTGCCAGGGCCGTGGTCCCTCTCCCCGGGGACCTACCTGCCTTATCCCCTCTGGGGGCCCCCATCCTGCCAGGGCCCAGGCCCCGACACCCCACTCAGTGACGTCACAGTCCCTGGGCTGACATCACTGCACAGTGCCCCAGAGCAGGGAAGCCGGGGCGAGGGTGGCCTCCCTCAGCGTGGATGACACGATGGCCCCTGCCTGGCCCCGTCCCCCGAGCCCACCAGTGCCCTGGGGCTCAGGTAGCACAGGCTGGGCCTCTCACACTGCGCTGTGCCCCAGGGCGGTCTGGGAGGCGGGGACACCCCCAAGCCCGGCGCCAGGCGGGCAGGGCTCTGCTGGACTCCGCTGTGGGACCAGGCACAGGACAGGGCTGCAGGGTGGGTGCTCTGAGACTCCACCGCAGACAGCCAGGCAGCGGCGGGGCCTGGGTGGGAGCACAGGTGGGGGCTGGGACCAGGACAGGGAAGTTCTGGCCACTCCCTGCTCCTGTGGGTGCCAGATCAACTCCCGACGGGCAGAGGGTGCCCCCCATTTGGGGGGGAGAGGACTACCCCATGGCGCCCACGCGGCAGCGGAGGGCACGAGACACGCCCAGCGAAGACAGTGTGCGCCCAGGCCCCGGGCGAGCACAGCCCGACACCATGCCTCACACACCTGCCACGCACCTGGGCCTGCCAGGGTCACTGCGCCCCCACGGGTGTCCAGAGGTCACCTGAGGCACAGACTCCCCGGACAGTGGCCTTTACAGGTGGCTTTGTCCTTGGCAGTCTGCGGGGAGGAGTCCTAGCCAGATGGGGTGACTTGGGGACAGCAGGGAGGATGGCTACGCTGCAAGCCCTGTCCCTCCAGTGGCGTTCTGAGCAGGCACGCACATGCGCCGCTGTGATTTTCAGACCTCCGGGACTAGACCCACAGACGGCCCTTAACCGCCACGCCACCTGCTGGCCGGGACCGATCTCTCTTTTTCTTTTTTTTGGAGAGGTTTTTGCTATAGAGCGCGTGCGCTCGCCAAACAGAGAGAGACAGAAAGACAGAGAGCGAGAAATCACCCCCCGGGGGGACGGCCACACCGCAATCCCTTCTCCTCTGTTCTCCTCTCGGGATCTTGGGCACGCACGCACATGCACCCGGTGTGAGTTTAAGCCACTGGGTCCGGGACTCGAACCACGGTCGACTACATGGGAGTCCAGGGACATAGCCATTACGCTAACTGCTGGTCCCTGGCCAGGAACGATCTTTAAACACACTTTTTAATTCTTGTCTTTTGAACGCCACAGCGCACGTGCTGAGAGAGAGGAAGCATGCCCACTGGGCACCGTAGCCCCAGCCCCGTCCCCATTGCTGTCCTGCTGGCGTGTTCCTCAAACTGCCCGGGCCGGGACTCAAGAGCGCGTTGGGCCACACGGGACCCAGCTCCCCTGTGGTGCCACATGGCGCCCAAAGGCCCTTTTAAAAAGACCAGCAGAGCCATAATGGTTACGGTGCTGGACCCCCAGGCAGTTGGCCCCAGTTCGAGTCCCAGACCCAGCAGTTAAAGCTCACGCTGGACACGTGTGCGTGCGAGCCCAAGATCTAGAAGGAAAATGGAGAAGGGACTGCAGTGTGGCCGTCCCCCTTGGGGGGTGATTTCTCGCTTTCTGTCTCTGTGTGTCTGTCTCCGGTGAGTGCACGCGCCCTATAGCAAAAATCTCTCTAAGAAAGACTTCAAAGTAAATTACTTGTCAGAGTACGATCACAGCTGGGCGCAGGGGTATGGCTAAGGCTCTGGACTCCCACGGTTCAGTCAGAGCTCGCGTCCCTAGGCCTGGTGGTTTGCGTCCTCACTTTCTCCCTCTTTCTGCTCAAATAAGAATACAATAACATGGGACCAGCAGGTGGTGAGGGGGTTAAGGCACTGGAGTCCCCACTAGGCCGACTGTGGTTCGAATCCTGAACCTGGACCTGGCAGCTCGCCCCACCCCCTTTCTACGGCAAAAGTCATGTTAAAGAGAAATAAACAAAATAAATCATTCTAAAATAAAGAAGACAGTACCCAGCTGTGATGTGGACTCCCGGCCGGCCTGTCCCTAAACACCCACAGGCCAGCAACAGCGCTGGGGCCACCTCCGGTGCTGCCACACCTCCGCGGTGGCCCCCAAGCCCATCACTGGTCGCAGGGTGACTGTGACCCACTGTGCTCACCCTGGAAGAAGAGCTCGGGCCAGCTGCACCGCAGGGAAGCTTAAGACCACGGTTCCCCTGTGTGGACCCTCCCAGGGCCTCCCTCTGCGGAGGTCCTAGCCTGGCGGGTGGTGGGCAGCTCCCACGCGGCTGATGCTGCGCCCCTGACCCCTGGGGTTGGCCAAAGAGACACCAGTGAGCCGCCCAGTCGCCCTGAGCACTCGGCCGGTCAGGAAGACATGGAGTTAGAGGGTCCAGCTGCAGGGCAGCGTTTGGCCGGGGCTCTGGACACAGGTCGGGGGGCCTCGGCGGGGCGGGTGGGCAGTCTTGTCCCTGTGTGCAGGGGGGAGCACACGTGCCACCACATGCACCCTCCCTGGCCTCAGCACCACCAAGGGACCTCCCGCCCCTGGAACACCACAGAGGGCCTACCCAGAGGCCTCACCACAGCAACTCTGAGGGGACCCAGGACAGAAAGGTCAACCGTCTCCAGCACCACTGTCCTAGGGTGCAGACTCCCCACGAGCCCGGTATACCCCACAGCCAGGCCCTGAGCCTGCAGCCTTGCGATCACTTCCCTTGGCACCCCAGAGGGAACCACGTGTGATTAAAGATGACAAGCTCGCCCGCTCAGCGACCTCGAGGACGAGTCCCCCAGCCCGCCCAGGTCCCTTCCCTACGTCGGGCAGGAAGTTGCTTGCAGCAAACTGCACTGACCAGTAGTGGACTCAGGCCAGGCCCCCAGGGTGGGCCTGCCACTGGGGGCTGCCAGCCCTGCCTCCTGCCCCTGATCCCAGCCCCCAGCCCTCAGGCTCTAGCCAAGAACTCCATCCCCCTCCCCCGCTGCAGCCTCTGGACTCCCCCCTCACACCCACACTGCCAGCTGCCACCGCCTCCGCCACCGGGGTGGACATGGGGACTGGGGTCTGGCTGCAGGGAGGGCTGGGCTCCAGGAAGTAGGGGTGAGGGCCGAGCGGGCAGCAGCATGGCCCCAGCAGGCCTGGCTCAGACACTGCACCCTCCCTCCCTGACCGTGTGTTTCCGGAAAACAACGCCGGTGGCCAGAGCGGAAGGGGGAGGGCGCAGCGGCAACAGGTCCCCCAGGTCAGAGGCCCTTGCAGGCCCCCAGTTCCTGGGGTTGTCCCCTCAACAGATGCAGGGCCACACGGTGGGGGTGGGCCGGGGCCAGGCAGGAGGGGCCAGACATGGTGAGTGGGCAGGTGTGGGGCACAGGGGTGGGGTCAGGACACGGGCCCACTGGAGGACTGCAGGGGGGACTGTGGGTCAGCAGAGCCCAGGGGCACAGGAGCGGGGTCAGGACACGGGCCCACTGGAGGACTGCAGTGGGACTGTGGGTCAGCACAGCCCAGGGGCAAAGGGGCCAGTGGACAGGGTCAGTAGGAATAGGGTCACTGGATGGGGGGGCCCAGGGTGGAAGGGAGATATGAGTGTAGGGGATCAGACCTGGGCTCCTGAGTGTGGGGGATCAGACCTGGGCTCCTGAGTGTGGGGGATCAGACCGGAGGTACTGGGGTCCTGAGTGTGGGGGATCAGAGCCGGGGTACTGGGGTCCTGAGTGTGGGGGATCAGACCCGCGGTCCTCCGGAGCGTGGGAAGGACGGACTCTGGGACCCGCGAGCGGGGTGGGGCCGCCGGGGCACGCCGGGTCTTGATGTGGGGTGGGGAGGGCCCCGGTCTGGAGTGTGGGGTGGGTGGGGTCACCTGGGCCGTCTGCGCGGGGCGCGTGTCCGCGGCGGCCGGCGAGC
>NW_006209806.1:171689-175761 GCF_000334495.1 Tupaia belangeri chinensis | reverse complement strand
GGCCGGTGCCCAGCCGGCGTCCTCGCTGTCCCAGGCCGTCGTGACGGAACGGGCAGGGGCCGGGCCCGCGCGGGGTCCCGCAGGCGCCGGGTCAGGGCCGGCATGCGTTGTCTGCCCTCCAGGGCCCAGCGGGACGCCTGCCCTGCCCCAGAAGAGGGCCTGGAAGGGGGAGGGTCCAGGGACTGGCCGTGGCCTCCAGGGCGTTATTAGAGCGGGAGACACCTGCTCCCGTAGCGCAGCGCGCGGTGCCGCCAGGGGGCTCGGCGTCCTCCAGGGTCCTCGTGCAGGGGGCGGTAAGGAAAGGGGCGGGACGAGCCCAGATGCCCTCACAGGGTGGAGGGGCCTGGTGGGGACACGCCTGGACAGACGGGTGGGCTGAGAGGGAGAGTCCTTGATCCGCTTGGGGCTGCGAGGGAAACGGGCAGAGGGGGCGGGGGCGGGCCTGCAGATGCAAGTTCCAGGGGCCCGTGGGGACCCCCATCCCCGTCCCGCAACACCATGCTGACACGAGGGGCTCTGGTGGCCCCTCCTGCCCCACTTTCTGACACCTGTCCCTATGTCCTAGTTCCCAGTTCAGCTCGTGGAGATGACTGCAAGCCTGGGGCACAGACAGTCCCAGACCAGCCGGCGGAAGTGGAGCGCAGGGCTGCTGCGCAGGTGGGCTGGGACAGCTGGCTGGTGGTAACAGGGCTCGCCGCCTTCCCACTGTGGACTTCACGTGCGTCCTGGAGGGGGCCCCCAGACTCCTCTGGGTGATGTCTGGGGTGACCTGGGGCGAGCCAGGAGGTGGGCCTCCACAGGCTGGACCCTGATTCTGTTTTCCAGCTTCCTCCTGGGGCTCGGCCTCAGGGTCCTGAGAACTTGGGGAGGGCCTGGGCTGGTCCCACCTCTGCCCCAGGGGTGTGGAGAACCGGCAATCCCCTTTGCTCCACGTCAGCATCGTGGGCATATGCCTGGCATGTCACTGAAGCCATCAGGCCCAGGATCCAACCCCAGGGTCAGCCATGTGGGAGTCCTTAACCGCCTAGGCAGCAGGGCCGACCCCCAACCCTTTTTGGAGGGTCTCACTGTGGCCCAGGGCATCCTTGAGGTGGAAATCCTTGGGGCCAACAGGCAGCACATGGTGGCTAGGACACTGGACTCCCACGTGGCTAACTGGTGGCTGGCTTGCTCTCTCCAGAATGTGTGTGCCCTGTAGCAAGTTTAAAACAATAAAATAATGAATACAATTAAAAATAGTAATTAAAAAAAAGGTGAGCCTCAGGTCCAGCAAGTGATGTGGTGGTCAAGGGCACTGGGTTCCCACCTGTCCGACTGGGGTTCAAGCCCCAGACCCGGCACCTTGTTTTCTCAATTTCCTTCTCTCTCTGACCCTCTCTATCCCTTTCTGTTCAAATAAAATAATTCTTTAAAAAAAAAAAAAAATGACCCTCCTGCCTCAGCTCCAGAGCTGCTGGGACCGTGGGTGCATATGCATGCCTGGCCTTCAGTGCACTGATCTGCAGCCTTGACGGGCTCCTTGCTGGTGGGGAGGTGTCTGAGGCCGGGTGGTCGAGGGCTATGGCCGCTGGAGCCTGGATTCTGCGCGGAGAGCAACAGGAAGCCATGGGGGCCTTGGCATGGGCAGAGACCATGTGGTCATTCGAAGCGTCCCCAACTGCTGAGTGGAGGGTGGCACAGGAGGGAGGGCCACCAGGCTGGGAAGGGGGGTGTTCCACGGGGACACAGAGGCTGGAAGGCCTGCCCGTCCCCACGGCACCTGCTGTCCTGAACGTGCAAACGTGCACACACGCACAAGCGTGTTAGCTTCGCAGGGCTGCAGAGATGGGCCTCAGACGGGCCTGACAGCACTTCACCCCGTTCTGAGCCAGACGGCCGAGGCGGGCAGGGTCGAGGCCCCCTGCGAGCCTAGGTGGGGGTGGGCTCTCTGGCAGGCCCTGGGCCCTTGGACACATGGCGTGCATCTCGGCCTCTGTCCCCAACAGCTGCCTCCCCCTGGCGTGTGCTGTGTCCTAACGCCCTCTCCCCGTTCATTTTGTAGCCTTCGCTACCGGGCGTGTGTGCTCGCCTGAGACGGACAGAGGGAAAGGGAGGTCTTCACTGGGGGGATAGCCACAGCAGAATCCCTCATGTTCTCGGGCTGCGTGCACACACGGTTACCGGGTCCAAGGCTTGAGCCTCACAGCAGCCATGTCACCTGCGGGTACCCCAAGCCTCCTTTCCAGGCTTGTTTCCATCATCCTTTGACAGAGAAATCACCCCACAGGGCCCTGGCTGGGCGACCTGGCCCCAGCCCCGGCCAGCCTGGACCGTGGGCATGAAGCATCTACGGCGGGTTCCAACGCCAGCCAGAGCCTCCTCCGTGGGCGGACCTTGCAGTGTCCTGTCACTGCTGTGCCACTGTCCGGCCCTCAGCTCACCCCTTTATCAAGGGCCCTCCCTGCTCCAGGATGAACGTGTGCAAAGGTCTCTTCTGAGGTCCTAAGGCCCAGCGGGCTTCTCTGCATGGCCACCCTGCTCCCAGAGACCTAGGGCCTGGGGCTCAGCACCCGGCTTCTCTGCGTGGCTGCCCTGCTCCCAGAGACCTAGGGCCTGGGTTCTGCATCCCTGTGATGACGCCACTGCAGACCCCGGCTCGGCCCGGCAGCTGGGTTGCAGAGGCCCCTAGGCCTGCATGTGGCCCTTCGAAGCAAAAGCGCTGAGCATGGTGAGGAGCAGCTTAATGAGAAACGGCAGCCATGGGGAGGCAGGGAGGCCACCCAGGCTGCCGATGCCTGGATACTTGGGACCCCGCGGCCACCCTAGCTTCAGCAAGGTTCACTGTGGGGGCTGGGCGTGCTGGAGGCGCCTGTCACCTCAGCTGCACAGAGGCAAACTTCCAGCAGGGTGTCTGGGTGACACCGGGCAGGCACGCAATGGGGTGCCTCGGACCACAGGCTGGCTCCGCTCTGCCAGTGCCCATGGCTCATGGGATTGCATGTGCATAGGTGACGGGCAGACACCCACGTGCACGCGTGTACCTGTAGCCATGCCACGGAGCAGCCCCGCACCAATGCAGAGTGTTTATTCCAGGATGTTCACGGAGGAGCGCACACAGCAGGGCGGGCTCTACGGCCCAGGGTCCTTCCTTGTCCCCGCCACCGGGGTAGCTGCAGCTTCCTGGTCCGCGGAGGGAAGCTGGTGGGGCGTTACCGGGGCCCTGGGGATCCGGGTCGCATCTGGCACCAGGACCCAAGTGAGGCGCGAGGGAGCCCGGGGCAGCCCAGGGGTGTGGTGTCCCCAGGCAGAAGCCAGGGCGGGTGGCCGCTGTCCTGGAGTGGTGAGTAGGGTGCCCAGGCCTGGCCAGCGCCATGCCCGGCGGCGGGCTGCTGCTCGGCCCAGTGCTACCAGAGCTGGTGGGGAAGGCACGGTGTGCGTGGCTGTGGTCCCTGCCACTGGGGGCGACACGGGCGCCTGGCCCAGTGAGACCCTCTCTCAAGGGGGGAGCCCAGCACTGCAGAAACCTCACGACGCGTGGCTCTTCCTACAGGGCAGATGGGCCTGGCGGACACGCAGGAGACGGGGAAGGAGCGCGTCTGCCCGCGCTCCTCAGTAAGGCACGAGGGTGGCCGCCTGGGCTGGGCGGGCCAGGGCCGAGCTGCCGCCACTTCTGGTGCTGCGGCCCCGCCACCCCTGCGCTGAGCCAGCCCTGGACCGGGGCGCAGGTGGTGGTCCTGCCGGAGGCGCCAGAGTGAGGCAGAGGCCGAGGACCCGAGCTCGCTGGGGCTGGGTCAAAAGCTGTGGGAGTCAGGCTGGACAGACGGCGGGCGAGGGGGCAGCACAGGCCGCTGGCCCGGGGGAGTGGGCCTCGGCTTGTCCCTGGGTGAGTCCACACCAGCCAGGGCTGCGGGTGGCAGGACTCAGGAGGCTCCGGTAGGACAGGAGGGTGCAAGTGCAGGCCCGGGACAGGTGACAGAGGCCACTGCCCACTGGAAGTTGGCGTGGCCCGTTCCCAGGGGGCCGCTGGGCAGTGCACGAGGACTCTGCTCTCAGGAGACATGGCTCGAGGGAGCCCCAGCGGCCACCCCACTGG
>NW_006209806.1:170323-171634 GCF_000334495.1 Tupaia belangeri chinensis | reverse complement strand
CTGGCCACCGCTGGCTGGGTAGCTGAGCAAAGTGGGGTACTCAGGCAGGCTGCTCCCCGAGAAGTTGTTGAACTGGGCCTCCCGGGAGGGCGGGTTCCGCCAGGTGCCCGTGCTCCACTCCGTCTGAGCCTTCTGGAAGCTTCCACCTGCACCTCGGTAGATCCTGTGCACCTGCAGCACGGAGGCCGGAGAGGCAGGGGTGAGCGGCCCACGTGCCGCCTGCCGGCCGAGTCTGCAGGCAAGGCCCTGGTGTCCAGCCTTGCACCCCACCAGGTGCAGAGCCATGCTGCATGCAGGACGGCCGTTCGACACCAGCAGCATAAGGACCCCTCCGGTCGCACGAGGGTGGCCGCTCCGCACGGCCAGCAAGGCCTCCCGTGGTTTCTCCCTCGCCAGAGGCGTGTGCGCTGGCCAGACAGGAGGACATGCCCCTGGTGGTCCCAATCCACCTCTGCCCTCCGGTCTTCCTGGGGGTCCTGGCACGTTTTGCTCTTCCTGGGGGTCCTGGCACGCACGCACACGAACACGCACACCCGGGCTTGGCGTTTCTCAAACTCCTGGACCTGGAGGTTGTCGACCACGTGGGATCTGACACCCCCGAAGCTGTCTAAGGCGATGGCGGGGCTTGTGCCAGCAGCGTGGCGCGTGTGGCCACCAGGCTCTGTGGGTGCAGGACACCCACGTCGCCCCGCAGCGCATCTGCATGGCTCCCATGGCTCCGGGGCACCCTCCTGGGCAGACTCCTGGGGCTGGCGGGCGGGCCCCAGCACCCCTGGTGGCTGAGGCCGCCTGCCCCGGCCCAGGCTGCCCTGTCAGTCAGAACAGCAACGGACCATGCTGGGTGTTAACTGGTACACCGGGCCCTCAGCCCAGCGGACGCCTCTCCTCCAGGACCGGCCTCTGTCCCCTTTCCTGTGGGGTGTGGACCGAGAGCAGGGCCGGGCTGGGGCCAGGAGGCCTCACCCATCCCAGCAGGACACCTGGGCCCCAGCCCTGCGGCAAACCTGGGGTGTGTGTCCAACCCCCGTGTCCTGCTCCTGGGACCCCGTACACCCCGGCGGGGCTGCGAGCCGCCTTAACGGCCCTGGGCCAGCTCACAGCCAGTCGACAGGTCGGGGAGGGTCCTGGAGGTCGCCCGGTGCCCGAGCCTGGCCAGGATCAGCTGCCGGGATGCAGGGAGAGCAGTGGGCGGGGCCGGCGGGCCGGGACTCACCTTCATGATCGCGATGGCCATCATGGCGGCCGACAGGGAGAACATGATGGCGGGGAGGAGCATGACCACGGCGGCCCCCACGCACGTCTGGAAGAAGG
>NW_006209806.1:168135-170291 GCF_000334495.1 Tupaia belangeri chinensis | reverse complement strand
GCCGAGCCGGCACGGTGCCCACGGGGGTGCCCGCGGCCCAGCACAGCACACTGAGGTCCTACGGGAGTGCGCGGGCGCGGGCTCAGGGCCTGGGGAGGACAGACAGTGCCACCCTGCCGGCTCCCCTGGGCCCCGGCCACAGAGGGACACCAAGGCCCCACAGGAAGCCCGCGGCCCGGCCCGGTCTGGAGAGCGCCGTGGGCACCCAGCCTGCTGGGCCAGGGCAGACGGCTCTGCGGACTCATTTCAGACGGGAGAAACCCCGGGCTCGAACTTGAGCGAACAACGTGCAGGAACTGTCTCTGCTGCTCGCGCGATGGGAGGGAGCTCGCTCAGCCCGCACCCCTGTATGCTGCTGGACTCCCACGTGGCTGGGTGGCTGGGTGGTGTGCGCACATGCCCAGAACCCCAGAGGGAGAGAAGGGCCTGCAGCGTGGTCAGCCCCCAGGACTGATTTCTCACTTTCCCTCTGTCTTGGTCTCTGTCTCTCTCTCTGGTGAGCACACATGACCTACAACAAAAGCTTAAAGAAAAAATGAAAAACGCTGTGGCTAGCAGGTGGCATGTTGGGTGAAACCACGGGATTCCCACATGGCCGACTGCGGTTGGAGCACCGGACCTGGTCCCCACATGGCCGGCTGCGGTTGGAGCACTGGACCTGGTCCCCACACGGCCGACTGCGGTTAGAGCACTGGACCTGGCGGGTCACTCTCGCTCTCCCGTCCTCTTTAGTGAAATCAAATACCAAGAGGAACTAAGGTCATAGGTCACCCTGTCTTATCTGACTTTATTTAACTTGACCAGAGAGACAGAGAGGGGGGAAACGAGAAGCATGCCAGCAGGCCCTGGACTCGAACCGCGCCCTTAACCACACCACCTGCCGCCCGGTAAGTCCTTCAAGAAGTCTCCACTGAAAACAAGAGCCCTCCCGCACAGCACTTGCGCTGGATCCATGGTACACCGGAAGCCAGGGCCACGCTGGCCACAGGTGCAGTCGCCGGGCAGACCCGGTGCAGTCGCCCCTGCCCAGCTCCTCGCAGAGCGCGACCGTCCTGGCACGCCGAGGGTGCAGTGTCGCCGGGCAGACCCGGCACAGACACCCCTGCCCGGCTCCTCGCAGAGCACCACCCTCCTGGCCAGCTCCGCCAGGCCCCGCCAACGCTCACATACTGGAGCCACTTCCGGTCCACTGCACCACACCGGGCCCTGACTCGTGACCTTGGCCACGTGTCCTCGGTCAGGCTGCCACAGGGGTGCCCCTCCGGGCCCTCGGGCGTTTGGTGAGCGGAGCCGCCTGTCTGGATGCCGAGGCCTCGGTGAGGCCCCTCCCGGCCCCGTCCACCCTCCCTGTGGGTGAGGCTCTGTCATGGGCCCAGCTTCCATCCTGACCATCAGGACTGCCCACCCTTGGGACCAGCAGTCAGCATAATGGCTATGTCACTGGACTCCCACGTAGTCGCCCGCGGTTCGCATCCTGGACCCGGTGGCTTAAACTCACACTGGGCGCGTGTGCGTGCGTGCCCAAGATCCCGAGAGGAGAATGGAGGAGAAGGGATTGCGGCGTGGTCATCCCCCCGGGGGGGGATTTCTCAGTTTGTCTCTTTCTGGTGAGTGCACGCGTCCTATAGCAAAAACCTTTTTTTCTCTTTTTTTTGCAAAAACCTCTTTCAAAAAACTTATTTAAGTAAAAAGATTACTATTTATAGAGAGGCAGAAAACAGAGAGAAATGTTCGAAAGTTTTATGACTTCCTTTTAAAAACTATTATATTTAACTTCATTTTAACGTGAGTAGAGACGGAGATGGGGAGGAAGAGGGAAAGTGAGAAAGCAGCTGCCTGGTCCGGGACTCGAACTGCAGTCAGCCCTGTGGGAGTCCAGTGCCCCTAACGCTTCACGATTTAAAAAATGACCTGAGCATGCAGGGGGTGGTACCGACCGACGGCGTGACGCACTGCCCCTCTCCCCGCCCTATCGGGAGCTGCCCTGTCAGTTCGGCGGCCTGTCCAGGCGGCGCCCACCACTGCCTCGGGCGGGGGTTCCGTCCGATGGGCCTGCAGCTGCCCTCACACCCTCCTCCTGGGCATGCAGCGGGCAGTGGTTCTGGCGGGGCTCGTGTGGGGGGGCCTGGAAACACGTGCCCCCCGCCGGCCCCCGC
>NW_006209806.1:162281-163666 GCF_000334495.1 Tupaia belangeri chinensis | reverse complement strand
TCTCTTTTTTTTGCAAAAACCGCTTTCAAAAAACTTATTTAAGTAAAAAGATTACTATTTATAGAGACGGAGAAAACAGAGAGAAATGTTCGAAAGTTTTATGACTTCCTTTTAAAAACTATTATATTTAACTTCATTTTAACGTGAGTAGAGACGGAGATGGGGAGGAAGAGGGAAAGTGAGAAAGCAGCTGCCTGGTCCGGGACTCGAACTGCAGTCAGCCCTGTGGGAGTCCAGTGCCCCTAACGCTTCACGATTTAAAAAATGACCTGTCCAGGCGGCGCCCACCACTGCCTCGGGCGGGGGTTCCGTCCGATGGGCCTGCAGCTGCCCTCACACCCTCCTCCTGGGCATGCAGCGGGCAGTGGTTCTGGCGGGGCTCGTGTGGGGAGGCCTGGAAACACGTGCCCACCGCCGGCCCTCGCTGGGCCGATCTCAGGGGGGACGCGGATCCACCGGCCCACCCGGCCTGGGCGTTGGTTCCTGCGTGGCTGCGCCCATGTCCGTGACAGGCGTCGCCCCAAGGCTTACCAGGCGCCCCACCCGGGGAAGCCGATGGCCTGGATGACGGCCAGGACGAACTGGGCCCCGAAGATGAAGAAAAAGGCCATGAAGTTGAAGGAGCTGTCGGCCCTGCAGGTGGGGAGCACAGAGCCGGGCACACCGTCAGCTGGGGCCGCGCCCGACCGGGCCGCAGGACGACAGGACGCAGGACGCAGGCAGGCGGGCCTGGAGGGACTTCCCCAAGAGACTGCAGGCTGTGGGGGCCGCCCTCCGCTCCTCCTGGAGCCGTGTGGTGCCCATGCGGCTGCCCCAGCAGTCCCGTAAGTCAGGTAGGAGGGGGGCCTGGCCCTTTCTGACTCACTGTCTCCCAGGAGTCAGGGACCACCTGGAGCGCACGCCACAGGCCCGCGGGACGGGTAGGGCTGTGGTGGGGCCGGGAGGCGGGAGCACCCCAACCACGGAGCAGCTGGGCCTGGCCGTCCACGTGGGCGTGCACTGGGCAAGAGTGGGACAGGCCGCGCAGGGTGGGACCCCGCCGTCGGAGACAGCGGGCTGGCAGCTCGGGCAGCTCCCCGCGCAAAGCGCAGCCCCAACGGAGGGGCGAGGCAGGCCGGGCGAGCACTCACCGGAAGGCCTTGTAGGCCGGTCGGAACCAGCACACGTAGCCGCAGGGCGTGAAGAGCAGGAGCCACAGGAAGGCCAGGCCGAAGTTCGCTCCAGAGCCTCCACCGATCCACCAGGCCAAGCAGGCCACCAGGTTGACCCCGAGCGTGGCACAGTAAACTGGGGACCGCGGGGACCGGAGGGGGGCTGAGCCAGCGTGCAGAGGGCAGTGGGCGCGCTCACGTCTGCTGGGCCGAGGCTCAGGGCCGGCCCGGCCC
>NW_006209806.1:161634-162048 GCF_000334495.1 Tupaia belangeri chinensis | reverse complement strand
CCCACTCACACATCCACAGGCGGTAGATGCGCTTCACCAGCACCTGGTGCTCCACGGGGATCTCTTCGGAGAAGTTCTGGTAGAAGCAGGGTTTCAGGGGCAGGAACCCGGGCAGCGGCGGGAAGTTGTTCTCCTTCCCTGCGGGGGAGACCCAGGCGTGGGGCTCAGACATGGCCCAAGACTGCCCGGGCCATCCCAGGGCGAGCGGAGGTCACCGCCCACGGCAAACAGCCGGTCCTGGCGCCTCAGGGCGCCTTCTGGGAGGCAGGAGGGCCTGAGAGGCGGGACGCTGAGGCTCAAAGGCGGGGGACAGCCGGGTCCCCGGGGGGCCAGGACTGGCCGCACACCGGAGTGTCGGTAACGCACGGCCCGACACCCTGAGCAGAGGTGACGGCTGGGGGGAGCCACCAAAAA
>NW_006209806.1:159256-161521 GCF_000334495.1 Tupaia belangeri chinensis | reverse complement strand
GCCCCGGCTCCCCGCAGCCACAGGGCCCGGCCACTGTCACCATGCGGCCCCGCCCTGCGCTCACTGTGGCAGTGGGGAGACCGCCGCGGCGTGGCCAGCCCTCTGTCCTTTCTCCATCTCCCCCTCGGAGCCACGTGTAGCCTGGGCCCTTTCCCGGGGGACAGCCAGTGGGTTGTGCCTGCCTCTCACCCCAGGCCTCTCCCCAACAAGGTCCTGTCCACGGCTCAGGGCCGGTTGAACCGCAGCACCCTAGACCCCAACACGGCCCCAGGGCACCTACAGGGCCAGGCAGTGAGGCTGGTGGACAGCCCGCCACAGGGACTCCCGTTCCATAGGGGAGCCTGGCGGGGGTACAGGGCAGCCGGGGACACAGCGCCGAGGAGGGCGGCTGGGGCAGGGTGCACCCCTGCGCACTGTTGGCCCCTCCTCATGCGGGGTCCCCCGAGGCTCACCGTTCATCTCTGCGCTGGCTGGCCGCGAGGGCTGCAGCCTGAAGCCACCTGGAAGAAAGACAGCCGGTCAGGGAGGCCTCAGCCACTGGGCAGCCCAAGCCCGACAGCAGGCCTGGGCACGGTGCCGACCACCAGGCGCCCGCCATGACCGGAGCCCAGCAATGCCCGGCGATCTGGGCTGAGGTCCAGCAACTGCCACAGACCCAGATGTGCAGCTGTGGGGTCACGTGACCGTCCCTGGGCTGGAGCAGGCCAAGCCGGGGCGTCCCTGGGACCCCAGCACCTCACACCCCACTGCAGGTCTCCTGGCCCTGACTGCCAGGCCTGCCCTCGCAGGGCCCAGCACCTGTGTAACGCAGCAGGCATGCCAGCCCCGGGCCCTCTCTGACCCAGCCCCGCTGTGCAGGGGTCAGACACTGAGCCAGACTGGCCCAGTGCCCTGGGTCTGGCTGGTGGGCTGTCAACTGGCACGGCACCGACGGGAGTCGCAGGGAGGAGTGAGAGGCGGGCGGCCCCGCCCGGGGGCCCCTGCCGAGGCGGGGACCTGCCTGCTCCCTCAGTCCAGCCTAGACGGTCCCTGTGACCCCAAGGCCCAGGTTCGTGCTGGCAAGGCCTGGCCAGGGTCTCCAGGGGACAGGGCAGCACAGGCTGCAGCCCAGGCCCTCTGCTGGCTGTGTCGGGGACCAGCCATCAGCCCGGGGGTGTGTCCCCTGCCCGGACTCCCCAGGGGTAATGGACCTGCAGGCCCCGAGCCAGCCCCTGCGTGCTGCAAGACCCACTGGGCCTGGGCCTGGGCCCCTCTCACTGCCCAAGGCAGGGAACGGGGAGGCCTGCAGGAGTCGCAGTGGCCGAGCCCACACGGCTGGCTCACCCCACACCCCCAGGTTCCAGGCAGGGAGGCCAGCCGGAGGGCCTCCCACCACGCTGCCCTCTACGACGCCTGGGCCCGCCCCAGGGCCAGAGCACCCCCTGCCTCACTGACGACACCAACGCGGTTTGGGCTGTTTATTTGTGCACACGCACGAGGGCTGCTTTCCGACACCTGGGACCAGGAGACACGACCGCAGTGGACGTCAGGGACCGCAGCGCGGCATGTGGCTCGGGGAGCGTGTCCGGGAAACCTGCCGGCCCTGAGCAGACCCTCGGCCCCTTGTGTGGGCAGGGCCTAGGTGTCGGGGTCCAGCCGGCGGCACGGGCCCTCCAGCACGCCGCGGAACACCTGGAAGCGGTGGTTGAGGTCGGGCCGGGCGTGCAAGCGAAGCAGCGAGCCCAGGGCACCATCGGGCGATGGGGCGCCGTAGAAGACACGCTGGATGCGGGCGTGCACGAGGGCCATGGCGCACATGGTGCAGGGCTCGCGGGTGACGTAGAGGTCGTAGCCGGTGCACACGTAGGGGAGCCCGTCCCCGTCCTCGTCCCGTCTGCGCACAGCACCTGCGCGCAGGGCTGGGGGGGCGGCGGCAGGGGCGAAGGAGCAGGCGGGGTGGGCGCGGAAGTCGTAGGTGCCCCGGCCCTGGCCCTGCGCCACCAGGTCCACGCACACCATGACGGCGTGCAGCAGGGGGCTGCCCACACCGCTGCAGTCGTGGGCTGTGGCCAGCACGCGGTCCGAGGCAGGGTCTACCACCACGGCCCCCACGGCCCGCAGACCCCGCTGGGCCGCCCGCTGGGCCGCCCACACAGCGCGCTCCATGTGGCCCTGCATCACGGCGCGCTCCTGTGGTGAGAAGAGCTTCCCGGCCAGTGCACGGGCCACCTGCTTGTCCTCGTGGAAGGACGTGGGCCAGTGGGCCCGGGCCTCCTCAAACTGGCC
>NW_006209806.1:154966-159113 GCF_000334495.1 Tupaia belangeri chinensis | reverse complement strand
GAGGTCTGGCGGGCGTCCAGGACCGGCGCGGCGTAGGCCAGCACCAGCTCCACAGCCCCGCACTGCTGCTCCGACAGGACCGGGACGGCCTGCCAGGGTGCCGGCTCCGCGCTCCCAGCCTCCTCGCGCCTCGGCTGCTCCTCGGGCTCCATCCTCGGTGGGACCTTGGGGACAGATCGGAGCAGAGCAGCGCCGTCAGCCAGGGTGGCCTGCGGGCCAAGATGTCTGTCCTGGGGCCGTGGCTCCAGGAGCTGAACCCTGCGAGGCCCCCAGACCCCCTCCGAGAGCCGATGCCAGCCAGCCTTCGGGATCTCTGCTGGCAGCCGAAAATCCCCGTGGCCTGCACAGGCTGGAGGCAGGTCCCACCCCGTGGGGACTCTGGGTGTGGACGCGGCACCATGCCGCAGGGCTGCTGACCGGGGAGAGTGGGTGGCCACTGCTGGGCTCCTGCCGAAGACTCTGGGGCCAGGTGAGCCCTTCCGGCCAAGTCCCTGCCGCCAGTGCCCACGGTGACGGCTGTGGGACGGGCCTGGCCGCGGACAAGCAGGCTGGCCATCGGCCCCCCCACCCCGACGCCCGTGAGTCTCGCGGCCTGATGCCTGCGCAGTCTATTCCTCGTGAGGTTTCAGTCTGTACCAGAGAGCATGCGCCCACGCTGGGGGAGGCCACACCACACCCCCTCCTCTCACACATGCACAGGAGCCGGGTCGTGGGCAGGCGTGCAAGTGTACGCACCCGCGATCTGCAACTGCACGGGTGGCCACACGGGATCCAGCCCCCAACCGCCACGCCACCTGCTCAGCTCTCCGCCCCTCTGCCCCTGTGGCCTGGGCCAGCTTCCAGGGCATAGACGTCACCGCGCGGACAGCGGGGTGGTGTGTGCAGACGGGTCAGGTAGGCCGCTCCCCCACCACGGGGACAGCGGGGTGGGTGTGCAGACGGGTCAGGTAGGCCGCTCCCCCACCATGGGGACAGCAGGGTGGGTGTGCAGACAGGGCTCAGGTGTGTGCAGCCCGCGGAGACAGCGGGGTGGGTGTGCAGACAGGGCTCAGGTGTGTGCAGACCGCGGGGACAGCGGGGTGGGTGTGCAGACAGGGCTCAGGTGTGTGCAGACCGCGGGGACAGCGGGTGGTCTACGCAGACGCAGGTCGGGCCAGACACCAGAGGACTTGCCTCCTCTCCTGAAGGGCAGGGTGAGCGGTGGACGAAAGAGCTCTCAGTCTGCCAGGGGAAGTCGAGGGGCCACTCCTCGGCACTGCCCACCCGCGTGGCCCCACCGCCTGAGCAGCACCTGGTCCGCCGAGATGACCTGAGCCTAAAATCCAGGGTCAGGCTCAGCGTGGGAGCAGCGGACGTGGACGTGGACGGGCTATCCGACAGACACGCACACCGGGGACTGCGGCGAGACCTTCGCCAGCGCTGGGCCAGACCAAGCACCCACTGATTCCAAGCTGTGGCTCTGCGCCGTGTCGCAGGGCAGCTCTGGGGGCCGCCAGCGTGCAGTGCTGGTGGTAACTGGGGACACACGGGCGTGCGTGCGCGTCCAAAACCCCAGGGGAGGGAAGGGGCTCCCTGCCACGAGCACGCATGCCCTCTGGAAGAATGCGCCCCATTTTTCACTATTTCATTTATTACTAGTTAGCTCGGCCAGAGAGACAGAGAGGAGGAAGTGAGAAAGCAAGCCGCCAGCCAGGCCCAGGACTCGGACGGAGGGCTCTGGAGAACCCAGCGCCGTAACCACCGCGCCACCTGCTGGCCCCACCGCCGGCAACTTCTCAGCTGGCCGCACAGCCCTTCCGTTACCAAACTCGCACATGCCTGACCACAGGTTCAGTCCCGGAGCGGGGCTTTAAAACCACGGCAGGCACGTGCCCAGGACTCCGGGAGGGGATGGAGAAGGGACTGTGGCCTGGCCACGCCCCTGGAGGAGACTTCTCACTCTCCCTCTCGCTGTCCCTACTCTCTCTCCAGCAAGCACACACCCCCAAGGGAAAAACCCCTGAAGAAACATATACGTGAAATACACCCGGGCCAGCAGAGTGCGGGGGCTGGGTGCGTCCCGGACCGGAGGCTTGAGACACAGCGCCCATGCGCGCAGGTGCCCAAAGCCCCCAGACGCCCGCAGGCGTGCCCACCCGCACGGGGCGCTTCCTCCCTCTCCGTCTCCGCCAGGCGTGCGTGCCCTCAGGTGTGAGAAATAAAGCCCAGGGCCCCTCCTGGGACGGAGCTGTCAGCTCCGGGGAGCCCAGCCCAGACGCCACGGAAGGCACCCTGCAGCTGCCGACCTGCGGCGCCAGCCAGAGCTCGCCCGAGTCTGGCGATGGCAGAGGAAGAGGTGCAGGCGGGGCCGGGAGGGCAGGGACCGTGTGCCTCATGCCCCCGCTGCTGCCCTGGGTCGCGCGGCTGCCCGGCCACAAAGGCACCACTGTGTCCTGGGTGGCAGCAGACAAACAAGCCACGCCTGTCTCACTCAGACTGCCACCTCTGACTCACGGACACCACACTGCAGAGGCCGGGACCTGGCACGGCAGGGCTGGACGGAGCGTGCTCGTACAGGAGACACTCGGTCCTGGCCCGCCCGACCCCTTAGCTGAGGTGGACACCTCCCAGTCCTCTTGAGCTTCACTTCCCTCCCAGGGAGGAGGAGTCTGATCAGTCAGGAGCAGAAAGTGACAAAATGCACCACCCAGGACACGCCACACTCCACTGAGGAGCATCACAGCTCCCGGAAGGACTGAGAGACACGCCCCCTCGGCCACAGTCCCGGAGAGCTGCTTGGAGGTGGTGACCCACTGATGAGCCTGAAGGCAGAGGGTGAAGGGAGCAGCTGAAGGGTCACTGCTCTGGCTCAGGACACACTCACAGCCTGTGAGTGTGCGCATGGAACACACTTCCAGGACTGGAGGGCCGCTCTACTGGGGTTTGCTGCTTTGTTTTAGCTGGCATCTCACTACGATGTGGGCGTTCTGCCTCAGCCTCGAGAAGCTGGGACCACAGGCGAAAGCAGCCGGGCAAACCAGGAACAGAAACTGGGCTTCCCACGTGGCCCTGCCTGGCAGGGAGCAGGGTCTACCAGGTGCTGCACTGCAGCTCCACCCAGAATCTTCATGGGTTTTGGAGGTGTGTTGCTATGGGGCACGTGCGCTCACCAGAGAGACGGGAAGCGAGAAATCACCCCCGCATGGCCTCGCTACAGTCCCTTCTCCATCCTCCGCCAGGATCTTAGGCACGCACACACGCACCCAGCGTGAGTTTTAAGCCACCGAGTCCGGAACTCGAACCTCAGTAGACTGCAATGGAGTCCGGGGACGTAACCATTACGCCATATGCTGGTCATGGAATCTGCACTTTTTAGAAAAGTAATTATTTAACTTGATTTTAATGACCAGAGAAGAACAGAGTGAGTGGAAAGCAAGAAAGCATGCCGCCAGGTCCAGGCCTCAAAGGGCAGTCGGTCATGTGGGGGTCCAATGCCCGTAGCCACCGTGCCACCTGCTGGCCCCCGAAATCTCCATTCATTACTTTATTGAAGTTGACCAGAGAGAGAGAGGAGGAAAGTGAGAAAGCAAGCTGCCAGGTTCGGGACTCGAACCGCGGTCAGCCATCGGGAAGTCCACCGCGCTTAGCCACCACGCCCCCTGCCGGCCCCGACTCTGCACTTTTAACGAGCTCCCTAAGGGAAAGGCACCTTCCCAAACGATGGAAGACACGTGACCACCACCACCACCCAGTAGGCAGAAACGTCCCCGGGACGAGTCTACCCCGAAGCACGTGCACGCGGCGGGACAGGACACTGAAGCTCACTGAAAGTAAAACCCGTTCCTGGACGGGAATTCGGATCCCAGGGGCGGCCCGAGGTCTCCGCCAGGCCTCGCCCGGGAGCTGCTGGGAACGGCCCGTTTCTGGAATGGGCAACGACCCTGCGGCGCCGCCCCTCGGGTGCACTCCAGGCGCGGGCGAGAGGCCGGCAGAGGGCAGCCCCGAGGCAGGGGACTGGCCGCCTTGACCTGGGCAGCGCAGGCCGGAAGCAGCTCGGACGCACGGCGTTCCTCTGCCGGGCCGCAAGGGCGCGCGCAGGCGCAGCAGGCGACGGGTCCAGGGAAGGGGTCCCGGGCCGACCCGCCCGCGCGCACGCGCACAGACGCCC
>NW_006209806.1:145645-154701 GCF_000334495.1 Tupaia belangeri chinensis | reverse complement strand
TGGCTGGGGCGGGCTGTGCGGTGCCAAGCCGGCCAGAGTAGTGTGACGAGTTCGAGACCCATCCCTTGACTGGGGCCTCGCAGAGCCTGGAGGTTCCTGGGGAAATCAGCACCACGGGGATCCCCATCCTCCTCTGCAGGCACCCCGGAGCATGTGTCCGCAGAGACAGTCCGATCTGCCCTTGGTCTTGGGCTTGGCCTGCCTCTGGACCTCAGTTTTTTTGAGTGGGCAGGTCAGGGCTTTGCCATAGGGCACATGTGCTCTTGGGAGAGACAGAGGGGAGTGAGAAAGCACCCCGTCCCCCGACCCCACCCCAGGCATGGCCAGCTGCAGTCCGTCCTCCTGGGATTTCTGGCAAACACATAACCCGCTCCTAGTGTTTTTCTAGCTGATACAAGGCCCGGATTTTCCACATCTAATAGAATGGCCTCTGAGACTAGCAGATGATGTAATGGCAACATCGCTGGACTCCCACAGTCAAACATGGTTCAAGACCTGGACCCGGTGGCGTAAACTCACGCCGGGCATGTGTGTGTGCTCAAGATCCCGAGAGGAGAGTGGAGGAGAAGGGATTGCGGCGTCGCCATCGCCCTGGGGGTGATTTCTCACTTTCTGTCTCTCCAGTGAACACATGAATGCTATAGCAAATATCTCTCTAAAAAAGAAAGAAAGAAAAATACGGGGCAGGCAGATGGCATGGCGGTTGGGGTGCTGGACTCCCACTTGGCCACCGTGGTTCAAGTCCTGGACCTGGCGGCTTGCTTTCTCACTTCCCCTTTCTCCCTCTCTATCTCTCTCTGGTCAAATAAAAAGAAGAAAAAAAAGATAACAAATTAAATAAATAAATAAATAATTCTTTAAAAAAAAAAAAAGAGAAAAAAATCTCGGGCCAGCTGGTGGCTTGGAGTGACGGCAGCTGGATCCCACGTGGTCACTGCGTGGTTCAAGTCCCGACACAGAGGCTTGAAAAGCTTGCGGGAGCACGCACACGTGTGCCGGAACTCACAGGGCCCATGGGGGACAGATGGGATTGTGGCCAGAGCACCTCCAGAGGGAGGCCCCTCCCGCAAGTAGGCAGCTCTGTGCGAGGACCACGCCCTGTCCCCTGGCTGGGCCAAACCTCTCAGGGCAGAAGGCGGTGGTCTGTTAGGCTCCTGGTCTCCCTGTCGACCTCCAGAGGTTGCCGCAGGCAGGGCCCTGAGCCCAGCTGTCCCCAAGGTGTGCTGAGCCTGGACCAGGTCATCCAGAAATGGACCTGCCTCGGGCCGGAGGGTTCCTGCAGACTCCCCAGAACCCTAGCCACGCGGGGTGGGGGGCATACCCTAGGTAGTTTTCACTCCTCTATTCTTTTTTTTTTGCTATAGGGCACATGCGTTCGCCAGAAAGGCAGAGAGAGACAGAGAGACAGAAAGCGAGAAATCACCCCCCAGGGGGGATGGCCACGACACAATCCCTTCTCCTCCATTCTCCTCTCGGGATCTTGGGCACGCACGCACACGCGCCCGGCGTGAGTTTTAAGCCACCGGGTCCGGGACGTGAACCGCTGTCGACTACGTGGGAGTCCAGCGACATAGCCATTACGCTAACTGCTGGTCCCATTCACTCCTCTATTCTTTTACCCCGTTGTTTCCTGACAAATATCTTTTTATTTTTTAAGCGAGATTTTTGCTATCGGGCATGCGCACTCACCAGAGAGAGAGAGAGAGACAGAAAGTGAGGAAGTTATCTCCCGGGGGGATGGCCACGCCACAATCCCTTCTCCTCCATTCTCCTCTCGGGATCTTGGGCACGTGTGCACACGTGCCCAGCGTGAGTTTAAGCCACCAGGTTTGGGACTGGGGACTTGAACTGTGGTCGACTACATGGGAGTCCAGCGATGTAACCATTCCGCCATCTGCTGGTCCTGTCATGTTTTTCAAGCTGCCAGGTCAGGGATTTGAACTGCAGTTGGCCGTAGGTTCTCTCTCCCTTGCCTGCTCTGGAAGGCCTCTCTGTGGTCGAGCCTCCGGGACAGGCCTGTCTCGGCCCAGCTTCCACAGGGGACCCTTGCCTGCAGACGCCACTCGGCAGCCCTCTGGCTCCTCCAGTTCATGGGGCACCCCTGTCCTGGAGCCTCCAGGGGACGGGCCCGCCCACACCTCAACTCTGCTCTCTGGGGCTGAATTTTGGGCTTCTTGCCTCAGAAATATAATGCAATCCACTTGTGTCTTCTTTTCTTTTAAAGAATTATTTAGGGACCAGCAGTTGGCATAATGGCTATGTCACTGGACTCCCATGTAGTCGACCACGGTTCAAGTCCCGGACCCGGTGGCTTAAACTCAAGCGGGGCATGAGTGCATTCATGCCCAAGATCAGAGGAGAAGGGGATTGCGGCGTGGCCATCCCCCTGAGGGGTAATTTCTCACTTTCTGCCTTTCTGTCTCTCTATCTCTCTTTCTGGCGAGTGCATGTGCCCTATAGCAAAAACCTCTCCCAGAAAAAAAAAATCCTTAGAGAAGAGGTACATCTTTCCATTTGTTTTCCGTTTGCCGGAAGCGGGGAGTGCTCAGCAGAGAGGAAGAGGGAGGACGTGTCCCAGGCAGTCGCTTGCAGGCCCTTCTCTGTCCCTCCACCCCTCTGCAGACTGGGGGCACGCCTGCACTCGTAGGGCTCCCCAACCGCCTAGGTGGGATCTGGACCATGCAACGGGACTAGCAAGCAGGCCAGCACACAGCTCGGAGGCAGAGTGCCGGGTCCCTGTGCTGTGCCAGGATCCGCTCCCCCAGCCTGCGCGGGCACGGGCCCTGTGCTGCCCAGCCCTGCACGCCGCCCGCCGTCCGCCGCCGCGGCTGGGCCGGCTCCAGGTTCTGCTGGCTCCCTGCGGCGTCAGGTGAGCTCAGGTACGCCGTCCGGGTCTGTCGGAGGCCCGGGAGCAGCTCCGAAGAGGGGCGGGCCGGCGGCCGGCGAGGACCCCACCGATCCCGCGGGCGCTGTCGCCACCTGCCGACCCAAGGCGGCCTCGCCCGAGTCGGCGCGGGCCACTCCCGAGGCCGGCCGAGCTCCCCGGAACGCCCCAGCCGGAGGCCTGCACCGAGTATTCTGGGAGCGACAGTAGGTCTGCTCTCTGCTCACGTAGACACCAGTGTCGACCCCCCATGGCAGGCGGTGTAAACCGGGCCGGCCTCTGGGACTCCCCGCTCTCCCCACTGCCACTCAGCGCGCGTTTAGATTGTGCGCAGCGTCCTGGGGCCTCACGGAGCCAGAGGCGTGTGGGACGCAGTGTCTCTTGGGGTGTCCGTGGAATCCCCTAGTCCGGGTCTCCCCGGAAGATTCTGCCTCCAGGGAACGGGGCGGCTGTGGGGCTCCGCTGGGGGCTCCTGAGGAGTGGGTGGAGCCAAGGGCGCTCCTCAGCACCTGCGGCCCAGACGCCCCCAGAGCAAGGTCAGGCCCAGAGTCCCCAGTGCCCGGGGAAGGGACCCTGGACTAATTCTAAGGGGAAACACTGCAGGAAAACACTCCCTGCTCCATCTTCAGGGGCTCAGGGGTGCAGGGTGACTTAGTGGGGTCCGACTGCGGCTCTGACCAGCCGCTAATCGGCCCCCATGAGCTCTCTGGCAATTAACAGTAAAAGGCTCAGGGCCGGCAGGTGGTGGGGTTGTGGCATCGGACTCCCATGTGGCCCACGCCCACGGAGATTGGAGACCTGGGTAGGAGGGGTGAGACAGGTAAGTGTGGGTGCTTGCCCGGCTCAGGAGAATGGAGGAGGGGTCGGGGCCTGGCCGTCCCTGGGGCATTTCTCTCCTCTCTCTCATTCATTCATTCATTCATTCATTCATTCATTCATTTATTTATTTATTTATTTATTTATTTATTTATTTGAGTTTTTTGCTATAGGGCTCAAGCGCTGGCCAGAAAGACAGAGACAGAAAGCGAGAAATCACCCCCCCCCAGGGGTGATGGCCACGCCACAGTCCCCTCTCCTCCATTCTCCTCTCGGGATCTTGGGCACGCACGCACACACGCCTGGTGTGAGTTTAAGCCACCGGGTCCGGGACTCGAACTGCGGTCAGCTACGTGGGTGTCCAGAGACACAGCCATTACGCCGTGTCTGTCTGTCCGGCAAGCGCACATGCCCTTCGACAGAGAGCTTACAGTATGGACGTGGATGAGGGTGTCTACTGTGAAATGAAAGGCCGGCGCATCGCTGCAGCCCAGAAAACTGACTCAGGTTCACACTGCCCCGTGTCCCCAGCAACACAATGCACAAACAGCCAGAGGGTGGGGACAGCCCAGCGTCCATCAGCAAATACGCGGTCACACACCTGGTGGTCACCCACGCTGGGCTGCATGGCTCGGCCCTGCCTGGGAGGGGGGCCCCGGGCCACCTCCGCTGGCTGGAACATCTTGTGTTCTGAGCGACCAGACACAGGCCACACGTGGGACCCCGTTAAGTGAAATGCCCAGAGCAGGCAGGTCCACCGGGGTGGGCGGAGGGGAGAATGGGGCGGGGTCTCTCCCTGGAAGGAGAGCAGTCTGGCGTGGGTGGTGCCAGTACGCGCCACAGCCTGCACCAGATCCTGCCGCCTGTGTGCTGACGCTGGCTAAGGTCAGCGCCTTGGTTCCCGCGCATGTACATGTTTTTCCACAGTACAAAAAAAAAAAAAAAGGGTCAGCAGGTGGCGTCGTGGTTCAGGTGTTAGAATTCCCACATGGCTGACAAAGATTCAAGTCCTGGACCTGGCAGCTTGCTTTCTTCTTTCCCTCTCTCCCTCTAGTGGACGCATGTGCCCTATAGCACAGTGAATAATAATGATGATGACGATAAGTGAAATAAAGAAATAATTCTTTATTAAAAAGTTGTTCTTTTCGCCAGAATCCCAGCAGAAGAATGCGAGAGAAGGGGTCACAACCAGCCCTCCCCTCTGGGGTGCTTTCCCGCTTTCTCTGTCTCTCCCACACACCCCATAACAATTTTTTTAAGAAGGTGAAATGAGGCCTTTAGGGCGGATTAATCCACAGGGCTCGGGGGTGGGAGAGGGAGAGGGGCGGGTTACAGTGCTGGGCCCTGTTGGGCCCCCCATGTAGGTGCACTCTGGCATGTACATTCCACAAGGCTCGGGGGTGGGAGAGGGGCGGGTTACAGTGCTGGGCCCTGTTGGGCCCCCCATGTAGGTGCACTCTGGCATGTCATGCTTTTCAATCTGCCAGAGGGTGCATGTTTCCATCAGCAAGAGACAGAGAGAGAGAGCACCGGGGGGCGGACGGCACAAGCATCCACTCCTCTCCATTCGCCTCCCTGCGGGGCCTTCGGCACACACCCCACCAGGCCGGGACTTGAACTGGGGCCGGCGCAGTCCACCTGGTGGGCTCCAGCTTTAACCACCTGCCACCAGAGAGCCCTAAACGGGTCTTTCAGACCAGCTTCCTGTCTGCGCTGCCAGGCTACACAGGCGCTCCGTAAGAGCAGCGGGAGGAGGGGAGCAGCCCAGGAGTGGGGCACCAGCCACTGCGTCCCTCCCCCACCCTCCTCCTGTCATACACCATGCCTGGGGCCAGGATTTGAACCACAGTCAGCCCTGCAGGCGGGGGTCTGGCTTCAGGAGCCAGTAGGCTAGTCCCTCCCACCTTTTTCCCAGAGAGGGATAGTGGAAAATAACACCCACCCCAGGTGGCATGGCCATCCCTTCCTCTCTAGTCTCCTCTCCAGACTTCCGGCATGCATGCACATGCCCAGTGTGAGTTTCAAGCCGCCAGGCCCGGGGTTTGAACCGCGGTCGCTCCTGCCGGAGTCTAGCTTGTTACCTACCACCTACTGTGCTCCCGCTGCACCCGATTTTGAGGGCATGTCCAGGAGCGAAGAGCGTTTGAGCGTGGGCTGAGGGCAGCAGAGGCTTAGGACCCAGGCAGACTGGAACGGGGGCCGGCTTACACCCTGCCCTGCTTCACAGGCCTCGGGCTGGGACTGAGCCCAGCTCCCAGAGCCCTGGGACTCCCGGCCTGTAGGCCACAGTGCCAGCTCCGGCCATCTCTGCAGGGCACACACAGACCCAGGGCCAGGCCTGGCTCCGCCTCTCCGGAGGGCCCTGGGTAGCCCTCAGGGTGCTTCCCCAGCCCCCCTCTTTGCCACTGCCCCCCCGGAAGTGGTATAGAGGAGAGGGGTCCCCCGGGCCCTGCATGCCGTCCTCTGCTGCAGCCGGCCGCCCCACTTTGGGCCAGCTGGAGGGGTGGCTATTTTAAGATGCCCCTCCACTTCCTTCCTCCTGTCAAGAACCCACTTCCTGCCCGGCTCTCACTCTCACCCTCGGGAGGAGTCCCCACACCAAGGCCCGGGGCCCAGACCCCCTCCTTAGGCCTTCCTCCAAACTGGAACCCCCGTCACTTCCAGGGCCCGGTCTGAATGCAGGGCCAGGGGCCACAGGGGCCAGAGTGCGGAGACCACCGGAACCTCCCGCCAGGACGGCAGAGCGAGTTTAAGAGTTTAACCTGTGAAGGGCCCACTGCCCGGCCTCCCCGGTCCCAGGGGGCACGCCAGCCCTGACCCCACCCTGCGCTCCAGAAAGTGCCAGAAGTGGATGCAAAGTCTACATTGGGGGACCAGCAGTTGGTGTAATGGCTATGTCGCTGGACTCCCATGTAGTCGAAAGCAGTTTGAGTCCCGGACCCGGTGGCTGAAAATCACGCTAGGTGCGTGTGCGTGTGTGCCCAAGATCCCAAGAGGAGAATGGAGGAGAAGGGATTGTGGCGTGGCCATCCCCCCCCCCCGGGGGTGATTTCTCACTTTCTGTCTTTCTGTCTCTCTCTCTGTCTGGCGAGCGCACATACCCTATAGCAAAAACCTCTGGAAAAAAGAAAAAGCAAGAAAGCCTGCCTTGGTTTATGTCGGGCGTGTGAGTTCCCCGAGAGGGACAGGGAAAGTGGGAAATCAGCCTGGGGAGACGGCCACAGCCCTCCTCCTCCATTCTCCTCCTGGCACCTTGGACCTGCTGCGCCGTGAAATGCAGCCGGCCAGGTGGGGTCCAGCTTCCTAACCCCACTCCCCGTCCTGGTCCAGTAGGAGTTGATCGAGGTACAGGCAATTTGAAACCCACTCATAGTTTTCAGCATGTGTGTTCTCCCTGATGCTTTTGAAGGCTCTGCTATTTATTTTATTGTGGCGAAACACAAGTAATGCGAAATGCATGACTTAAACGCTCACTCGTCTTTTCAGTCTTGCTGTAGGTGCAGGCGCTCAGCAGAGAGAGGGGCGTGGCCTCCCCCACCCCGCCCACTGAGTTCCACTTCCTTCCTTTTCAGAGGTTCTTTTTTAAAGAATTACTTATTGGGGGCCAGCAGGTGGCGTGGTGGTTAAGGCACTGGACATCCTCACGACTGGCCACGGTTCGACTCCCAGACCTGGCGGCTCACGTTCTCACTTCCCCTTTCTTTCTCCCTGGTCAAATTAAGATAAATGAGCGCATACATACAATTGATTATTTAAATTAATAAATTAAAATTTGCTACAGGGTATGTGAGCTCAGCAGAGAGAGCCGGAGAGAGAAAATGAGCAGGAAGGTGGGAGGAACGGGACTCGAACCACGGCCGGCCATGGAGGCGTCGGGCACCTGAGGGCAGCACCATGCCACCTGCCCCTTCTGGAGTTTTTACCATCCGGTGTACACCCCGCCAGAGAGCGGGGACGGCCATGCCACAGCCCTTCTCTGTGCTCCTCTCAGGGTGCTGGGCACACCCTCACCAAGCCGCCGGGTCTGGGACTGGACCCACGGGAGACCACATGGGAGTCTAGCGCCTTAACTCCTGTGCCACGTGGTGGCCCAAGGGAGGGAACTATTTTTGGTTTTTTTTTTGAGAGAGATTTTTGCTATAGGGAGCGTGTGCTCCTTGGAGAGACAGAGAGACAGAAAGCGAGAAATCACCCTCCGGGGGATGGACGCGCCACAGTCAGTCTCCTCTTGGGCTCTCGGGCACTCGCACGTGGGCGTGGTGTGAGGTTCTGGTCGCCAGGCCTGGGACACGAACGGTGGCTGACCACGCCACACGCTGGCCTAAGGAAGGGCAAGGCTGTTGGTACTTGTCATCACGTAGACCGGCAGAGTGTCTCAGACCGGACAGGAGGAGCAGCTCCAGACAGTGACCCGAGCCCTGCAGGGCACCTGACACCTCTCTGTCCTCACCCGGCCACTGGCTATGCTTTGAGATGGCGTCCCTGCCAGACACTCAGGCTGCAGCTGGGCACCCAGTGCAGGGGCGAGAGGTGGCAGTGCAGGGAGGGAGGCAGCGGTGCAGGGGCGGGAGGTGGCACTGTTAGGGTGGGAGGCGGCAGTGCAGGGGCGGGAGGCGGCACTGTTAGGGTGGGAGGCGGCAGTGCAGGGGCGCGAGGCGGCAGTGAGGCGGCAGTGCAGGGAGGGAGGTACTGGGACCAGGAGCGTAGCCCCTGGACTTGGGGGAGAAAGTCTGCCCCTCTGTCCGAGTGCTCTTCTCTGCCCCCTGCTGGCCGCGCTCTGGGAGACACGGGAATCCCAGCCCTAACAAAGCTCCCGTGTGCTAAGTAACCACAGCGCGTGTTTCATTCCCTTCCCTGAACACAGAGGGAGAGAGAGGCCGCAATCCGCCCCGGTCTCGCGGTGCAGACACCAGCGCCAGGGGCCTGATGCACGCGGAGACCTCCGGACACACCCAGGGTCTGCCTGCTCACTGCTGTGCCACAGCGGCCAAGCCCCCGGGTCTCTCGGAGTTCACGGCAGCCCTACCAGGCTCGGTGGGGCCGCTGCCCTCGCTGGCGTGTTCATCGTAACAGCCCTGGCAGCGGGAGCAGGCCCTGGCAGCGGGAGGAGCGGGAGAGACGGAATGACCAGGGCGCCAGTGTGCCCGTGGTGCAGACGGGGGGTGGGGGGTGGCGGGCGTGCGGCCGGTGTGTGGCAGTCAGGGAGGGCTCTTTGAGCAAGGCCGTGGCCATCTGGGGGAAGGCGTTCCTGGTGGGAGACGGGAACTCCCGGAGGGGACGGGCAGCCACACTCGGGTGGGGAACTGAGCCCCACGGCCAGGCCAGCTCCTGGACCATCTCATATCCCCTTGGTGCT
>NW_006209806.1:142478-145248 GCF_000334495.1 Tupaia belangeri chinensis | reverse complement strand
GGCCCTGGACATCCTCACGACTGGCCACGGTTCGACTCCCAGACCTGGCGGCTCACGTTCTCACTTCCCCTTTCTTTCTCCCTGGTCAAATTAAGATAAATGAGCGCATACATACAATTGATTATTTAAATTAATAAATTAAAATTTGCTACAGGGTATGTGAGCTCAGCAGAGAGAGCCGGAGAGAGAAAATGAGCAGGAAGGTGGGAGGAACGGGACTCGAACCACGGCCGGCCATGGAGGCGTCGGGCACCTGAGGGCAGCACCATGCCACCTGCCCCTTCTGGAGTTTTTACCATCCGGTGTACACCCCGCCAGAGAGCGGGGACGGCCATGCCACAGCCCTTCTCTGTGCTCCTCTCAGGGTGCTGGGCACACCCTCACCAAGCCGCCGGGTCTGGGACTGGACCCACGGGAGACCACATGGGAGTCTAGCGCCTTAACTCCTGTGCCACGTGGTGGCCCAAGGGAGGGAACTATTTTTGGTTTTTTTTTTGAGAGAGATTTTTGCTATAGGGAGCGTGTGCTCCTTGGAGAGACAGAGAGACAGAAAGCGAGAAATCACCCTCCGGGGGATGGACGCGCCACAGTCAGTCTCCTCTTGGGCTCTCGGGCACTCGCACGTGGGCGTGGTGTGAGGTTCTGGTCGCCAGGCCTGGGACACGAACGGTGGCTGACCACGCCACACGCTGGCCTAAGGAAGGGCAAGGCTGTTGGTACTTGTCATCACGTAGACCGGCAGAGTGTCTCAGACCGGACAGGAGGAGCAGCTCCAGACAGTGACCCGAGCCCTGCAGGGCACCTGACACCTCTCTGTCCTCACCCGGCCACTGGCTATGCTTTGAGATGGCGTCCCTGCCAGACACTCAGGCTGCAGCTGGGCACCCAGTGCAGGGGCGAGAGGTGGCAGTGCAGGGAGGGAGGCAGCGGTGCAGGGGCGGGAGGTGGCACTGTTAGGGTGGGAGGCGGCAGTGCAGGGGCGCGAGGCGGCAGTGAGGCGGCAGTGCAGGGAGGGAGGTACTGGGACCAGGAGCGTAGCCCCTGGACTTGGGGGAGAAAGTCTGCCCCTCTGTCCGAGTGCTCTTCTCTGCCCCCTGCTGGCCGCGCTCTGGGAGACACGGGAATCCCAGCCCTAACAAAGCTCCCGTGTGCTAAGTAACCACAGCGCGTGTTTCATTCCCTTCCCTGAACACAGAGGGAGAGAGAGGCCGCAATCCGCCCCGGTCTCGCGGTGCAGACACCAGCGCCAGGGGCCTGATGCACGCGGAGACCTCCGGACACACCCAGGGTCTGCCTGCTCACTGCTGTGCCACAGCGGCCAAGCCCCCGGGTCTCTCGGAGTTCACGGCAGCCCTACCAGGCTCGGTGGGGCCGCTGCCCTCGCTGGCGTGTTCATCGTAACAGCCCTGGCAGCGGGAGCAGGCCCTGGCAGCGGGAGGAGCGGGAGAGACGGAATGACCAGGGCGCCAGTGTGCCCGTGGTGCAGACGGGGGGTGGGGGGTGGCGGGCGTGCGGCCGGTGTGTGGCAGTCAGGGAGGGCTCTTTGAGCAAGGCCGTGGCCATCTGGGGGAAGGCGTTCCTGGTGGGAGACGGGAACTCCCGGAGGGGACGGGCAGCCACACTCGGGTGGGGAACTGAGCCCCACGGCCAGGCCAGCTCCTGGCCCATCTCATCTCCCCTTGGTGCTGTCCCCATTGTCCCTGCGGGGCGGGGTTGACTGTCCCAGACAGGTGCTGGGCCCCTGTGCAGCTCAGAGCTGAGGGAGCTGGGTAGGAGGGGGCTGCAGGCAGGAGGCTGGAGAAAGAGGGCTAGGGGAATGGGAAGGAGCCTGATTATTGCGGCCTTCGCCCCTCAGCAGGCCCAGGGAGGTGCGGTGGTGAGTGGAAGATGAGATTCCGAAGCGGCTCCCTGGGGAAGGGGCACTCTCCCACCTTCCCTCTTCCTCTCCTTGTTTGTCTCTCTCTGGCAAATGCATGCGCGCCATAGAAAATTAGAAAGATGAAGAGGGAGAGAACGCGGGCCAGCCCGGGCCGTGCGGCGGTACCACGTGGCCAACTGCAGTTCCAGTCCCAGACTTGGCGGATGTGCGTGTGTGCCCAAAATTCCCAGGGCAAGGGGACAGGGAGAAGGGACTGCCGCTGCAGGGTGGCCATCCCCAGGGGAACCCCCCCGTCTGTCTGGTCCTACAGCAAAATAAAGGAAGGAATAACAGGAAGGTCTCCCGTTAAGGGTTCGAGACCACAGGCTGGGACCCTGCAGGTGCGGCTCTCCTCCTCTCCCTGGACCCTGATTTGAATAGACTTTGTATACAAAAGCAGGCAGCAGGGAGGCCTGGTACTCTGCAGGCAGAGCACGTGCGACAGTTGCTAGTTCAAATCTGGAGACCTCGTGTGCACATGACCCGGGGCTGGTGGGGGTGGATCGAGGCTTCAGGACCCCGTCCTCTGTCTCGGAGGCCCTCTCTTCCCGTCTCGTCTCCCTTACTGATGGAATACATATATAAACTTAAGACAACAGGCAGCCAGTCCGGAGTCCCCAATCTGCCAATTAAAAAAAAAAACAATACATTATTTGTCATCACGATGACGGGCTTTACTGGCGCCCTGTAAATTCCGCTTCCGAGGAGGAGACAACTTCACTGGCCTCACCCGGGTCCCTGGAAGGAGCGAAGACACGCAAGGACCAACCCTAGCCCAGACCCCGCCCACCGAGGCAGGCCCCGCCCTCGGATCGCCCCACCCCGAGTCAGGTCCCGCCCACGACGCGGCCG
>NW_006209806.1:139127-141614 GCF_000334495.1 Tupaia belangeri chinensis | reverse complement strand
GAGTGCCCGGCTCGAGCCGCGGACTCTGCCCCTGCCCCTGCCCCGAACCCGCCTCCTGGCCCTCCGCAGCCTGCAGGCGGCCGAGCCCTGAGCCTTGGGCAGTCCCTGCCGCCCTTCCCCTTGTCAGGCGTCTTCCTGGCCTGCGCCCCAGTCCCTCGACCAGTTGGCGTGCCTGCCTGTTTCCCCCAGGACAGAGCCCAAACTCCGTAGAAGACTCGGGGTGCGGCCTGACCCTGCCCGGCTTTCCCGGGAACCCCTCCGCTCAGCTCTGCTCACCCAGGTTCTGCCCCAGCCGGGAGCCTGCAGTTCTGGAACTCTCCGTTTCCTCTGGGGTTTTGTCTGGTTTCTTCCGGGGGCCTCATATCCTGTTATCTGGCTGCTCTCCCCCCTTCAGCTGCCCCTTCCTCCAGGCAGCCTCCCTGCCCTGCCAGGCCGCTGAGATCTGTCTGTAGGTCGTCTTGCAGTATTGCAGTTGGCCGGTTGCTTGTTGGTGCTGCTAACTCCACCGGTCTGCCCCAGGCCTGGCGGAGGGCTGGCCGGTTAGTGCTGTGGACGGCACTGATGGGGCTCAGGGTTCTGAGGTGGGTGCCTAGTGAGTGGGTGCGCATCATCCAGTCCGAGGCCAGTAAGTGACACAAGGCCAGAGAGCGGGTTGTCCCCCTCCTACCACACTGGCAGGGCCTGGAGGTTCTTCTCTTCCTCCCCGGCCGCCTCTGTCGTCCCTTGCTGTCCAGGGTAGAGCGGATCGTGGTCCTGCCCTCAGGGAGTCTGTCGTACGTGTGCATGCATTTGTGCGTGGGGGGGATCCGGGAAGCGTGTAAATACAGGCTGTAGAGACCAGCCGTGTGCAGGTCCTGAGCCACCCTGAGGGCCCTGGGAGCGCTGGGAGTGAGCGCCAGAGTGGGGGTGGGATGGGAGGGGTCCCAGCAGCAGGGTGCGGGTGGCGGTCCTGAAGCAGGAGCCCTGGGCAGTTGGGGAGTAGGGTCTCGGAGCGAGAGCAGAGGTCGGCCACTGGGGCTGCGAGCCTGGCAGCTGTATCCTGGGAGGTAGGGGGCCGCGAGGACACCCCATAAGGGTGGATCTGTGGTGTGAGGAGTGGGGGTGCTGGGGCTGCTGGCGGGGAGACCAGGCGGTGTTTGGGGAGACAGGTAGGGCCAGCAGGCGCCACTGGCAGGTCGTTCAGGTTTGGAGTGGGGGACGGTCTCCGGCCTGGCTAGTGGGCTTGTCACTTGGTCACCCTTCGCCTGCCTGCACGTAGCCAGGCCTTGCTGGGCGTAGGCCTCGTGCTGCCCGGCCTGGACCTGTGGGAAAACCATCAGGCTGCTGTTCTCGGCCTGGGCCCTGGGCGTCTGAGCTCCCCTGGCTCCTGCACGAGCTCCCCGGCGCCAGGCAGTTGCCGCGCTCGGAGCCGCGTGGCAGGCCGTGTCCTGAGAGCACCCGTGGGTGAGGCCTGGGTCCTGGGAGTCTGGGCCCCCCGACAGGGCATCTGTCCTTGTCTTCCGACCTGGCTCTCAGCTCTCCCTCGGCCCCGGATCCCGCCGAGTGTGTGCAACCCTCCAGTCCCCTTCTCCCAGGGCCAGAGGCAGCAGGGGTGTGGGAGCCACGTGCACACCGCACATGCGTGTGCCTGTGCGTACTGCCTCTGAACCTCTGCCCCTGGGCCCACCGTGACCCAAAACCTGAAGGTGCCGGCCTTTCGTGTGCCAGGGTGGGGCAGGCCAGAGCCGGGCTCCCTCCTCGGCCTGCGTGGGCAGGTGTAGGCACCTGTGAACGTCTCACCGCGTTTCATGGCCTTCTACCGAAGGGCATGTCAGAGGCTCCCCTCCCAGTCGGCGTGTCCCCAGGTGGGGAGCGGGGCATGCGTGTGTGGCTGGGGATGAGGCCTGGGAGGCCCAGGCTCTGGCCACCCACGCTCCGGCCTCTGCTGGCCAACCTGGCTGGGCCGGGCAGGGAGGACCATTGTCCAGGCCCAGGAGTGCCGGCAGCTGGACGCATCCTGCCTTTGTTCTAGAGCTTTCCTTTGCTGCGCTTCCTGTGTTGGGCTCCAGGCTCCTGTCTGCTGGGTCCTGTGAGGCCCGGGGGCCATGAGCACAGGGGCCTGGCTGCCATGGGTGCCTGTGGGGCCCGCCTTGTCCCGCTTGGCCTCCCAGAGCGTAGGAGACTTCTCCAGGGGCTGCAGGGAGATGGTGGGAGTGTCTGGGCAGAGGGACAGAGGCCTTGGGGTTGGGGTGGCCTTGCAGGCTCTCCGGGCAGTGGTGCCTACGAGCCGGAGCCTGGGTCGCGGGGCTCCTTTGGGCTGGCTGTGGTGTGAGGCGGAGGGTGTGGGAGCCTGGGGGGAGGGAGGGAACCCCACATGCCATGTTCCCGCAGGACTTCCCACTGCACGACGTGGAGGCCTGCGCCTGCGAGGCTCCCGGGGGCTTGGCTTGGACGGCGATGGGGCTGGGCTGCAGCCTCCTAACGGGGCTCTCGTCTGGGGCGGCCGCC
>NW_006209806.1:136348-138810 GCF_000334495.1 Tupaia belangeri chinensis | reverse complement strand
TGCCCAGGAGCCCCCGCGGCAGCCGGATCTCCTGCATGTACGTGCGCTGCGTGCCCGGCGCCAGGTGAGCGTCCCGCCGCACCCCCGCCCTCCCGCCCGCAGCCGCTCTGCTCCCCCCACCCCCAGCCCCAGAGCCTCACTGTAGCGAGCAGCCCAGGTTTCCTCTACAGCGGGCCGGGGACCTCGTCCCTCCCTCGTCTGTCCCTGCCGCTCCGCTGCCCTGCGCCCTGCTCAGTGCAGCCCTCCACCCACCCCAGGGCACCTCCCCTTGTAGAGCAGCGCCAGCCCCTGTGTGCCTGACCCCATTCCTGGGGAGTGGCCAGGTCCACAGGCCAGCTGCTGTTCCTCGCGGCCAGGTCCGAAGGGCAGCTCTATTTCAGGGCGGGCCCGTGCCAGCCGAGGTGGGCACTGGGCGAGGTCCCTGCAAGCTGTGTGGCTGGTTGCGGTCACGGATTATTCTCTTGTTGGGGATGGGCGGGGCCCAGCTGCCTCCGTAGTAAAGGGGTTGTCCCTTGAAGAGGACAGGTAGCCCTGCCCACAGAGCAGGGCCCTGTCCTAGGGAGGGTCCAGGCGGCAGGCTCGTGTGCTGGCACCATGCCATCGTGGTCAAGGCCGCCCTAAGAAGTAGGATGCCAGAGCAGAGCTGGCTGCTGGCCACTGGCTGGCTGAGCTCCCGCCCAAGGTCCACCCTGAGCTGAGATGTGACCTATGGTCCCAGTGGTCCCATACGCAGCTGGGAGGGCTGTCACCTTCATCACCCTGGGGAGACTTGAGAGGTGGAGCTTGGCTGGCCCGGCGGCCCCCTCCCTGGCTTCCTGGCCCCTTGGGAGGAGTAAACGGGGCAGGGAGGCGCTGTGTGGTGAGCTGGCGGCCTCCTCGGTGCCAGGCCTGCCCCGGCCCTGACCCGCGCCTGCTCCCAGGTACACGGTCCTGTTCTCGCACGGCAACGCGGTGGACCTGGGCCAGATGAGCAGCTTCTACATCGGCCTGGGCACCCGCATCAACTGCAACATCTTCTCCTACGACTACTCGGGCTACGGCGTCAGCTCGGGCAGGCCCTCTGAGAAGAACCTGTACGCCGACATCGATGCTGCCTGGCAGGCCCTGCGCACCCGGTGAGGCTGCAGGGCTTCCAGGGCAGGACGGCCAGGGTGCCCGAGGCACAGGGCTCTGCCCTCCCAGGCGTGGCGCCCTGCTCACCGCCCACTGGGCTGGGCTCTGCTGGGCACGGGCCCAGTGCGGCCTTCAGAAGGCAGCACTCGGGAAGGTGGAGCCCTGGCTGCCATGGTGACATGCCAGGCAGTCCCTGCTGTACCTGGGAGCTGGGTCCCCTGGCCCCACCCTGGCGCTGGGGACGGATCCGGCCTTCCTGGTGCCTAGAGCTACCTCCTGTCTGCCTGCTCTGGAGTGCAGGCTGGAGCAGGCTCAGAGCCTTGTCTCTTCATCCATCGGTCCACCCCGACCCCATGGCCTGGCGGCCATCAGAGCCAGTGGGGTGTGGTGGCATGGGCTGGTGGCGACCAGAGTTCCAGAGGTCTGCAGGGCAGTCCTTGCTGGTGTGGCCTCCCCGGGGAGACGTCCAGGTGGCAGCTGGGGCTCCTGTGTGGATTGGAGCAGGGGAGCAGGCTGGGGATCTGGGGGCTGCCAGGGTCCAGGCCAGGGGAGGGACAGAGATGGCCCTGAGGATCCCCTGGGCAGCCCACAGCAGAGGCAGGGTGGGAGAGGGTCCCTGTGTGGTCAGTCATGTACTCGAGGGTGGTGCTGGATCCCATGAGGAAGATGGCGGGGAAGGCCCTGGGAAGAGGTGGCAGCCACCTCCCTGCCCAACTGTGTCTACCATGCACCTAATTGGGCACGAGGGACTCAGGCCCCACGCTGGGCCTAGAGGGCTTGCTGAGCTCCCCAGGGCCCATTGCGGCCTGGGAGGGGCGTGGGCCGGAGGCAGCACCTGCAGCCTTCTGGGCGGGCGGGCAGGGAGGGAAGCAGGCCTGAAGCAGGTGGGTGTGTGGAGGAGCAGCCCCTGCCAGGTGTGAGTAGGAGGGGGCGGCCAGCAGCAGAGCGTCCTGGGAACCACCTCACCAGGTGCTCCCGCGACCCCCTAGGTGCTGGCAAGGAAAGCGGAAAGCGAGCAGAGCGCGCGAGGGGCGGGGCTGCGGCTGCCTGGGCGAGGCGGTGGGTGGGGCCGCGGCTAACCCCTCGTCGAGGTCCGGCATCAGCCCCGACAGCGTCATCCTGTACGGGCAGAGCATCGGCACGGTGCCCACGGTGGACCTGGCCTCGCGCTACGAGTGCGCCGCCGTGGTGCTGCACTCGCCGCTCACCTCGGGCATGCGCGTCGCCTTCCCCGACACCAAGAAGACTTACTGCTTCGACGCGTTCCCCAAGTGAGCGGGCGGGGTGAGGGTGCGGGCAGCCCCGGGGCGGGCGGGCGGGCGGGGGGGCCCGGGCCGGTCCGCCCCCCC
>NW_006209806.1:135194-136173 GCF_000334495.1 Tupaia belangeri chinensis | reverse complement strand
GGCCGGGCCGCGGCCCTCAGCAATACGGCGGCCACCCGGCGGGGGCTGCATGTGGACCCCCGGGCTGCCCAGGCCCCGCAGGCAGCGGGCGGGCCGGAACCCCGCCCACCCAGGGCCCGCGGACGATGTACAGGTGACAGAGCGACTCTCTCTCCTTCTGGAAGCAAAAGAAGAACCCGTGAAAACAGAAATTAAAGATTTAAAATTTTAGTTTCTCGCTTTCTCGGGGCTCGCGTGTGCCCCAGTGCTCAGCAAGCTAGGACAGGGGTCTGGGCCTTGGCTCTAGTCACTGGCAGGCATTTCCGCTATACCCCCCTGCCCCTGTGTGGCTTTCAAATGTGGGTGACAAGTCAATTTCGCTGCGGAGTAGGGAGAGGGCCCCTTGAGGGGCTGCTTGCTTGGGTGGCGGGCTGCATTCGAACTCGGGAGCTTCGGTGGGTAGCAGGGGTACGTCCGCGCTTGGCTTGTTCTGGGGACCTTGACAGGCCATTCCGAAGCTCTGTGCTACAGATGAGGGCATGCAGGCCCTGCTGCAATCCCTGAGGGCTTCCTGCCCATTCTCTGGGCCCACTGCACAGAAAGGACAAGGAGAACTCAGCCTGGACCCCGGCACCCCGGCTAGGCCGCCGCTGCAAACTGAGCAGCTCAGGTCAATGGAGGACCGGCCCTGGCCGGTGTCGGGGGAGCGCTCCCGCCGAGCCCCAGTTCCCGTCTGCTCCCGAACACCGCCTGACGCTTCCGTCAGGACCGGGACCTCGTCCTGTGGAACCCCAGAGTGCCGCGGGCCTCGGGCCGCGTGTCTTGCCTCCGCCCTTGGGCCCGCGGCCCTTTAAGGAGGGGCGGGCAAGATGCCGAAGTGGGCGTGGCCGCGGCGCGGCGGAAGCGGAAGTGTGTCGCGCGGGGCGGCGGAGGCGGCGACCGCGAGGGCGCGGAGCAGGCCCGGGCTTGGGTGGTAAGTGGCGGCGGCGCTCGCCCCGCC
>NW_006209806.1:130531-135175 GCF_000334495.1 Tupaia belangeri chinensis | reverse complement strand
GTGGGCACGGGCGCGCGGCCGTGCCCCGGGACACGCCGGGCCGCTGGGCGCGCGCTCGCAGGCCGCCCTGAGCGGCACCGCCTTCCAGCCCAGCTCGTCTCCGGGCTGCTGGTCGCAGGCGTCCTGAGCACAGGCGGGGCCCGGTCGCCTGTCCTCGCACCAGAGCTGGACCCAAGCGCGAGTTTGTCTAGGCCAGGTTCCTTCGGGCCGCGGTGCTCGGGGTCCGTCGGTCCCTCAAGGGTCACTCCGGACGTGGCTCCGCGGTCCCCACCCACGGGGGGCGCGCGTCCTTGCAGAGCTGAGATGCCGGGTTGGGTCGCAGCGCCGTACCCCAGCACCTGCCGGCCGTTGTGCACCGTTCCGCACGGGTAATGCCCCGGGAGCTGGAACTTGATACGAACGCTCGTCACTTCGGAGCCATTGGTATTTTCTATCCTTCGACGTTCGCCTTCCTGGTGGGCTGTCAGTGTTACTGTTTTAGAACACTTCACATGCTGAGGAGTTCGTCCTTTGTCTGTGAAAAGTTTCTTTCTGCTCTGTCACCTGTCTTTGACTTTGTGGGGGTTTGTTTCTGGTCGGTTTGGTTTCTGGCCAGGCATTTAAAATTGTCATTATTAATTTTTTCGTTTATGGCTTCTGTGTTTTCTGTCATGCCCGGAAATGTCTTCTCCACTCCAAGATTATAAAGCATTGGGTATTTTCTCCTAGAAACGTAATGGTTTATTCTACACATTACATAAAAAATTTAGGATCTATTTCTAGAAAAGACTTTTGGTGACCAACGAGGCAGGAAACAAAACTTTCTTTTTGAGAGAGAGATTTTTGCCCTAGGGTGCATGCGCTCGCGGGAGAGAGAGACAGAAAGTGAGAGATTACCCCCAGGGGGATGGCCACAGCCCAGTCCCTTTGCTCTTCTCCTGGGATTTTGGCACACGCGCATGCGTACAAGCATGAGGTGTTTTTCTGGCTATAGGGCGCATGTGCTGGCCGGAAAGACAGAAAGCAAGAACTTACCCCTGGCGGGGATGGACACACTGCAGTCCCTTCCCCATCCTCCTCTCTGGATTTTGGGCACACACGCACACACACCTGGTATGAGTTCTAAGCTGCTGGATCTGGGACTCGAACTGCGGTCCACTGTGTGGGAGTCCAGCGACGGAACCATTTTGTTTCTTCCTGTCCCAGAAACAAAACCTTTTCCCCTCAAAATCGTTTGCCCTAACTGCATGTCCTGAAGAAGCCATGCCCTCCCTCACTGAAGGCCCTGTTTGTGGCATGCCGAGTGTCCTGGTGTGTGGGAAGCCTGTTTCCAGGGCTCCCCTCCCCTCCTTTTACGGGGCGTGTCGCTGTTGGCCATGAACAGCAGGGGAATTTGTCCAGTCCCGCCACCCCACCTTGGTGGCCCGGCTGACAGCCATCTGCGGGTGCCGGCCTGAGCCTCTACCCCGCCTGCTCTGGGGCCCTGGCAGAGCCATGCGAGGCAGTGACGGTGAGCCCTCCCCTGTGCGCTGTCTGGCCCGTGGCCCCTGGGAGCAGGACCAGCCCCGGTCCTCCATTGCATGGGTTCCCAGCACAGCGGCGAAGGCACTGTGGCTGCAGACTCGTCCCCAGAGCAGGCAGCAGCCAGGTGACCGTGCCACCTGGGCTCACTGGGCACCCAGAGACGGGGACAGGACCTGCCAAGGCTGTGCAGGTGCAGCAGGGCCATGGGCGGGTGTGCCCGGCCCTCCCTGCCTCTTCCCCTGGCTCTGATGAAGTCGGCTCTCAGCACCACCCACTCTGCACCTCTGTCCTGGTGATGCGGGACCCCACCACATCAACGCCCTGGCTGGTGCTCCCATCGCTGTGAACCGTCCGGCCTCTGAGGACCTGGGAGAGGATGGGGAGGGTCCCTGCTCGCAGTGGCTGTGGGCAGACCTGGGCCTGGCCACCCAGGTAGCAGCCGGCTGGCTGGATGCGTGACCGGAGCCTGGTTTGTGGTTAGGTGCAGGCCCACCTAGCCTCCTGACTGGTCAGAGCAGCCAGAGAGCCCCGCACGGTTCAGGCCCCCTTCCTTCCTGCTGTGGGCTCCTGCCCTGCAGAGTCCACACGACCCAGGGCCCGGAGTCCTCTTCCCCAGTGCGCCCAGGAGCAGAAGCCCAGGCTGTGGTTACCCCATGGTATTAGCACCTCTCTGCCACAGGACAGGCAGGTAGGAAGTGAAATTCCGGGGGGCCCAGGCCCGCCCACCACGCTGGACTCAGCCTGTGCTGCATGTCCCAAGGCCAAGTGTGTCCAGAGGGGCCGGGGGAAGTCTAGCGGGGTGCTTCATGAAGCCCACCACTCTCAGAGCACCCCTGAAAGTCTCGGCACCTGGGAGCCCCATCATGGCGCGGAGGGATCCACATGGGAATGTGGCGGTTCCGAGTCTGGAGACTTCCCCGGGTGCTAGGCACACACGTCCTCACCTGGCTGGCCAAGGCTCAGGGTGGCCGTGGCATGAAGACCCTGTTAGGGGAGGGGAGCTGTCGCCATAGAGACAAACCACCTCACTGCCACCTGGTCCCAGTAGGGGAGCCCCTGCCTGCCCTGTGCACCTCTTCCCTTCCGGGTCCCCCCCCACCCCACCCCGCCGTACTGGGCCTCTGGGCTGATCTACCCCTGCTGAGCTAGAGGGCTGGAGGCCAGCCTTGGTCCAACAGCTCCCAGCATGGGGACCTGCCCTCACTGTCACTCGGCCTGTGTCCGGCAGCCAAGCACCTGGACTGAGTCCTCGAAAAAGTCGTGATGGAGTGTTGCATACGGGAACAAGTCATGCCTTTCCTGACCCAATAATTTAGCACTCGTTCCTATAGAAATAAACATGGGGAGCGGCAGGTGGCTTGGTGGTTGGGGCGCTGGCTGTGGTTCAAGTCCCGGACCTGGTGACTGGCTTTCTCACTTTCTCTCTCACTGGTCAAATTAAAAATAATAAAGTAAAATCATTCTTTTTTAAAAGAGAAAGAAAGATGAGGGGCCAGCCGGCGGTATGGTAGGCAAGGACCTGGCCACACGGCGGCCAACAGTGACTGGCTTTCTCACTTTCTCTCTCACTGGTCAAATTAAAAATAATAAAGTAAAATCATTCTTTTTTAAAAGAGAAAGAAAGATGAGGGGCCAGCCGGCGGTATGGTAGCCAAGGCGCTGGCCACATGGCGGCCAACATGCAGTTTGAGTCCCGGGCCAGGTAGCTTGAATGCCAGCACGTGCGAGCTCAGAATCCCCAGAGGGGAGTGGAAGAGGACGGACTGCAGCCTGGCCACCCTCCGGGGGATTTCTCACTCGGGGGGCACATGCACACAGCAAACTCAACTTCATTAAAACAAATGCACACGGACCGCTAGCCTGTCGGCGAGCTGCCTGCACACCCGTCGCCCTCAAAGCCAGGCAGGAAACGCATCCCGCAGTCCCGGCTCCTGCACACTGTCGGGGCAGAGGCGTGGCTGTCGCAGGAAGCGGCAGCCTGTGTGCGCACGGCAGGTGAGTGGTGGGAGGCTCCACCCTCTCCTGTACCCCCAGATGGGGCGCTGTCACCCCCAGGCAGGGGCATGGAGGCACAGGCTGGAGCCCCTGCTTGACTTCTTCCTGCCCTGGAGACTGGGCTGCCGTCAGCTCTGTGACCCTTCAGCTCTCAGGGCTTCCACCTGTGGGCTGGCAAGGGCCATCCTGAGCACCCCCCCTCCCTGGGGCTGCCACGCAGTGCAGGTGGCCCCCTGAGGGTTGGAGACGGGCTGGGCTGGGCTGGGCGCAGCACCTGCTGTTCCTCGTCCCTCCAGCCTTGGCTCCATCCTCTGTGAAGTGGGGACGCAGCTGCACAGCGCTGGGGCAGCAGTAACAGCACGGGCAGAGCCCTGCCCCTAGGCGTCACCCCCAGTTCACAGCCTGGATCCCAGGTAGTCCCGCAGCCTGCAGACAAAGCCAGGCTCGAACCCCTGGCTACCCCTGCAGGTGGGTGCACACCTGAGGCTCAGAGAGGGCACCTGCTCCTCTAAGCACCACGTCCAGCCTGTCCCCTGGCTTGGGGGGCAGCAGATGCCTTCCAGGATAACACCCCCTTTCCCGTGTCTGCCCTGTGCTGGGGCTTCCTCACACACCCTGCGTGCTCCAGCTTCAGGTCTGGCCTCTAGCTGTCTCGCGGGGGCTGAGGCTCTGGCCAGGGTTGGTGGGTCACGCTGCACCCCATAAAAGAGGAACGGGAGGAGGAAAGGGCCCTGGCCTCTCCTTTGCCGAAGTTCTCGCCCTCCTGGGCACAGCCCTCCAGGCTGTGGGAACAGGGCAGATTTCTGGAGGTGAAGAAGTGGCCCACCCTCCCAGACTGTCCAAGCACGGGCCAGGGGGGCAGGGTGCTGACTGCCAAGGCTACAAGTGCCCACAGGAGTAGGGGTCATGGGTGGCTTCCAGGGCCGGCCTGGGGAGGGCTCGCCTGTCCCCCCCTGCAGTAGGGCTGGGCTGCGCTCCCTCCCCTCCCGGTGCAGCTGGCTCGGGCACAGCCTCCCCCACTACATTGCGCCGGCCCCGGGAGAGCGGCCGACTGGAGCAGAGGGGCCGAGCTGGGCCAGTCAGCGAGCTGGGATGCAGGTATAGAGGACGGAGATGGAGACCAGGATGGGCCGGGCCAGGGTTGCA
>NW_006209806.1:129376-130466 GCF_000334495.1 Tupaia belangeri chinensis | reverse complement strand
TGGCCACTGCACGGCCTCCACCGCCCCGCCGGAGCCAGCCAGGGGCGGGAGCGCGACAGAGGGGCCGCCCCATTTCCGCGCACCACCGCCTGGGACTGCGGTTTGGGAGACCCCGGCCGTGGCCTCGCTGGTGTTAACATTTAACCTCGACGTGCTTGTCTTCAAGAGGCCCCACTGACTGGCCTGTTTCCCTGTCCGAGTCTCAAAACACCCTGCCTGCGGCCAGGAAGCCACATGCAGGACCCTGGGGTCTCAGCAGGGCGGGGACCCTCTGCCTCGACGAGGCGCCCATGCCCGGCCTTTCCTTTTCGGCCTCGCACGGCACCTCTTCTGCACCCCTCAAGTACCCAGCCCTTCTCCAGCAGACCCCAGCGACCCCCACTCCCAGTGCGGCGCGCACGAGGAGCTCTGGAACCGGGTGCAAAAAGAGGAACGAAAGCACGCTCGGTCGCCCGGGCCGGAGGGCGCGCCACCCTCCCAGGCCCCGCCGCGGGACACCCAGGTCCTAGACCAGGGAGGCCCAGAAGAGATCCGGGAGCAGCGACCCGGAATGCCTGAGAAGAGAGTTAGGGTACACCAGGGCGCGTGGTCAAGTCAGCCCCAGGTGGGGCCGTGGGGAGAACCGAGGAAGGGTCGCGCACGTGGCCTGGAGGCGGGCGCGGCCGCTTCTGCACCCCCACCCAGGCCACGTGGGGATGGGAGCCCTACCCCCAGCTCGAACGGGGGCGAGCCCGGGCCCAGGGTGAAAGCGTCCGAGGAAGGGGCGGGTCCCCGCCGGCCGCGCGCCCAGAAGCGGGGTGGGCGCGCCTGCGAGGGGGCGTGGTGCGCCGAGAGGGAGGGGCGTGCCGGGATGGGGCGGGGCGGCCCCGGGGAGAAGGCGTGCCTGCGGGAGCGGGGCGGTGCTCCGGGCCGAGCGCCCGGCCGCAGAGGAGCTGCTCCGGGAAGGGGACGCGGGCGCGCGCAGGAGGGGGCGCGCCGAGAGAGGCGGGGCTCCCCAGCATCGCGCCCCAGCGTCAGGAGGGCGCGCTTACAGCCGGAGTCCGGAGCGCTCTCGGGGCTGGAGTGGGCGCGCCGCGAGGCGGGGCCCGCT
>NW_006209806.1:124416-128467 GCF_000334495.1 Tupaia belangeri chinensis | reverse complement strand
CCCCCCCCCCCGCCCCGTCCTCGCCTCTTTTTTTCATTTGCATTCTGCGGTGTGGGCGGTGGGCGCCGGTGGTTGGAGCATCCGGCTCAGGCTGTTCTCGGCCCTCCCCCTCCCCCAGCCTCAGTTTCCTTATCTGTGAGGAGGGGGTGGAACTCGCCACCTCCGGGGTGCGGGGGGTGGCCGCGCGGATTCTCCCGGCAGGGCGGCGGAGTGCCTGGCGCGGGGCCAGCGTGGGGGTGCCCGGCACGTTTTCTTTCCGTAATTTAAAGACGGGGAGGGCTGGCTTGGGAGCGATTGCGGGGAGGAGGGCAGTTAACTGGGGCTCCCCTGAAGGAGATAGGTCTTCACCTCGGCTCCCCAGCGGGCTCGACCCCCTCGCCACCCCACACACCTGGTGAGGGAGCCGGAAAGTGTGCGGGGCGTGAGGGGGCGCGACCCCGAGACACCAGCGCCACTCACCGGCCAGCCCCAGGCGGCCTGGGCGGCGGAAGCCAGGTGGGCCCTGGTCCTCTCCTCCGCACCCGCTGAGTGGCACCTGCCAACGGGGGCAGGAAGGCGCGCGGGGCCAGCAGGGTTTGGACACAGGGGAGCGGCGCTTCTGCGGGGGCCGGCGGCCTCGCGGCTGCAGCGGGGTGCCCGGCTGCTCAGGGTGTCTAAGGGGTGGTTCTGTCTCGGTCCCGGTGGGAAAGGGGGCTGGCCCAGGGTCTGCCCTTGCGGAGCTCCTGGGGAGGCAGGGTGGTGTGAGGTGTGGCTTAGAGGACGCAGGCCGCCCCCCTCCCAGCGGCGCTGGGCCTCCCGAGCCGGGCGGGGTTCAGGCGCCATCGTGGGTGTGGGGGTGCCCCCTGTGCTTGCCAATCCCCTCTTCAGCCCTTGCCCTGCCCCCTGGAGGCTGTGCCCCCCTTGGCGGACCGGGCTGTTTGGGACTGGACTTGGGGTGGGGTCCACCCTGCCTCACATTCTCTGTAAGGCATTGGGGTTCGTCGCGTCTCTGGGCGGTCAGCTGGGTCCTGGGGTGCATGTGCAGGTCTGCAGCAAGAGGGGCACCCATCTTTGGCATGTCTGCGCCTGCGCCTCACCTGCCTGGCCTCAGCGCCCTCCTGCCCTGAGTATACTGGCTCCGTGTGGCTTTCCAGACCCAGTGAGGGGGAAGCCAGGCCACCTCCCACCGCGGCACCCAGGGGGTGCACCTGCAGTGTTGGCATCGCCGTCCTGGTGTGTGCAGGAGAGGCAGGCCTGGGAAGCGCAGTCGGTCATCCCCAGTGGGCACAGGGTGCTGTCCAGGGCGGCTCCTGCAAGAGCCAGGGCCGCCCTGGCCGGTCTGTCCTGAAGCCTTCATAACGCTCCTTTAGGGACTGGGTCCTGATTGGGGTTCCAGCCAGGCCCCCGGCCCCGCAGGGTTGGTCAGGGCCTTTCTGAAGGCAGGTGGCTTGGTCCTCCTGGCCCCAGGGCAGGTGACTGCCCGGCACAGAGGTGCCCCGCTGCAGGGCCGGCCTGTGAGCGGCCAGTGAGGCACCGGCTCACCGCCCCACGAAGACCCTTCTCCCAGCGGAGCCCACGCCACTCCTGGCCCGGCCCCGCTGGGCAGCCCGGCCTGTGGGAAGGGGGCTGTGGAGTGGAGGACCCAGCAGCCCCACCCCCTGCCTCCCTCAGAGGCTGTGAGTGATGGTGACGCTGTTGCCGTGGATACGGCGAGTGAGCCAGGGAGGTGGGGCGGGGGCGGGAGGCGAGGCTGGCTGTCTACTGCTCCGGGCCCCCTTCATCCGCGGGCTGGCCCGCTGCCCCCCAGGAGCCGGCACACAGCTGTGGCTTCTCGTGGGCGGGAGTCTCAAACTCCCCCCCCTTCTGTGGCGGTGCCCAGACCCCACAGGGCTTCTCGTCCAGGGTCCCTTGGCTCCACCCACTCCACGCCCGAGCACCCCTGTCATACCCATGGGCGTCCCCGGACCTCACGCAGTGTCCCCTGGAGGCTTGCAGGGTCGCTGGGGTTGTAACCCACTGTTCTCTAAAGTCCCGCTGTGCCAGGGCGGTGGCGGGCCTCGCGGTGGGGCTGGGCAGGGCGGCCGTCATTCTCCTGGAGCTCGGAGCTGTGGCCGTCTGGTGATGGAGAGGCCCGTCAGCCTAGACCCGGGCCTGGCGGGGCTGGGGGGGGCCGGGGGGGGGTTCAGCCTAGACCCGGGCCTGGCGGGGCTGGGTGGGCCGAGGCTGTGTTTAATCCGAGGGTGGGTCGGCTGGGCTCTGCAGAGGAAAATCCGTTTATGGAGGAGGGATTAGCCCCGAGGCCGCACCATCCACCATCCTCCGTCAGGTGGGAGAGATGGGCCGTGCGAAGTGGGCTGCTGGAGGCCCAGTGCCCCTTCCTGAGCCCCAGCTCGCAGCCAGGGTGGGTGCTCAAGGTAACTGCCCCGATAGGGTGACGTCTGCCCCGTCCTGTTTGCTGAAGGGGGCCCGAGGGGGACAGGGAGACCCAGCCCAGGTAGAACGTGCGCTCCCTCGGATTTGGTTGGCATTTTCCTTTTCGGAGGGATGACCACCTGCGGTCCCTCTGCACTCCTCTCGGGATCGTGGGCACGCGCATATGTGCGCGCGCACACAGGCACCCTGCTTGTCTCAAACCACCGCGCCCAGGACTCAAACTGCAGTGTGCCCTGCCGGATCCAGCCTCCTTCACCTCCATACCACCAGCTGGCCCCAGAATGGCATTTTCTGGTGGGGCGACAATTCTGGAAACCGGCAACTTATCTGGAGGGTGGAGCCAGGCCCTTGCAGCTGGAATTGGCTGGTACCCCAGCTGGTGGGATGGGGAGGGCTCCCCCAACATTGCGGGGCGATAACCATCCCCCACCCAGCTCCCTGATAAAGGTGGCCCAGGAGTTGGCACATGATACCAGGCGATCTGGCCTCCAGGAGGGAGGGTGGGCTGGCTGAACCTGGGCACCTGGCCCCAGCTGTGGCTGGAGGCAGGTGTGAGCTTTGATCCCCCTGCCCAGGCACAGAGCCCCTGCAGGAGGTGCCCTCGGTAGGGCCAAGGGCCCAGGCAGCCTGACCTCCAGGAGGGAGGAGGGATGTGGGGTAGCCAGTCCCTCCCTGCTGTCCCCACCCACTGCGCCCCCAGCTATGGGAGGCTGTCCCGCCTGTGTGGCCCATAACTGCCCTTGCTGGGAGCTCAACCCTCAGCCTGTGGACTCTGCACAGATGCAGCACCGTGTGCAAGGCTCTTTGCGAGCCCAGCTGTGCAGGCTGGCATGCCTACTGTACCAGTCCACGCACATGCAGGAGGAGACAGGGTTGTGGCAGGTGGCATACGAAGGGACAGGGACCGAGCCAGCCAGGAACATGCCTGCCTGAGTTTTTGGCGGGAACAACTGAACATAGAAAGGGGGAGCCTGCAGGAGTTGAGGGACCAGGAGGGCGGGAAGCTTTGGGTTTGGGAAGTGAACAGGCGCAGGAGTGGCCAGGTGGGTGCCGAGGCATGGAGCAGAGGGTGTCGGGCCTCACAGCCGGCTCCCCCTTCGCCCTCTGGGCCTTGCCGCCAATTTCCATCTTCTGTGGCCCCCAGACTTCCTTTGGGTCTGGTGGCACCTCCTGGGGGGGGAACTCTCCTTCTGGAAGCCCTTGCCACTCCCTGGATTTGGCAGCTCTCTGAAATGCACCCCTACCGGCCTCGCTCCCCCAGAATCCCACCTGGGACGGCATGGAGCATTGGCCTCTAGGCAGGTGTTGGCCATTGCCCCCACCCTGAGCCACCATCCAGCCTCTTCCCAGCCACCCCAACCCTTTGCCCTTGGTCCTGTGAAGTGGGGCGCTCACCCCCACCCCAACACCCAGCAGGCCTGGCTCTGTAACACCCCCAGACGTCCCCCTGCCTGCCCAGAGGCAGGACTGCTGGTCTCCACTTATTGAGGCTCCTTCCACCTAGGCGGCCAGGCTGTCCCCAGATCACCCGGGCCCAGCCTCCGTCAGAGGGTCAAGTCCGCGGCGCCCCGCCCACAATGCCCTTCCTCCTCCGCCGGCCTCCCCCCATCCCGCGGGGCTGTGTCCCGGCCCGGCGCCA
>NW_006209806.1:123062-124147 GCF_000334495.1 Tupaia belangeri chinensis | reverse complement strand
CGGCGCTGACACCAGGCCCCCCTTGCAACCTGCTCGGCGCGAGCGGAGCCAGGGGTGGTGAGAGGGGGAGGCGGAGACCAGCCCCGCCCTGGAAGAGGAAGTGAGCCCGCTGCAGGGCCAGCCAGCCCTGGGATGGCCCCTCTCCTCCGCCCCGCCTGCGTCCTGCAAGATGGCGACAGGGCTGTGTCCCCCCCTCCCCCCCACTGGGCTTCCAGGCCCGACACAGAGGTCCTCGGGAGCGAGATGGGGGTCCAGGGCCCTCCCAGGGCTGTTGTGAGCTCCTTGGCTCCGGCGGTCCGTCCTGCAGGGACCCCTTTCCGAGCTGCTGCCCCGCCTGCCTGCTGGACTGTTAAGGGAGACCTGGGGTGTGGAGGTGGCGCCTGTGGCTGTGTGGGCACCTTGGAGGGCCGCGACTCTGACCCCCATTTTCGGTCGTCCTAGGGGTGGCTTGCGGTGTGGCAGGAAGGAAGGACGGGATGGGGAGATCCGGGCGGCGGGCCACAGCAGGTGCGTCCCCAGGGCTGCCCTTGGCCAGTGAGAGCCCTGGGTCGCCATGGTCCTGCCTGCTTGCGGGCCCCCACCCGGAGCCCAAAGGACCCCCTTGTAGCTGTGCTCCCAGCCCTGCACCCCTCTGGCGGGCATGTCCCCAAGTCCCTGCAGCCCCCACCCCGGCCCGCGGGGCCCCTTCCTGTTCAGGGCTCCGTCCAGGGCCACGTCACAGGCACGTGGGCGCCTCGGCCGCGGGTGCTGACTACCCCACCCTCCCCCCACCCTTGGGAACCTCTGAGTATGAGGCAAAAACAGTGCCTGCGAATTCCAGGGGCCCAGGGCCCGGGAGGGCCTGAGCTGGCCTAAAGCTCTGGGTGGGCGGCCCGCTGCTCCCGGGGCTCCCCGTCTACTGCGGAGACGCTGACCACGTGGCCCACACGCGCTGCGGGCCTGAGGTCCGGGTAGAGGGGGTCGGGGGGTGCAAGCTCTGGGGCATACACCCGCCGCCTGCTGAGGGGGCAGTGATGGGCGAGGCCGGCCTGGCCGTGGGAGGGGTCTACCGCGGGAGCGGCTGGGCGCACAGCGCGCGCTGGCAC
>NW_006209806.1:115047-123012 GCF_000334495.1 Tupaia belangeri chinensis | reverse complement strand
GCCCCTTGCAGGGCCCCTCCCCTCCCGTGGAAAACCCGCCACCTGCTCCTGCAGGCTCTGTGACGGCCCTGGCCATGCAGCCTGTCCCTGCGTCCTGAACCCCCTTCAGGTCCCCAGAAGGCCCACAGTCCGAGATGGCCCCTGCCCAGTTCTTGAAGGCCGCAGGTGTTTGGGGTACAAAGTGGGGGCCCCTTTTCAAGTTCCCCATACCCATAGCGCGCCAGGTCAGTGGTAGATCAGCATGGAAGTGGCAGGGCCCCCTCTGCATCCAGGTGGCCACTGGAAAAGGATGACTGCTGTGTGCCCACCCTGGGGGTCCTGAATGCCCCACCAGAGCTGGCGGTTGGCAGGAGTGGGGTGGAGGCAGTGGGACAGGAGGGAGAACGGGGCAGGCGCCCCAAATGTTAGCGTGCCTTCGGAGCGTTCCTGTGGTGAGGTGTATCGAGGCACGAAGACTGCATTGGGGTGTGCTGTCTCTGTCTCTTTCTCGTGGGAGAAACAAACTATTTAGTTTTTTTGCCACAGTGTGTGTGCTGGCCAGAAAGAGAGGGGGAGAGAGAAGTTGCAGCCCGGGGGCGCAGTCCCTTTTCATTCATTCTCCTGGGACTTTGGGGACCTGCATGCGTGAGCGTGTGTGGGCATGCTCAGCTCATGTTTTTCAAGCCCCTGGGTCTGGGAATCGAACCACAGAATGGGCCAGGTGGGCTCTAACCACCTTATCCATCACACCACCTGCTGGCCCAGAATTCAGTAAGCATTTTAAAGGGGGCGTGGCCAGTTGCACTGGGCAGCTGCAGCTTGCAGAGTCATCGTGGTTCGAATCCCTGGCCCGGCTCGAGCACATGCGTGAATGTCCCAGAACCCTGGGGCTCCTGTTTCTGGCACGCACACACACTCCATCGTAAATCAAGGGAAAAACATATTTAAAACATTCTCGGGAAAATGTTTTCATGCGGTGTGGCGGGAGAGGCTGGCTTTCCTGGCAGTGAGGGTTCTGAGAATTCAGCTCTGGCGGTGGGGACTGGGTCACGTGACGCTTAGGGCCCTGATGGGTCGTCTCTGCATCTCCCCGCTGACCGCTGCCTGTCCTTTGTCCCTCTGCCCAGGCGAACGCCCTTTTGCCTGCGACTGGCCGGGCTGTGACAAGAAGTTTGCGCGTTCGGATGAGCTGGCCCGCCACCACCGGACGCACACGGGCGAGAAGCGCTTCCCCTGCCCGCTCTGCTCCAAGCGCTTCACCCGCAGCGACCACCTGACCAAGCATGCCCGCCGCCACCCTGGCTTCCGGCCGGAACTGCTCCGGCGCCCTGGAGCCCGCAGCACCTCGCCCAGCGACTCCCTGCCCTGCAGCCTGGCGGGCAGTCCCGCACCCAGCCCGGCGCCCAGCCCCGCCCCCGCCGGCCTGTAGAGCCCCGGTCCTGTCCTGACCACCAGCAACCCGGGGACACACCTGCCATCCAGGACCCTTGGCACGGTGGGCGGGGGAGGGTGCCCTGCCCTGCCCAGACATCCGCGCACCCTGGGGGTGCCCCGTCCAGCCCCAGGGAGGGGCCGAGGCTGGCCCTGGGGCGTGTTTGTACATAGCCATCATTGCTACCTTCCCATCTCTGCAACAGGCCGGGGGGAGCAGCCCGGACCACCCCCTCTCCCCTCGGCCACTCCCTGCCTCCCCCAGGGGCGGGACTGGGGCTTCTGGGACTCACTGCCAGACCCGGCCTCGCGCCAGGTTGGTGTGAAGAGTGCAGACAGCCATAGATGAGACAGGGGTCCCTGCCGCCCCGCCTCAACCCACCTCTACCCCACTGTAAGCCATTGGAGACGTTCAGGGAAACGGGGGTGCAGCCCGGCCGCCCCCGCTCGGGTACTCAACTCAGGTGTCCACAGACGGCCCTCGGGAGGGGCGGCCCAGCACCCCACACCTGGGGGGCCCGGCCGGGTGGAGAGAGGGACCCCAGTCTTGCTTTTGAGGTCTGGGGAGGGAGGGGGCCTGGAGTTCTTCCAAACATTTCTACTGGCCCGGATGGGGCGGGGAGGCGGATGTCAGGAGCTGCCCGTGCCGCTTATTTATTGACCCCACAGTCCGCTGGGTGGGCGCGTGCGCGCGTGTGCGTGTGCGTGTGTGTGTGTGTGTGTGTGTGCGCGCGTGTGCGTGCGACCATTAGACTGCGCCGGCCTCCATTCCCCACGGGGCAGGGTCCCCGACTTCGGCCTTTGTGGCGACAGGCGACAATCACTCTGGTGCAGGAGGGTAGCCACTGGGTGGAGCTCCCTCGGCCACCCCTGCAGGTGGAGGCCCAGAGCCGGGGGATGCCGCGCCGGCCTGGCCTCTGCACACCCCCTCTTCCCCGGCCTGGAAGGGTGGGCTCCCGCTGGGACTGCAAGCGGGGCAGCTCTGCAGCCCCAGGATAGCTCGTTTTTGGACCGGGTAGAATATTTTTTCAGGCGCCAATCCCTTTCTGGGCCGAGGTGGGTGGCCCGTCGTCCTCAGGGGGGTGAGTGTGGGGGAGGGGTGGGTGGGCCTTGTTGGGGTGACAGCTGTGTCCTCTCCTATCTGCTCTGTGGTTCCCTTTGGGGTGTCCTTTTGGAGGACCCCCACCTGGGAGCTCCCTCCCCAGAGGCCGCAGAGGGGGCTGTCTCCCCCCTTCTGTCGGCCCACGGAGGTTTCGGCCTGCCTGTGGAAGGCTGGGGTGTTCGGGAGGTAGCAGCCTGGTGGACCCAGGGCCAGGTGCCTGGAGAAGGGAAGCAGGGGCTGCTTCAGCCCCTCCCCTGTGGCCGAGCGTGAGATGCCTTAGTCTGTGGTGGGGGCCGGTGTCCTTTGCCAGTGTCCACTTAGGGCAGCCTGGCCAGTGCCTGTGGGAAGAGGGGCAAGGCCCAGGGGACTGAGGAGCCCCACGTCCAGGCCTGGAGGGACCTGTGCCCACTCCCAGGAGCTGGTGGGCGTCAGGTCCGGGTCCCAGCCCTGTCGCTGTGGCCTCTGAAGGGGGCGGGGTTGGGGGGAGGAGGGCCCGGGACTTGTGCATTCCATGCGTGGCGCCCCTCCCCCGCCCTGCCTGGCCTCACCCTTGTATTTAATTAATTAAACAAGCCCTTTTTTAAACCCCACTCCGGTGTCTGTGTCTGTGCCTTTCTCCTCGGCGCCCCAGCCCAGTGGGGGTCCCAACGTCAACAGCCCCCCGGGAGACTGAGGCTGTGGGCTAGTGAATCCAGGAGTCTGGTAGGGTCTCCACCGGCCCCTCCGCTAGGGCACCACGTGCCCCGCCCCAGCCCCAGCCCGGGGAGGGGGCTGCCTGGAACAGCGCTGCCTGCACGCAGTGTCACCCACGCCAAGCGCAGCTGCGCCCCCCGCCCGGCTTCCCGCCCGGTTACCCGGCAACCGAGGCGCGGTGTCACGGCGCCCCGGGGGCGCCGGCGGGGGCTGGAGGAGACTGCGCCCCTCGACCGTTCTCAGGGCGCCGGGCTCCTCCAGGGTCGCGGCCGCCAGTGCCCGCCAGGCGCCCCTGCGCGCGCTGCGGTCCGGCCGCTCCGTAGTAAGCGCCTACTGTGTGCAGCTCCAGCCAGAGGGGCGGCGCTTAGCGCCCCGAGCTCTGAGCTGCCCGGAGCTTTGCATCCGAGCCTGGAAGAAAGACGCTCCAGATGCCCGCGTCGCCGGGGCCCCGAGGCCGCGGGGCTGGGCAGACCCTCCCCGTCTCCGGCGCTCCCGGGCCTAGGGCTGGGCCGCGCGGGGAAGGCGGCGGCCCGCCGCCCGGTGGCCGAGCTTGGCGTTGCGCGTCCGGCTCTCGCCGCGACCTTTCCCAGCTGCTGCCGGTTTCCTGCCGAGCGCGGCGGCCCCGGCGCGCCCCAGCGCAGCCCGCGGACCCCAGTCTGCTCCGGCCTCGGTCTCTGGGACACATTCCCGGGGTCTTAACCCTCTACGTGCCCCGGAACCGTCTTGACGCGGGACCCGTGACCCCGAGGGTGTCCCCTGTCTCCCCACCCCGTCCATCTCCCTGTGCTCCGCTCGGTCGGCAGGCCTCCCCTTGAACCCCCTTTACCGACAGTACCCCCACGTGCACTCTGCCCTGCCTCCCGCATTCCGGACGGGATGTCCCCCCACCCGCAGGCTGCCCCAGCTCCCTTTCCGGCTCCAGCCTCGGGCGGCTCCGGACTCCCTGGCACCACCCACATCCAGTCTGGGGAAACCTCACAATACCCACTTCCGCAGCCCCGGGTCCAGCCCCATGCACTGCCCCTGGACCTGTGCAGTCACCGCCCTGGCTCCCCGGCTTGCACCCCCAAAAAGCCACGGAGAAGCCTGTGCGCACCTCCGATGGGTCCTGCATGGGTCGGTCCTGCGGCCCCTCCGCCTGGGTGGTGGGCGCCATTTACGCGTGAGGTCTCCCCAGTTTGAAAACCTGGGCAACACGCACGTTTGTATTCGTTTTAAAACTAGCCCCTGGGGGGCCAGCAGGTGGCGTGGTGATTAAGGTGCTGGGATTCCCACATGGCCGACTGGTTCAAGTCCTGGACCTGGCCGCTTGCTTTCTCTCTCTTTCTCTGGCAAAACTCATGTGAAACAATACTTCTAAAATACAATAAATAATTATTTAAAAATTAGTTTTTGGACTAGTGGGGGCTAAGGTGTTGGATCCCATATGGCCGATTACACAGTTCGAGTCCCAGATCTGGCGGCCTGAAAAGCGCTCTGGGTGCGTGTGTACATGCCCCAAATCTCGCGAGGAGCGTGAAGCAGAAAGGATTGCGGTGTGGCCATCCCCCAGGGGTGTTTTCTTGCTTTCCCTCTCTGTCTCCAGCTAGTGTCCGTGACATCTGGGTCTGGCAAAAATCTAAAACTACAATAAAAATCAGTCTTCCTAGGGGGGCGGGGAAGGCGGGTGAATCCTGCATGGATGACTGTGCGGTTCGAGTCCCAGACCAGGCAGCTTGAGAAACACTGTGGGTGCCTGTGCGCATGCCCCAAATCCCCAAATGAGAGAGGGTGGAGAAGGGCACGTTAAAAGAGAGGGGGGGGGAGAGGGAGAGAGGGAGAGAGAGAGCGCGTGAACACGCTGGGATCAGCAGTTGGCGTAATGGCTATGACGCTGGGGCTTAAACTCACGCCAAGTGCGTATGTGTGCGTGCCCAAGATCCTGGGAGGAGAATGGAGGAGAAGGGATTGCTGCGTGCCCATCCTCCCGGGGGGTGATTTCTCGCTTTCTGTCTCTCTGTCTCTCTCTGTCTGGGGAGCACACGTGCCCTATAGCAGAAACCTCTCCAAAAAACAGAGAGCCGTCTGCCCACCAGCCATCTCTGTCCCCAGGCCCTGCTGCTGGCCTGTTGGCCTGGCAGGAGGCACAGGTCCCACTGTCCCTGGCTCATTAGCCCAGAGCCAGGCCGAGCCCGGCCGGCCATCAGTGCCGCTGCCACTTACGACCATGGGGAAAACACGCTCAGAAATGTCATTCCATCTGAGCCTTCTTCTTTTCTTTCTTTTTTTGTATAGGGCACTTGTGCTCACCAGAGAGAGACAGAAAGCAAGATCCACCCCCAGGGAGGATGGCACCACTGCAATCCCTTCTCCCCCAGTGTCCACTCAGGACTTCGGGTATGCGCACGCGCACCGGGCCTGATTTTCCGGCTGCCGGGTCCGGGACGTGAACCGTGAACGGTACAGTCAGTCATGTGGAATCCAGTGCCTCAGTCTCCACTGAACCTGCTGGTTCCCGAATCAGGGTTTTATTTTATTTTTGAATTAAACTTTTTTTTTTTTTTTGAGAGGTTTTCGCTATAGGGTGCATGCACTCGCCAGACAGACAGAGAGAGACAGAGAGACAGAAAGCGAGAAATCACCCCACAGGGGGGATGGTCACGCCGCAATCCCTTCTCCTCCATTCTCCTCTCGGGATCTTGGGCACGCACGCACATGCGCCTGGCGTGAGTTTTAAGCCACCGGGTCCGGTACGCGAACCGCGGTAGACTACGTGGGAGTCCAGTGACATAGCCATTACGCTAACTAACTGCTGGTTCTCTGAATTAAACATTTTTTTAAAAAAATATTTCATTTAACTTCACTGACTTATGTATAATTTGAACAGAGAGGGACAGAGAGAGAGAGCCAGCCAGCCGAGGGCTGGGGCTCAGCCCACAGGGCTATGTGGGAGCCCAGAGTTCTTCACCACACTACCTGCTGGTCCCGTGAACGATGTTTTCATTTTTTAAAATAATTCCTTTTATTAATTCATTCATTTATTTTCTTTTTGTTTGTTTTTTGTTTTGTTTTGTTTGAGAGGTTTTTGCTATAGGGCTTGTGAGCTCGCCAGAAAGACAGAGAGACAAAAAGCAAGAACTCACCCCCCAGGGGGGATGGTCACGCCGCAATCCCTTCTCCTCCATTCTCCTCTCGGGATCTTGGGCACACACGCACACGCGCCTGGCGTGAGTTTTAAGCCACCGGGTCCGGGACTCAAACCACGGTTGATTACATGGAGTCCAGCAACTCTTAACTGCTGGTCCCCAGATTCTGATCTTTCTAGTGAACAACTCTGTCGCCAGTAAACACTCACCCTGCCCTCCCCAGCCTTGGCACCCTTTCTACTTCCTGTCTTTGGGTGTGTCTACTCTAGGGTCTCCTGGGGGTGTGGCCACCCAGGCTGGTCTTGTGTCAGGGTGTCAGGAGCCGTGCATGGCTCAGCAGGTGTCAGGGTCCCAACCTGAGGCCAGGTCACAGCCTCTGTGTGAACGGACCACGCTGCGAGTGTCCACCCAGCCGTCCAGGGCATGGCTCGCTTTCACCTTGGGCTGTGGCACTCTGGCGGATATTGACAGGGGTAGTAAGAGTCACGGACCCCTGCTTCTCATGCTTTGCGTGTATTCCCCACGGGAAGCGCCAGACCGCGTGCAACCCCACTCCGTTCTCGAGGAACAATCATACTACTTTGCATAGTAGTTACGCCAGTTTTTAAAAATTTTATTTATTATTATTCCATTAATTCTTTTTTTTTTTTTTTGACCAGAGAGAGATCAGGGTGGGGGGAATGAGAAAGCAGGTCACAAGGTGTGGGACTCTAACCGTGGTCAACCATGTGGGAGTCCAGCACCCCCAGGGGAGATGGCCATGCCACAATCCCTTCTGCATCTCCTTGGGAGAGATTTTAGGCACGCGTGCACACATATCCGGCGTGTCTTTCGGCCACGTGGCATCCAGCTGCCTTAACCTCCAGCTGGCTGGCCGGCGGTGGCCTCATTTTACAATTGCACCAGAATGCACCGTGTTCTTCTAACTTCCCCACCAGACTGCGCGCCTCCTGGTCCTCGCCCAGTGCCTGGCTTGTCCATTTCGGGGGTGGGGGTTCCATAGTACAGGGCCTGACACAGGGGCACTGTCAGAGAGGGGGCACTCATTCTTCTTTGAAGAAACAAGTGAATGTGAACCTGGGGATGAGGTTGCTGACGAGAATCCAGGTGGGGAAATAAAGACATTTGTTGAGGGCCAATCGGATAAAGGTGACAGGTGAGTAAATTGCAGCGTGGAGACTCTCTCACAGTGCGGTACGCGTCGCGGCCAGCTGAGGGCGCTTTAAGGCGATATGCTCACGAGACGCAAATGAGATGCAAATGAGCCACAGCCGGGCCCTGCGGGGGTTTTTTTGATCAGGCGCGCCGTGGACAGCTCAGACGGCGCCGGGATCTAATGCGTTGCTGCGGCCGCGGAGGGCCGGGATGCGGCGCCGACGAGGCTCCCGGAGACGGCAGGCGGACCATTCCGCGTCCTCCATCTCCCCTCCCGTGGCCTCCTGTCCCAGCCCATGGGTCCGCCCCGAGCCTCGGCCCCGCGGGGGCGGGCGTCTCTGAGCAGGCTCGCCGCGGGCAGCCCCTCCCAGGGTCCCTTGCGGCGGCGTCCCGGGGGCTTCCAAGGGCCTCGGAGCAAGATGGCGGCGGTGGCGGGGTCCGTGAGGCGCGGGCAGCGGCGACCGGGGGGGCAGTGGGGGG
>NW_006209806.1:113888-114538 GCF_000334495.1 Tupaia belangeri chinensis | reverse complement strand
CGGCCCCGCGCGCGGGTTCTCGGGCTTCCCCAGGGAACAGCGGCTCCAGCTCAGAAGCTCTTCCTCCTGGGGGAGCCCCTCGTGGGGGTCCAGCAGCTCCGCCCTCCCGCTCTGCCCGGAGCCACAAAGCGGATTTGTCAGTCCCCGGCGTCTGCCCCAGGGACCCGGCGTCGCTGTCCCGCGCACCCAGGACAGCGGGCAGCAGCCAGGGCGTCAGGCCGTGGTGCCGACACGCGGGTGGTGGGAGAGCTCGCCGGGACTCGGAGGCCCGTTCGCGGCGCTGCTCCTGTCGTGTGCCCTCCCTGTTACCTGGGTCCTGGCCGCGTGGCCCCCGGCGGCGTCCTGCGTGAGGTTCTGCAGAGAGCCCCGAGTTCCAGGCCCCAAGCACCCCAGGTGGACAGCCGCTCAGTAAGCAGGAGCTCCCGGCAGCCTGGGCTCCCGTCCTTCCTCCCAGTCCTAGCCAGTCTCTGCCTTTGTCTCTTAAAGTTGGTTTATTTACTTTTTAAAAAAATAATCATTTACAGGACCAGCAGTTGGTGTAACGGCTATGTCGCTGGACTCCCACGTAGTGGACCGTGGTTCGAGTCCCGGACCCGGTGGCTTAAACTCATGCCGGGCACGTGTGCGTGCGTGCCCAAGATCCCGAGAGG
>NW_006209806.1:111483-112853 GCF_000334495.1 Tupaia belangeri chinensis | reverse complement strand
GGTTCGAGTCCCGGACCCGGTGGCTTAAACTCATGCCGGGCACGTGTGCGTGCGTGCCCAAGATCCCGAGAGGAGAATGGAGGAGAAGGGATTGCGGCGCGGCCATCCCCCCGTGGGGTGATTTCTCGCTTTCAGTCTCTATGTCTGTCTGGTGAGCGCACGCGCCCTATAGCAAAAACCTCTCAGAAAAAAATCATTTACTTCTTTTATTGTCATCGCTTCGTAACTTGAGCACAGAGATAGAGAAAGCCTCCAGGTCTGGGACCCGAATCACGGGTGACCGTGGGGGGAGTCCAGTGACTTAGCCTCCAAGGTTTATTGTCTGCGTGAGTACAAGAGACAGAGACAGAGACAGCTCTCCCAGGAGGCCCATCCCGCGCCCACTGTGCCCGGGAGTCTGGCACCAGCCCGGGACCTCCCAGGTTGGCCCGGTGTGGCTGCGTTTGCACCTTCTGCAGAGACGTGGCCAAGCCTTTCTTGGTGCCCTTGGTGCGGGGCCTCCGAGGCCCTCCGCCTCGCCTGGGATGGGATCCTTGCTACTTTCCAGGGAGGCCGCTCTGGCCTCCCCGCCCCAGCTCCTGCACGGCAGGGCTTGCCGTCTCACCTCTGAGGACTCCTGGGAGGACAGGGTGCCCTGGTCCAGAGGGCCACATGCTGCCCGCGCCTCGGCCCGGCCCCCTGAGGGGGTCCTCCCCTTTGCCATCTCGCTGTTCTGGGCCCCAGCCCGCCGGCCTATAGGGGGCAAGCCGCCTTGCTCGCTAAGCCAGCTCCTGCCACCGGCCCCCAGCGGAGCTGTTTCCCGTGAGCAGTGGTGAGAGGCAGTACCCAGCAGGGGTGTCGGGGTGTCTGGCGGGCTGGCTCCAGGGAGGCAGAGGCCAGGTGCAGGCTGCCCTGCACCTACCCCTGGAGGCCCCAGGCAGAGGCCAGCAGAGGTGCGCTGGAGTTTGGCTGGTGATGGCATTTCTGTGGTTCCCTGCGACTGAGGCGGTGGCTAGGACCGGAGGCCCTAGGACAAGGTTTGGGTCATGCTCAAGGCGCTTCCCAGGGGACTCGTTGGCCCTGCTTTGCAGAGGGGCAGGACCTTGTCAGACCTGGGGAGGAGGGCGCAGGGCCCTGCAGCTGGGGGAGGATGGTCGCCTAGGGCAGCTCCAAGCAACTGCAGGGGTGCAGGGGGTAGGCCTGCAGCCGTGGGCCTCCCCGTGGGTCAGCAGAGCAGTGATGGCCACCAGGCCCCGTCCCCAGGGCGCGCAGGCGGCTGCAGTGGCAGGGCAGCCCCAGCGTGAGGGCGTGCCTGCCCGCGAGACCTGGTGCTGAGGACGGGGCCTGGCCGGCCTGCGGGTACAGTGGAGGGGCCCGGGGGCAGAGGCGGG
>NW_006209806.1:105151-111048 GCF_000334495.1 Tupaia belangeri chinensis | reverse complement strand
GCGTGGCCGGCCTGCGGGTACAGTGGAGGGACCCGTGGGCAGAGGCGGAGCCTGGAAGCACCGTCCCTCTGGGCACAGGTGGGAGGCACAGCTGCAGGCACGGCTCAGCGGGGAGGGCCCTGGCAGTGGGAGAGCTCCAGGGCCCTCGGCAGCCTCACTGTCTCCTCCAGGGACCCCAGCCTGGAGGCGCAGCTGCGAGGCCCTGCAGCGGCCGGCCCCAAGTGACGATGTCTGGCCTTGCTCTGTGTGCACAGTGCCCAGCGGGGCAGGGGGCGGCCTGATCCGTCCTCTGCCCACAGGGTCCTGCCGGCTGGGTGCACGTGCTGCCACACCACCTCGAGGCAGCTCGGCCCCTGCCTGCTCCACCTGGGTCCCCCCTGACTGAAGGGCATCCAGGGAGGAGCAGATCAGGTCGTGGTGAGGCTGCGTGGCAACAGGCACAGCTGCTGGCGGGCCTCCGGGTCTGGCCGCTTCTCCACCCGAGCCCTCACGGTCGGCGTGCTCCACCCTTCCCACACGCCTGGCCTGTAGACACGGGGCTTGGCGAGGGTGGGTGCCGAGAGGGCCACGCGGGGCTCCCCGACCCGGGTCAGCACACCAAGCTGCTCCTGCAGGAGCAGGCTGCAGCTGGCTGCCGGGATGCAGTCCTCCAGCGGGTCCAGGAGGGCTGCCTGGAGGAAGTGGACTTGTGAGAGTCAGTCAAGAAGGCCTGCTGGGCTCTTCGCATGGCTCTGGGTGGGATGGACACGCCGTGCAAGCATCCCTGTAAACAGCTGATGCTCACGTGTGATCCGGTGTGTGGGCACCTTTGGGGACACTGCCGCAGTCCTGGGGCTGCTGGGGTGGGTGTGGTGCCCTACCTGGCTTCCCCGTGAGCGCCGGGCGCTGCCTGGCTCCGAAGTGCTGTTAGGCCCACTGCTGGGGAGGTGTGAGAGCAGCCGCAGCAGCGTGGTGGTTGAGGCGCAGCACTCCCACGTAGCCCACCGCAGTTCAAGTCCCGGCCCTGGCAGCTTGTTTTCTCAGTTCCCTTTCTCTGTCTCTTTCTGGTCGAGGTAAATAAATAACAACAAAGTAAAATAAATAGTTTTCTCTTTAAAAGAGGGTCATCTTGGCCGTGGAAGTACCCCATCCCGTGGACTCCCGTGGGCCTGTGGGGACGCACAGGGGAGCACAGACCCCCACTGGCCTCACCCTCAGGCCCCGAGAGCTCTGCAGCCCCCCTGTGGCCACCGTCCCGTCTCAGGGCCCAGGAGCTGAGCCCCCAGCTGGCTTTGCTCTTGCCGCCTTCGCGGGGTGCCTGGGGGAGTGAGCTGTACCCCATGTCTGTCCTGTCCCCTTCTGCGGACCCTGCAGGGGTGGGGCGGGCCTGCCTCAGAGCTAAGGGAAGGCCCAAGCCTGCCCTTCCAGGTGCTGAGCCTTCTGTGTCCCTGCACGCCAGCCTGTCCAGCAGAGGGGGCAGCCCAGGGGCCGGCGGGGTCACAGCCAGGGCCCCGGAGCCGGCTCTGAGGCCCTCCTTTTCCTGACCAGCCCCTAGGACCTTGTCCGCCATCCCAGGCCCCACAGCCCACGCTCGCCCCTGCTCGAGCCACGTCCCCGGGCCCCTGCAAAGGCTTTCCGGCAGCCTCTGCTCTGACACCAGGTTCCTGAGGCTGCACGGGGTGAGGGGCCAGCCAGCCTGTGCCTTTGCTCGGCCTCCATGTCTCAGGGACGGCTTTGCAGGTTCTGAGCTGCACCTGCCACGGCCAGCCAGGAGGTTCCCTGGACGGCTCCTTTACCTTGGAGGACCTGCTGGTCAGGTGTGGGCCCCCACCTACAGGGTTAATGGCTTGAAAGGCCCCGGTGGGGGCCGGCAGGTGGCGGGGCGGTGGCTCCCTGGCCCACTTGGCCGACCACTGCTGGAGTCCTAGACTTGAGCACCAGGCTGGGCGCCTGCGTGCCTGCCCAAGGGCCCCGGACGGTGGATGAGGGACTGTGGTGTGGCCGTCCCCTAGGGGTGACGTCTCCTTTTCCCTCTCTGTCCCTTTCCCGTGAACACACACGCAGAGACCTAAAACACCAAGACCAGTGTCTGTCCTGCAGCCCTCGGCCGGGCTCGGCGTCTGTCCTATGGTCCCCGGCCGGGCTCAGTGACTGTCCTGCTGCTCAGGAGCAAGGTTGGACCTGGGGCGCCAGGAGAAAGGCGGGTCCGCTCTCCCGGAGAGTTGGGGTTGCACCCGAGCCTAGGACCCCTCCACCCTCAGAGCGACTCCCAGGCTCCTCGGACTCCTGCCTCCTAGAAGGGCCCGGGCACCCAGGACCAGCGCCGTGCTGGTCGCCTGTGGCGCTCTGTGGTTCAGGTGCTGGATCCTGGGACCAGCAGATGGCGGCATGGTTGTGTCTCTGGACTCCCATGTAGTAGACTGCAGTTCGAGTCCCAGACCTGGTGGCTTAAACTCACTCCGGGCGCGTGTGCATGCATGCCCAGGATCCCGAGAGAAGAATGGAGGAGAAGGGATTGTGGCGTGACCATCCCCCCTGGGGGGTGATTTCTCACTTTGTGTCTCTCTGTCTCTCTGGCGAGCACGCACACCCTATAGCAAAATTCTCTCTCAAAAAAAAAAAAAACCTCACTCCAGGTTGGGGCCAGCAGGTGGCGTGGTGGTTAAGGGTGCTGGCCAGGGAGTGCCACTGGGGTGGTGGCCTTTGGGCCTGTGGTGTCTCCACGTGAGCTGTGGGAAGGCCCCCAGCCCTGGGTCAGCCTGCACATTGAGGGGAGGTGGGCCTCGGCCCCGGCCCCCTGCGGCCGCCTGTCTCCTGGCCCACAGTCACACTCCAGGTCACTCACCGCCGCCTCCCCTCGCCTCCTCCAGGCCTCGGCTATGACCCGTACAACCCCGAGCTGCCCAAGCCCCCCGTGCACAGGGGGGGGGGGGGGGGCGAGCCGCACCCCGACCTCCTGGAGCTGGAGCTGGTCAACCAGGCAATCGAGGCCGTCTTGTCTCTGTTCCCCCCTGCCTCGCCCGGCCGAGCCGGGCGGCAGGTACTCACCAGCCCCTCTGGACAGGGCACAGGCCCGGGGCGGCCTGGAGTACGTGCCCCAGGCCGTGGGTTGCACGGCCACCCGCGGCCCGTGAGTACGACCCGCTGTCCAACTACGCGGCCCGCCACCTCGGCACGGCCACCTCCCGGGGCAGCAGGGCCCACAAGCGGCCAGGGGGAGCCCGCCGCAGTGAGCCCTACACGCCTGCCCCCAAGAGACCCTGTGACCCCTTCGGCGGCTGCGACGCCAGGTTCTCAGACTCCGAGGATGACACTGCCCCGTCTCCTGGCCACGGGCCTGCGACAGCCAGTCCCCCCAAGGCTGGGACCGAGCCCGAGGGCAAGGTGCCCGGGAAGCCACCCTCTAAGCAGGGCCTAGAATCCGAGGAGGGGGCCCTGCGGGAGACCAAGGAGATGGCCGTGCAGTGCGACGTGGGTGACCTTGGTCAACCTGCCGAGGCCACGCCCAGCACCCCTGTCAGCCCTGTGCAGGGTCACAGTGGCCCCACGGAAGGCAGAGCCAGGAAGAAGAGTGGGACTCCCCCAGCCCCCAGTTGCAAGGACAGCGCCCGGAAGAAAGACCAGGCCAAGTCCCGGGCGCGTGGGAGGCCGGGAGAGCAGCCTGGGGCGGACAGGAGGGGCATGCAGGCCAGCAGCCCCAGGCACAAGGAGCAGCTGCTGCAAGGGACCAAGAAGAAGCCATCCTCGGCCACCCCAGTGGCCAGCTCAGGGAAGAGGAGACCAGACCGGCTTGCCCGCCGGCCCAGCCCCGGGCGCGGGGGCCCCCAGTCTCAGGACCCCAGCAAGGGCGGGAAGGCCCTGTCGGGGAAGCTGGTGGAGCGCAAGGCCCGCTCTCTGGACGGTGGTGTCCCCCAGGATACCCCCAAGCTGAAGAAGCGGGCCCTGAGCCACGCTGACCTGTTTGGGGATGAGAGCGACGAGGAGGATGCAGGGGGTCCGGGGGCACTGCAGGGGTGGCCCTGCACCCTCCCCAGCCTCAGCTCCGACTCCGACTCGGACTCAGACCACAGCCTGGGCCTGGCCAAGACTCAGGGGCCGCCCAAACGACTCAAGGCCTCCCCGCCCCCGCCCTCCCCCGCACGGTCCTCCTCGTCCTCGTCCTCCTCCTCGTCGGGGGCTGCGGGAAAGGGGAAGGGCGTGGACTACGCGGCCCTGGAGCAGGAGGTCGACTTTGACTCGGACCCCATGGAGGAGTGTCTACGCATCTTCAACGAGTCCACCAGCGTGAAGAAGGAGGACAGAGGCCGCAGGGCCCAGCAGGTGAGGGCCCTGGGCTCCCGGGGCCTGGAACCCCAGCCCTGGAGCCGTCTCCAGGTGCCTCACAGCCCGGCACAGGCCAAAGCCCGCCTTCAGTGTCGGCCTCTTAACTCGTTTGAAACTCAGGACCCCGCGGCGGCTGCCAGCTGCCCCACGCCCTGTCCAGAACGAGCCCACCCGGACTGACCGGCAAAGGGGTATCGGGGTCCCTCCTGTCCCCTCCCCCCTCCCCACGGCCCCTCCCCGCCCCTCAGAGGGAGACTGGCTTTCCCTGACCTAGCTGGGTCTCAGCATCCCCACGTCGGCCACCAGAGGGAGCCCGCCCTGAGCCTCAGCCGGGCTGGGCCAGTTCCCACCTGTTGGGGGTCAGAGCCCGGCCCTCGCAGGTCCTCCAGGTCCTTCAGCCCAGCTCCGAGCCTCTGCCCTTGCAGGGTGGGGCAGGGCCCTCTGCTCGGGGCCAGCAGGGCCCTCTGCTCGGGGCCAGCAGGGCCCTCTGCTCGGGGCCAGCAGGGCCCGGGAGGTGGCTGTGGGACGCCCGTGCCCAAGTCTGCTTCCTGAGGGCTGGAGAGCTGGCCCTCTGGCCAGGGCGGGCCGGGCCGCTGAGCTGAGGGCAGGCGTGTGTTGCAGCCTCCCGAGGAGAAGGGGCCTGCGGGCCTGGCCACCCTGTTCCCTGGGCAGAAGCGGAGGATCTCCCACCTCTCCAAGCACAGCAAGGAGGTAAGGATCTGACTTCCGCTCTGAGAAGGGCCCTGTGCCTACCTCCACCCGCCCACTTGCAGAAACGGGGGCCCACGACACCTGTGTCCCTGGAGACACAGACCCTGCCCACCTCTGCCCCCATGGTCCACGGCGCTGGGTGGGCAGAACAGGCCGCGAGGCGGGCCATGTTGACGCTCTACCCACATCCTGCCTGGCCCAGCAACAGGAGGGCCACAGGGTCACTGTGCAGGCAGAGAGGTGGCACGGGTGGAGCTGCGGCGGAGCCTGGCTCTGGGCTAGCTGCCAGAGCACCGTGAGGCAGGCCCAGACCCTTTCCTGGAGGAAAGGCCTGGGGTCCGGGAGAGCAGGCCAGGCGGGATTGCATTGCAGCCACAGCTGAATAGGCATAGGGATTCTGGCCGGGCCCTGCTGTGACCCCACCTATCCAAGGGCAGAGCTGGCCTGGGGTCACAGAGAAGCCGTGCTGTGGGAGAGCGTGGACCAGAGGGCTGCTGTACCTGCTGCTTCTCTCTGGGGTACCCAGGGACTCAGGGCGCCCAGACATGCAGCCAGACCCCAGGTTTGCCGTTCATCAGGCGGACCCCCCCAGGAAGGGCCCAGTGGCGCCCCCAGCCCGGCCCCCAACGGCCCAGGAGGTGTGCTACCGGCGGGCCCAGCAGGCACAGAGGGAGTCGGCCAGCTGGCTGCAGGCAGCCCCACCACCTGCCCAGGGCACCCCGTCAGTCCACATCTCAGCCCCCGGTGAGAGGAGGAGGATCGCACACGTCCCCAACCCCCGCTTGGCCACTGGTGAGTCCAGCCGTCCAAGGAGGGCTTCCTTCCGACAGGCGGGGCCTGGAGGGTGCAGCCTGCCGTGGGGCGCCCCGCCAGCGGGCCTCTGG
>NW_006209806.1:103468-104441 GCF_000334495.1 Tupaia belangeri chinensis | reverse complement strand
GGAGGGCTTCCTTCCGACAGGCGGGTCCTGGAGGGTGCAGCCTGCCGTGGGGCGCCCAGCCAGCGTGCCTCTGGTCTGCACGTGTGTGCGTGCAAGTTGGGGAGGGCCTGCTCCTTGGCACCGAGGGTGCTGTTCTCCACTTGACCTCTTGGGGCCAGGGTGGCCTGCCATGTGGTGTGTGCAGCCTGAGAAAGGGCCCGAGGCGGCCACTGGCCAGGTCGGCCCCAGCTCAGGCAGCCTGCCTGGGAGCCCAGGCGAGGCCAGGCCTGCCCTCAGAACCTTCAGAAAGAGCCCCACAGCATTTGGCCCTGCCCCCATCCCAGCCACCGGGCCGAACCTCATGGTGAAAGCCAGTGAGGGGTACGACGATCCGAGGGCCCCCAGTCTGCTGCTCTGCCCAGCTGCCCATTCATCCTGCCCAGCTGCCCATTCATCACCCCCGGCTCGGGCCCACCCCGCCGACCGGCGGCCCAGCTGCCCAGTGCACCGCGCCTCACCGGGGACCTCCCAGGCACGCACTCAGCCTCGGCAGTGGCCGCGCCCCTGGAGTACCAGCCTGGCTTGGGCCAGTACCTGCGGCCAAGGCCTGCTCTCGGGCTGAGCTCCCGCGGCCGGCGAGCTGCAACCCTGGGTCCTGGCAGGCTCGCGTGGGTGTGTCTCTTCCTCCCGTGACAGGCAAGCTGAGAGTCCCACGTGAGGGCAGCCTTCAGCTCAGCCTCCAGGACCGCCGGGCCCTGTGGGTGCCGAGCACTGGGTTGGAGCTGGTCGGCCCCCCATAGAGCCCCTGACCGGCCTCCTTCCCCAGGGGCGAGGACGATCCGTGACCTCATAAAGGGCAGGTGCTGGTCACAATGAGCAGCCGGGCGCCCGTGCCCTCACGGCCTCTGCCTAGGACCCAGGGCCCCCGCTCGGTCGCCAATGCCTCGGAGTCGGGGCCCGGAACATGTGGCACAGGCCTGCCGCGGCCCGCAGC
>NW_006209806.1:101647-103252 GCF_000334495.1 Tupaia belangeri chinensis | reverse complement strand
GGCGCCCAGCCACTGAAGACGCGCACGCTGTCAGGGATGGCGTCGAAGACCACCAGCACCGCCACGCCCCGGCGGGTCGCCCACGGCCCATCTCTGCAGGTAGCCCCCGCCCTTCCTGTCCTGAGCGATTGGCCCTCCTCTACCCTAACTGCCGGGGAGCCCACTGGCCAGGGCAGAGGGAGGGGCACCCCGCCCTCCCCCGTTACTTCCTCTGGGGGCTCCAGGCTCGCACATGGACGCCGGCGCGTTCCGGCCCCCGGGGCTCCAGGTGGGGCGTCCTGCTGCCTCCCAGCCTGGTCTCTCAAGGCGCTTGTCTTCCTCCAGAGTTTAAAGAAACCCATTATCCCCAAAGAGTTCGGGGGCAAAGTCCCCACCGTCATCCGCCAGCGCTATCTCAACCTGTTTGTCGAAGAGTGCCTCAAGTTCTGCTCCTCGGACCAGGAGGCCGTGGAGAAGGTGGGGTGATCGGGGGCCATGGGGCAGGGAGGGTCCCCCCAGGTCTGCTCCTCGGACCAGGAGGCCGTGGAGAAGGTGGGGTGATCGGGGGCCATGGGGCAGGGCTGTGACTGCGGGCTGAGTGCACCCCCCACAGGCGCTGAACGAGGAGAAGGTGGCCTACGACCGCAGTCCCAGCAAGAACATCTACCTGAACGTGGCGGTGAACACCCTTAAGAAGCTGAGGGGCCTGGTCCCCGGTGCCGGCGCCGTGCCCTGCCTCAACAGTAAGTGTGCTCTCTCCCTCAGAGCGGCTCTTCTCGCTTTTAAGCGCCCTCCTGAGCCGAGGGCCCCCTAATGGCCTCTTCAAAGGCAAGGCGCCGGAGCCGCGTGCTCTGTGCATTAAGCTGGGGAGGAAGAAAGGGCCAGGGTTAAGACGCCGCGTCCCGCCCCGCCTCGCTGCGCACCCAGTCCCACCTCGCCTCGCCTCGCCTCGCCTCGCCTCTCGAGGTGCATTAAGCAGGCCGTGCTCCCCCATTAGCTACTCGGAGGGCCCTGGGTGGGCCCCACAGCGGGGTGGCAGGGAGCAGGGAGCACAAAGCCCTCGAAAGCCATTAGGCCCCCGTCCAGCCGTCCCCGGCCTCCTGTGCCTCCCTACCCAGGATCTAAGAGGACTCTGCGGGGTGGGGGTGGGTAAGTGCTGAAGCCCCGGGCCCACAGGCACGCAGTCCGGTCTGGGTGGGCCGCCGAGGGAGCCAAGACCGGGGTCCCTGAGCCAGTCGGGCTTGTCCCCACCCCACCCTGACAGAAGCCGGTGGCCGAAGAGTGGTGTCCCACGAGGTGGTGCTGGGCGGCAAGTTGGCTACAAAGACCAGCTTCTCGCTGCACCGGCCCAGCAGCCCCCGTGTGGAGAACCTGAAAGGTGAGCGTGCCCCTTGCGCCCGGTGCCCCAGCGCTCCCCGCAGGCCGGCCCTGCTGCCGTCCTCCCTGTGCCTGTGTGCGTCGGGCTGGCCCTGGACAGGGAGCTGCTCTCTAGGCTGGGCCGGGTGGGCCTGGGGCCGGGGCGCGCCCACCCCTAGCTCGCCGGCCCCTCCCCAGCGGGCCTGTCCCTGGGCAGGGGCTGAGCGCTCTCGCCGTGGGCAGGGGCCGCCCTCTACCGCCGCCTCCACG
>NW_006209806.1:99947-101484 GCF_000334495.1 Tupaia belangeri chinensis | reverse complement strand
CGGCCGGCCGGCATCCCACCTGTCCGCCCTGCCATACCCAGCCTCCTGCAGGATCTGCTGCCGCTGCGGTGCCGAGTACCTGGTGGCCGCCTCCGGCCGCTGCGTGCGTGAGGAAGAGTGCTGCTACCACTGGGGGCGGCTCCGCCGGAACCGAGGTGAGGCCCACCCCACAGACGCCTCGCCCGGGCACGCCAGGCACGCGTAGGCCTGTGTTTCCACGCCGTCTCCTGGGAAGTGCTGCAGGGCTCCTGTGGCTCCACACGTGGGCCCTTGGCGGGGCGTCCTGTCTGCATCCTGGCGTGCGAGCCTGCCCCAGCCCTGGGCGGGCCGGGAGCAGCTGTGGGTGACAGAACAAACCGGGCGGTCCCGGCCCCCGTGGTGCTGAGCCCAGCATGTTCCTCTTCCAGTGGCTGGTGGCTGGGAGACCCAGTACATGTGCTGTTCGGCAGCCGTGGGCTCCGTGGGCTGCCAGGTCGCCAAGGTAGGTCGTGGGGGCCCCTGCTGGCCTGGCTCCCAGCTGAGCTCGCCATGGTGACGCAGGAGGCTGCCCTCCTCCCCCTGCAGCCTCTTGTCATGCCCAGCCCCCATCCCGTGGACCCCATCCCTGATCAGCTCTGGGGCCCGCCTGGCCTGGCCTTTCGGGCTCAGCGCGCCAGCACTGTGACACCCCAGTGGGCGGCTGGAGGGGTGTCCACGCACACAGCCCTCAGCCGCCCCCTGCCCTCAGCAACACGTGCAGGACGGCCGCAAGGACAGCCTGGAGGGCTTCGTGAGGACCTTCGCCAAGGAGCTGCCCGACAGCGCTCACCCGGGCGTCTACGCCCTGGACTGTGAGATGGTTCGTCGGCCTGAGCTGGGCTCTGCCGTGGGGTTGCTGGGCCCTGGCCGCCCTGGGGAGGGGGAGGAGCGGCAGCACGGCTTTTTTTTGCCCCTGCCACATGCTGCCTCGGAGGGCCGCTGGGCAGGGATGGCGGCCGGGGGCGCCTTGGGAGGGCCCACAAGCCCGGGCCTCTGCCACGCTTGGGTGGCAGCAGGTGGAGGGACGGGAGGCCAGCGCCTGGGCGGTGTGTGAGGCCGGGCCTCCCCGCAGTCATACACCACCTACGGCCTGGAGCTGACTCGCGTCACCGTGGTGGACGCAGACCTGCGGGTGGTGTACGACACCTTCGTCAAGCCCCACAACGAGATCGTGGACTACAACACCAGGTGCGCCCCGCCCCAGCCCGCCGGCCCTGCACCTGGGCCCCCAGCCCCCAGCCCCGCGCCCCGCTGAGCCCGCCCATGTGCCCAGGTTCTCGGGCGTGACGGCGGCTGACTTGGCGCACACGAGCGTCACGCTGCGCGATGTGCAGGCCGTCCTGCTGAGCATGTTCAGCGCCGACACCGTCCTCATCGGACACAGCCTGGAGAGCGACCTGCTGGCCCTGAAGGTGGGCTGCCTTCCCCCGCTGCCCTGCCAGGTGCCAGCCCTGCGGGCCACCCGCCCTGACGGTGCCCTGCCCGCAGGTCATCCACAGCACCGTGGTGGACACGGCGG
>NW_006209806.1:95919-99678 GCF_000334495.1 Tupaia belangeri chinensis | reverse complement strand
CCTGTAGGTGGGTGAGGAGGTGTGGTTGGGCGGGGCGCCGAGAGTGGGCGGGGCCCCACGGTGGGAAGTGGGTGGGGAGGGAGCCTAGGGTGGAAGGAGCCATGTGGGTAGGTGGGAGGGGCAGCAGGCAAGGGGGTGCACTGGCGTGGCCAGAGGTGCAGACAACGACTCCTGCTTGCAGTTGATGGGCACAGCTCCAGCGAGGATGCCAGCGCCTGCATGCACCTGATGATCTGGAAGATCCGAGAAGACGCCAAGACCAAGCGATGACTCCCGCCATGTGCCCGCCCACCCACCTGCCTCCCCTGCAGCCCCGGCCGTCCTTAGCCAAGGGGGTGCACTGGCGTGGCCAGAGGTGCAGACAACGACTCCTGCTTGCAGTTGATGGGCACAGCTCCAGCGAGGATGCCAGCGCCTGCATGCACCTGATGATCTGGAAGATCCGAGAAGACGCCAAGACCAAGCGATGACTCCCGCCATGTGCCCGCCCACCCACCTGCCTCCCCTGCAGCCCCGGCCGTCCTTAGCCCCGGCCTCTTCCGAAACAGTGCAATAAATGTCGAGAGCTAGCCCTGCCCCCCTCGCCGAGACGCGGAGACCGAGGGCAGCGCGCCCCCGCGCCCCCCGCCGGTGAGCCAAAGCCGAGACGAGGCCGAAGCCCCGCCCCCGCCCCCCCTTGCTCCTCCCCTGCCCACCGCCAGGCCTCCGCTCCACTGACCACGCTGCAGCCCTTTCCCCGCGGGGCGGCCCTGGGGCCCTGAGCTGGGGGTGGGCAGGCATGTGTGCTGCTGTGGGAGCGGTCGCCTTTGTTTATTTTGTATTATTTTTATTACTTTTATTTAACCTGATGACTTGCACAGCGCCCTTCCCCAGGAGGGAGCAAGGCCCTGGTGCACCGTCCCCTGGGCGGGCGGGGACCCAAGCCTCCAGACAAGCCTAGGCCTGGAGCCCAGGGGCTGGCCGGCCTTGGAGCTCACCTCCCAGTCAACCTGGATTCAGGGCCTCCGAGGCCCGCCAGCCCCTGGCCGCCGTCTTCCCTCCCTGGGCAGGGGCAGAATAAATGTTTGTATGGATTTTAGACCTCAGTCTTGTAGTGGTGGTCTCGGCTTTGAGCCAGGCGTGACTTCAGCCCCCCCGCGGGCCCCTGCCCCTCTCTAGGGACTGGGCATCCCAGTGTAGCCCCTGGCTGGCCTGCACTGGGGGACTACAGAGCCTAATGGCTTGTGGACGGAGGGGGTCCCTCCCCACCTAGCCACTCAGCGGGCCGCAGGGGTGCACATCTAGGGAGACACACACCAACGGGGCCACCTTGCCGGGAAGGACCACTTTGGCAGTTGCTGTAGGCATACGATTCCAGCCAGCCCTGGTCGGATCGGCCCTCCTTCGGGAATTGTTCTGGCTTGAAGTGGAGACCAGGGGTGTTCAGGCCCCACCTTTAATTTATTTAAGTAAAAAAGGCACACAGAATAGCCTCATAGATCAGGTGGATGTTGGAGGTTGGGTTCCTAGCACCCTGAGCACAAAGGTGCCTGAAGGGAGGCTGCCTGGAGGAGGTGCCACAGAAGACCATCTGGACAGCCAGGTTGGGGCTGAGGGCGGGTGAGCCCTCCCCCAGAGGCTTCTGTCCCAGGGCTGCAGAGGGCTAAGGGCTTCCCTCCCTGCCCGGGGCCCTCCCCTCGGGCTGAGCTTGTGACCAGTTGACTGTCCTTTCTCCCACCTCTCCTGTAAACGAGGAGCTTTGAATAAATGGTGCCGGTGTACCCAGACACCCTGTTTGTGTGTGTCTGTCGGCCAGCCCTGTAGGAGGGCCGCCCGGCGCTCCGGGTGTACCCAGACACCCTATTTGTGTGTGTGTGTCGGCCAGCCCCTGCGGGAGGGCCGCCCGGCGTTCCGGGTGTACCCGGACACCCTGTTTGTGTGTGTGTGTCGGCCAGCCCCTGCGGGAGGGCCGCCCGGCGCTCCAGGTGTACCCAGACATCCTGTGTGTGTGATGTGTGTGTGTGTGTGTCAGCCAGCCCCTGCAGGAGGGCCACCCGGTGCTCCAGGTGTACCCAGACACCCTGTGTGTGTGATGTGTGTGTGTGTGTGTGTGTGTGTGTGTGTGTGTGTGTCGGCCAGCCCCTGCAGGAGGGCCGCCCGGCGCTCCGGGTGTACCCAGATACCCTGTGTGTGTGTGTCTGGCAGCCCTGCAGGAGGGCCGCCCGGCACTCCAGGTGGGGTGTGGGAAGCAGGGGGCTATGGGAGCCTGTGGGCCCCAGGCCTAGGCAGACCTCGTTGGAGCCTCCAAGGGACAGTTCTGGGACGAGCATGGTGCTTGGGGTGGCTGGGTCCCACGTGCTGGACTGCAGCTGAAGTCCCAAACGCCTCAAAAACGCCAGGCTTATGTGTGTGCATGCCCCAAATCCTAGGGGGAACAGAAGGGATCGTGGTGTGGGGGTTCTCTGCCACCCCCACCCATCCCCAGTGAGCACGTGCGCCCCGTAGCAAGTGTCTGACACCAGAGGCCTCGGGACCCCGCAGACCCTAACCTGCCAGCTCTGCTGGTGTTCCGGCAGGCGGCGCGGGATCCAGCAGTCACGTCCACTGTGGAGCAGAGAGGGCGGGGAGGGACCGATCTGGTGCCCAGCTCCCCTAAGCTCCCACAGGACCTGAGAGCAGAGCGCCCACCGTCCCCCAGGGTCTGGGTGCTGCCAGGCAGGGCTGAGCAACAGCTGAAACCACAGGCGCCCGGGCCACTGCCACCACCTTGGGGGGTGTGCCCTGCCGGGGCCTGGCTGCCATCACATTCATTCACCCAGCATCTGCTGATGGACGCCGGGGACACGGGGCATCCGGCCTGCTGAGTCGCAGGCCAGAGGGAGGATTCAGGCCGGCTGCCCACCTCGTCCCCACCTCCGAGGGTCCCTGAAAGTGTGCTAACAATGGGGCATGGTCTCCCTTGACCCCAGCATGCCCCTGCCCTGCGGCCTGGTTCAGGCAGCCCCCGCCAGGGGAAACCCATTCGCCGCAAGCCTTCCCATACACCCTCTGGCCCTGGTCCGAGACCCCCAGCCTGGCACCCAGCAGTGCCCACCCTCACCTCTGTACTCTCATGCCCGATACCTCTGCGGGAAGGCCCCCTAAGCTCTGGGCACGCCAGAGGGTGCCTACTGTGGACACAGCCCTGGGTGGGGCCTCCTCCTGGCCACGCCCCCTCCCCCCAGCAGCTCGCACTGCACCCGTGCCTGCAGGGTGGTCACTCAGTGTTCCTGGTGGATGAGCAGTGCCCGAGCCTGCGACTGCCCACCCTCCCTTGGCCCCTCCAAACGACCCCATCCCGCCCAGCGGTGCAAAGCTCGACTGACCCCAGCCTGCCCTGACACCCCATCCTTCTCCAGGCCCCGCTCCTAAGCTGCCTGCCCTGGGTCAGGCCTTCCTGAGCACAGCCTTCTGCTCTGGCCCCGCCCCATTCCACAAAGCCCGCCTGGCCCCGCCCCTAGACTCCTTCCTCAAGGCCCCGCCTCCTCACGTGACCATGCCTCTTTCTGCAAGGCCCCGCCCTCACTCCGCACTCCTACCCGGCAAGCAATACCCCACTGGGGCGCTTCTTCCGCCTTGGCCCCGCCCACTCACCAAGACCTCCTTCTTTCTTCGCCCCGCCCCGTTCCATAAGGCTCCGCCTTCTTCTGTGACCACGCCTTTTTCTGCAAGGCCCCGCCCCATCCCACGCCTGCAAGGCAAGCAATACCCCACTCTCGCTCTCCTTCCACCTTGGCCCCG
>NW_006209806.1:88817-95902 GCF_000334495.1 Tupaia belangeri chinensis | reverse complement strand
GGCCCGTTGGCGCCGGGCTAACAGCTTCACCACGTCCGCCGCCCTGGACGCCCGCGGCCCGCCCCAGGCAGCCTGGCCTGCGCAGGTGAGCGTCGGGCGCTCCCACTGCTGTGCCTCCCCGGCACCGGCGCACCCTCTCTAGGCTCCGCCCAGGCTGAGGGCTGGGGGTCGCCGCGGCGGAAGAGAGTGCGCACCCTAGAGGTTCGTGCAACCGGGGCCGTGGAGGGGCCGCGGGAGAGCCGGGGGTCCTGTGGATCCGAGTCCCCTGGTGCAGGGAGGCAGCGGGGCTGCTCTCTGGCCATCAACCCTGAGCCGCTGCTGCGGAAAGACGGGCCTGGCTGGTGGGCGGCTGTTAGCTGGGGTGCCCTTCTGCGCCCATCCAGCTTGTCCCTGCACCCCTAGTCGGCCCACGGGCCTCCCGGTCCTGCCCCTAAGCCCCTCCTCACCTGAACCTCACTTTTCCCAGTCTGCTGAATGGGCACTGGCCTGCCCAGGCTCCCAGGAGCCCCAGAGCTGGCTCCGAGCCTGGCCCTGCCCTGGAGCAGGCCCTGGGGACACCCATGACTCAGACGCAGCGGTCCCTGCCCGGGGAGGTGCGGGGTTGAGCACGGCAAGGAAGGGAAAGAAGCCGAGACTGAAGGCACCCAGAGCCAGGATGGGGGACGCCCCGGGAGGAGGGGGAGCCCCGCGGTGGCGTGTCTCCCGGCCCGCCCGGTCAGGGGACTATGAAGTGAGACCAGACGGGTGAGGAAGCCCTGCTGACCACGAGGACCCTTTCTGCGGGTTCCAGGGCGGGGCAGGGCTCTGGTGGGTGCTTCGCACAGGGTCACCAGCGCTGCACCTGATGCCAGGGGAGCCAGGCGGGTCCCCAGCCATGGCCGGCCCAGACTGCTCTGCGTCAGCCCCACCTCCCCCCATCGTGGTTCCCTGCCCTCCTTCCCGGCCCTGCCCCGGCGGCCCCTGCCCCGGCGGCCCCTGCCTGGCGGCCACACACCCTCAAACCAGCACAACCCCTAGCATAAGCCCAGGGCTCACCTGGTCGGTCAGCAGACACCAGCTGAGCAGGTGCCAGCCCAGGCAGGCGCCGCGTGCTGGGTAAGGACACTGGGGCCACTCGGTCACCCAGGCAGGGGACCCGCGCCGGCTGCAGGGCTGCAGGGCTGCAGGGCTGGAGATTGGCGTGGCCGGGGTAGGAGGAGAGGTGACCCTGATGCCAGCCGCAGAGTGTGGTGGACGCAGGCCTGTTATGGTTCAGGGGTCAGCTTGGGACCTCCCCTGGGTCTGAGAGTGTCCAAGGGAGGGCATGTCACCGTGGCTGGCCCTCCAGTGCCCAGGGAAGAGGCTGCAGTAGGCCGTGACGGCGAGGGGAGTGGGGGACACTGTCGGCCAGGGTGGCACTGAGCGGGGGGGGCCGGCCGGGCTGGCACTGAGCGAGGGGGCTGGGGACACTGCTGGCCAGGGTGGCACCTTTGTGACCACGGGCCCCTCCCCGCAGCCCCACCAGCATGGGCCACCCAACCTACGGAGACGAGGACTACGAGGACGATGAGGGGAACTCAGGTCTGAGTCGCGGGCATGTGGGCCAGGCCTCGGGGGCCTCTCCTGGGGCGGCAGGCAGCCCTAGCCGCTTCCGGGACCTCTGGGCTGGAGCCCCGCCTGGGCCTCGGTTACCCCATGTGTAGAAGGGCGGTGGCGGGAACGGTGACCTGGGACCTGCTGGGAGTCTGGTGTGACCGGCAGTGGTCGGTGGGTGGCCGTCCGGCCCACCTGCCCAGGCGCCGTGTGTGGGGTGGCCCTCGGGCGCCCCTCCCCTTTGTTTACAAAGGCTGGGCATCCCCCGGGCCTGGCCCCCGGGACCCACTAGGCCCTCGGGGTGTCGTTAGGGTGTTTGTGTCGGGCTGCAAGGCGGGCCTCTCCCCCAGCATTCACCTGGGAGGTGAAGGCCAACGACCGGGCCTACCATGCGCGCTTCAAGGAGAAGGTGTTCCTGTGCTGGCGGAGGGACAAGTACAAGGTGGGCACCGCAGCTGGGGCCGCCCCACCCGGGCCCGCCCCTGGCGCCGGGCTCTGCTCTGAGTCCCGCCTGCGCCCCGGGAGCCCCGCTCCAGCCGGGTGGGCGTGGGGCCCCTGCCTGGACTCCTCCAGGTGTCCTGGGCGTCGTGCCTGGGGAAGCCCCGGGCTTGCGGCCCGCAGCTCTGTGCTCCCCAGTCTGGGCGCTCGCGGGCCCACGGCGAGGTGGGTGGGCAGGCAGCGTCTGCGGCTCTTCTAGACCAACGTCATCCACACCGCCAAGTACAGCGTCTTCTCCTTCCTGCCGCTGAACCTGTACGAGCAGTTCCACCGCCTGTCCAACCTCTACTTCCTGCTGGTCATCGTCCTGCAGGTGACGGCCCGCCCGGCCAGCCTCCCGCGGGGTGAGCCATCGGGCTGCACGGGTGCTCTGGGGCCGAGGAGGGCGCCCTCTGCCAGCAGGGCGGGGGCTCCGGTGGGCACGGGCCTCCCGGGGCTGGACGGCCTCGGCTGCCGAGCTCACCCGAGGGGGCCCAGGGCGGCCTCTCACGCCACTTTGACCCATCGAGTCCCTAAACACGAACCGAGCTTCGACAGAGTTCCCGGCCGCGGACCCAGTGGGACCCTGGCACCATCTGGAGGTGGCTTGGAGTCTGGCCGGGCGGTCTGGGGGCTGCATGGAGCTCAGATCAGAAGGGTGGCAGGAAGAACAGGGCTGAGGGAGGGGTGGCACTGAGGCCCGAGGAGGGCCAAGCTGCAGGCCGGAGGGCTTTCTGGAGGAAGCGGCATGGCGGCTGGGCTTGGCAAACACCGGTTTACTGAGAAGATGAGGCACTGTGGAGACCCTGAGGGGGTTGCCCTGAGCCGGGGTGGCCTGCCGAGGGTGGGCGTGTGACCCTCTGCACGGCAGGGCATCCCCGAGATCTCCACCCTGCCCTGGTTCACCCTCTTCGCACCCCTCGTGTGCCTCATCGCCATCCGTGCGGCCCGGGACCTGATGGATGACATCGTGAGTGTGGCGGCAGGGCTGGTGCCGGGGCGGCAGGGTCCCCAGGCCCAGGACACTGAGCAGAGGGCTATGCCCGTGGGCCCTCTGGCCACGTGGTCTGGTGGCCGTTATGGTTGGGGCACACAAAGTGCCGTGGCCACGTGGTCTGGACTCCCTTCTGATTGGGGCACCCGGGGAGTGCTGTGGCCGCGTGGTCTGGACTCCCTTCTGGCTGGGGCACCCGGGGAGTGCTGTGGCCGCGTGGTCTGGTGTCCCTTCTGGTTGGAGCACCAAGCAGTTCCATGGCCACATGGTCTGGTGTCCCTTGTGGCTGGGGCGCCGGGCAGTGCCGTGGCCGCCTGGTCAGTGGTGCTGGTTACCAGCTGCAGCTGGCAGGTCTTGGCAGTCCTGGAGCCAGGGCCACACCCTGACCTGTCGCCTTGCTCCAGGGCCGGCACCGGAGTGACAAAGCCATCAACAACAGGCCCTGCCAGATCCTGACCGGGAGAAGGTGAGGCCAGTGGCCCGGTGCTGGGTCCCTCCCAGGCACAGACTCCGGCACAGCCGGGCTTGGTGTGTGGGGAGGCAACATGAGCCTGGGTGTGGCCACAGGGTCGCTGCACTGCTCGTAGGCCTCTGAGGAGGGACGCGGGAGGTCTGGGGAGGCTTCCTGGGGGAGGTGGCAACTGGTCTGGAGATGGGAGCTCTGGGAGGTGGCATGGACCCCGGGCCTCCTCCCCGGGCTGGCGTGGGCAGTGGGCCTCTCGACCTCCCTCCCGGCAGCTTCTCACGGCAGCGGTGGAAGGACCTGCGTGTGGGGGACGTGGTCTGTCTCAGCAAGGACAGCACCGTCCCGGTGAGTGGCCGCCGGCCCAGGAGCCCCTGCCCACGCCCTGCCCGGCCGCCGTGCGGCCCAGCCATGCCGTCTCTGCCCACAGGCTGACCTGGTCCTGCTGGCCAGCTCGGAGCCCAGCAGCCTGTGCTATGTGGAGACGGCCGACATTGACGGGTAGGGACGGGTCTGCCCGGGCCTTTGATCCCGAGTGCAGGGTGCGGGTCGGAGCAGGCCAGGGGGGCCCACCTCTGCCCTACTACGTGCCTGAGGGTGAGAGGCCCAGGCCCTGGCTCAGCCCGCTGGCAAACATGCAAGCCTCAGCCCTCCGACGGGCAGCGGGCACGCGGGTGTGGGCCGAGGGGTCGGACGGCTCCTGCCAGGTGCAGCTGGCTCCTCGCAGCCTTCTCACCCTCCCCCCCTGCTTGTTTCCAGGGAGACCAACTTGAAGTTCAGACAGGCCCTGATGGTCACTCACCACGAACTGACCAGTACCAGGAAGATGGCATCCTTCCAAGGTAAGGCGCTGCACTGAGCGGGGCGGCATCTCGCCAGCCCCCTGCACCCCTGCCCTCTGCCGGGGAGGTGTGAAGGCCCCCCTCACTGGGCACAGGTGGCCTCGCTAAGTTGTTCGCTCATTCCAGCCGGAGGTCTGGAGAGCTTCTAAAGGCGGGCAGGCCCCTGCCGGCCTCATGTCCCCTGGATCGAGGTTACAGTGGGCTTTTTCCTCAGTATCATTGCTGTGATTATTAGTAGGTGTTGGGTTTTATTTTATTTTTTGAGAGATTGTTGCTGTAGGGTGTGCTCACCCGAGAGAGAAAGTGAGAAATCACTCCTGGGGGGATGGCCATGCCGCAATTCCTTCTTCTCTCCTCTCCTCCTGGGATTCCAGACACGCACGCACACGTGCCTGGTGTGAGGCTCAAGCTGCTAGGTCAGGACCTGCACGGTAGCTGGCCATGTGGGAGTCCAGCATTTTAACCACTACACCACCCACTGCCCTTAAATTTTATTTTGGAAACAGATGGCAGTGACACAAACCCTTGTGGTTGTTTCATTGAAAAGGTTGCCCGCATGCATAGGCTGGCATCAAGTGGTGAGAAAGACTCAGAACAGGACGTCCCCCACCCTCCCCGCCTTTGCAGTTTCTAATTTTCATCCTGGAGACATTTCGCATACAATGTGGAGACAGTTACTGTTTGCTGTGTTCCAACAAAGGGGTGCGGGTTTTGTTGTTTTCCTGTCTCGTTGCAAAGGCAAGTTAACAGTTCTTTTTCCTGTCTTGTTGCAAAGGCAAGTTACTCTAATTGGTTTAGGAGCGTAGGTTTTCTCTTGAACCACAGATGCCTTGCTGCTCACACCCAAGCACTGATCTCCCCTGTCCATCCTAGTTCAGATGGAGCCCAGCCACATTGGTCCTCTTTTATTAAACTTCGTAAAAAAATGATTGTTTGAAATTTGTTATAGGGCACGTACGAGAGAAAGAGAAAGTGAGAAAGTAAGCTGCCATTGGGACCAGCAGTTAGCATAATGCTGTGTGGCTGGACTCCCACGTAGTCAACCGCAGTTCGCATCCCGGACCTGGTGGCTTAAGCTCACACTGGGCGCGTGTGCATGCGTGCCCAAGATCCCGAGAGGAGAACAGAGGAGAAGGGATTGCGGCGTGGCCATCCCCCCGGGGGTGATTTCTCGCTTTCTCTCTCTGTCTGTCTGGCGAGTGCACGTGCCCTATAGCAAAAACCTCTCCCCCCAAAAAGAGAGAAAGTAAGCTGCCAGGTCTGAGACTCGAACCGCAGTTGGCCACGTTACCACCCCCCAGCTGGTGGCCCATCCTCTCTTTTAACTATCCCGACAGCCCCAGAACTCAGCCGGCGTTACCTGCTTTTGGCCCCGTGGGAAGACGGGCTCAGAGAGAGGGGGCGACTCCTGATCTAGCGCTTCCCACCAGATCCCAGGGGCGCCAGGATGCTCGACAAGGACGCGGTCTCAGGACCCTGTCCACCCTGGTTCAGCTGCCCCAGTACCCCCCAGGGCGTGGCCCATCTTGCAGAGGAGGCCGAGCTTCGGAGAAGTGGCAAGGTGCAGGCTTGCCCTCGCTCTTTGCCCCTGGCCCAGGCCGCCCTGAGGACCAAGCTAGGCGGCCGGCCCCGAAGTCAGAATAGGGCAGGTGGCATGGGACCCCAGCCACACTCCATCGCTTTTTTTTTTTTTAATTTGTTTGTTGTTTGTTTATTTTAATTTGACAGAGAGGGACAGAGTGAGAGAAAGAGGGAAAGTGAGAAAGCAAGTTACCAGGTCTGGGACTCGAACCACAGTCGGCCTTGTGGGAGTCCAGCCCCCAACCTCCATGCCACCTGCCGGCCCATCATCTTTTGTGTTTTTACAGAGATTTTTGCTATAGGACACGTGCACTTGCTGGAGAGACAGAGAGACAGAAAGTGAGAAACCACCCCCAGGGGGAACGGCCACGACGCAACCCCTTCTCCTCCATTCTCCTCTCGGGACTTGGGGCATGCACACACACACGCCTGGCATGAGTTTTAAGCCACTGGTCCGAGACTCAAACTGTGGTCCACTACGTGGGAGCCCAGCAATGTAATCACTGTGCCATCTGCTGGTCCCATCGGCCACTGTCTCATTTCTCTCCTCTGAGAAGAGGGACAGAGAGCACCCGCCAGGGTCTGCAGGGTGTCACCCAGCCCAGCCTCGGCCGGCCAGTGCAGGTCACAGACACGTGTGCCTGAGTGTTCAGGGAGGCCTCTGCACGTGACCTGCCTCCCCATGGGTCTGCAGACACAGTTACACTGTCCGCCCCGTTACTGTCACCTGAACTGTCCCCAGGCACTGTCCTGGGCCAGTCTGTGCATCAAGTCCGTTTCCTCGAACAGAGGGGAGGACACAGTGTCCTGTTGTAGGGTGGCAGAGGACAGCCTGGCACCCAATAGGGACAAGCTGCAGGGCAGGTCCCCGTGTTGGGCATCCCTCCTCCTTCCCTCCTCACTAAGTGCCTACTGTGCGCGCCTGGGCGAGGCTGGAGCCAGCTCTCAGCTCAGACACTGTCCCATGTGGCACACCCCGGGGTTGGACCACGGGGCAGAGGCTGGGCAGGCGAGGGGCACCGAGTGGGTGCATTCTGACCTGCCAGGCAGGGTGGGAGGCAGAGTCCTGGCAGAGGGGACAGTGAGTGCAAGGGCCCTGTGGCCGGGAGGGCCAGCCTTGGACATTCCAGAGGAAGCCTGCCCCCCCCCCCCCCGG
>NW_006209806.1:86390-88052 GCF_000334495.1 Tupaia belangeri chinensis | reverse complement strand
ACCCCCCCCCCCCCCCCCAGTGCGACCAGGGCTGGAGAGGAGAGGGGCACGCTGCCTCCGGGGGAGGAGGAGAGGGGCACGCTATCCCCAGGGGAGGAGGAGAGGGGCACACGCAGGCGGAGAATGAGAGGGGCACGCTGCCCTGGAGGAGGAGAGGGGTGCGCTGTCCTGGAGGAGGAGAGGGGTGCGCTATCCCCAGGGGGGAAGGAGAGGGGCGCACGCAGGCGGAGGAGGAGAGGGGCGCGCTGTCTAGCGGAGGAGGGGGTTGCGCTGGCCTGGCGGAGGAGGGGGGGCACGCTATCCCCAGGGGGGAGGAGGAGCAGGGCGTGCTGTCCCCAGGGGGGAGGAGGAGAGGGGCGCGCTGTCTGGCGGAGGGGGTCGCGCTGTCCCCAGGGGGGAGGAGGAGAGGGCGCCCGGCAGAGGGGGCGCCGGCTGGCCAGCTGACCGCGTGCCTGCTGCGCCCGGCCCCGCAGGCACGGTGCTGTGCGAGGAGCCCAACAGCCGCATGCACCACTTCGTGGGCTGCCTGGAGTGGAACGACAGGAAGTACCCCCTGGACATTGGCAACCTCCTGCTGCGGGGCTGCAAGGTCCGCAACACCGACACGTGCTACGGGCTGGTCATCTACGCCGGTACGGCTGGGCGGGCGGGAAGGGCGCAGAGAGGGCCAGCAGCCGCGCGCGTCCCGGCTGGGAGGGTGGGTGCTCTTGGCCCCGCGCCGGCGGGGACGGCGTCCACCACGCAGGCTTTGACACGAAGATCATGAAGAACTGTGGCAAGATCCACCTGAAGAGGACCAAGCTGGACCTGCTGGTGAACAAGCTGGTGGTCCTGGTGAGCGGCCGAGGCCCGGGCGGGGACGCAGCGCGGGCGCCCAACACAGAGTGACCCTAGAGACAGTCTTTGGGCCAGAGGGTCTTGTGTTAAAATGGCCATTTAAAAACCGCCTAAGCGTTTTTTAAATCCGTGGGTGAGAAATCCGTGGGTGCCACAACCCCACAGGAGGGATGTTGGAGGCGGGACTGTGCGTGCCCACGCCCCTGCAGTGTGGTCCCCCTCTCCTCCCGTCTGCCCCTGGGAGCCCATGTGCTCTCTGACCAAAAGGTGAGCAGGTGCTGGACCCTCACGTGGCCAACCGTGGTTCGAGTCCGGAACCCGGCACTTAAAACTCACCCGGGAGCGTTGCGTGCGTGTCCAAGATCCCAGGAGGAGAATGGAGGACAGACTGCGGTGTGGCCATCCCCCACGGGGGGGTTCTCACTTTCTGTCTCTCTGTCTCTCTCTGGCGAGCTTTGGTGCCCTGTAGTAAAAAATCTCTCGCTCTCAAACACAAAAAAGCAAAACGAAACTGGTCCGGAAAGCCTGGCGGAACCCCCGCAGTCCCCGCCCTGCGCCCCGCCCGCCCCCCAGGGCCGGGTCCAGCGCTGCCTCTCCCCGCAGATCTTCCTGTTCCTGGTGGTCCTCTCCCTGCTGCTGACCTTCGGCTACACTTTCAAGGTCAAAGAGTTCAAAGACAAGCACCACTACCTCGCGGGGATCCACAGCAGGGGCGTGGTCACCGAGTCCTTCTTCATCTTCTGGGGCTTCCTCATCCTGCTCAGCGTCATGGTCCCCATGGCCATGTTCATCCTGTGAGGGCGGCGGGCGGGGCGGGGCAGAGGG
>NW_006209806.1:85840-86107 GCF_000334495.1 Tupaia belangeri chinensis | reverse complement strand
CGCAGAGCGGAGTTCATCTACTTGGGCAACAGCATCTTCATCAACTGGGACCTGCAGATGTACTGGGCGCCGCAGGACGCGCCGGCCCAGGCCCGCAGCACCAGCCTCAACGACCACCTGGGCCAGGTGCAGTACGTGTTCTCCGACAAGACGGGCACGCTCACGCAGAACGTCATGACCTTCAAGAAGTGCTGCATCCAGGGCCGCGTCTACGGTGGGCCCCCGCCCCGCCGCAGCCTCCCCCGCGGGACTCTCGGCTTTTCCAAG
>NW_006209806.1:85050-85664 GCF_000334495.1 Tupaia belangeri chinensis | reverse complement strand
CCTCCCCGGCGGGACTCTCGGTTTTCACAAGCCCTCCCTGTGGGTGTGGAGTGACCCGCAGCGTTTCCCTGGGCCACACAGACGCCCCTGCGCTGTCTCCCAGCCACTTAGAAATGGGAAACGGGCCCCGGCAGGCGGCGTGGTGGGTGAGGCGCTGGGCTCCCGTGTGGCCGACCTCGCTCCCCACCAAGCCAAGCCCCACTGGGCTGCTCGTGTACGGACCTTTGCACTGAAGGTGACACTGGGCGGTCTGGTTGCGTCTGTGGGCCCCCTCAAGCCCCTTGGGGACGGCAAGTGGTCCCGGGAGCTGAGCCTAAAGCAGGGTCCCTCCCCAGGTCCGGACAATGAGGACGGGACCCCACCTAAGGTGAGCCGGGCCGTCTCGGGCGCTGGGCGGCACGGAGGCCGAGCCCACCAGCGCCCCTGTCCCCCAGGAGAACCCCTACCTCTGGAACAAGCTGGCCGACGGGAAGCTGCCATTCCACAACAAGGAGCTGCTAGGCGCTGTGCGGGCCAACCGGGACCCGGCGGTGCGCGAGTTCTGGCGCGTGCTGGCGCTGTGCCACACCGTCATGGCCCAAGAGCAGGATGGTGAGTGCACCGGGGGCGCGCGC
>NW_006209806.1:84152-84511 GCF_000334495.1 Tupaia belangeri chinensis | reverse complement strand
GGGGCATGACGAGCGCGTGGGCAGCCAGCCCTCTCTCCCCACGCAGTGCGGACGCCCGAGGGCTCCATCTGCCTCTACACGAAGGGCGCCGACACGGTCATCCTGGAGCGGTTGCAGAAGAGAGGGGCGGTGGAGCACACCACCGAGGAGGCCCTGGCCGTGAGTCCTTGCAGGGGAGGCTGGTGTGTGCATGTGCGTGCTGCGGCATCCGCATCATTTTATTTATTATTATTTTTCACTTTGACCAAAGAGAGAGAAAGGGAAAGTGAGAAAGGGAGCTGCCAGGTCCGGGACTGGGACAGCCTCAGCCTTGTGGTCGTCTGGTTTCTTAACCACCACGCCACCCCTCGGCCCCTTTT
>NW_006209806.1:78658-84128 GCF_000334495.1 Tupaia belangeri chinensis | reverse complement strand
TGAGAGGTTTTTTCGCTATAGGGCGCGTGCGCTCGCCAGACAGACAGAGAGAGACAGAGAGACAGAAAGAGAGAAATCACCCCCCAGGGAGGATGGCCACGCCGCAATCCCTTCTCCTCCATTCTCCTCTCGGGATCTTGGGCACGCACGCACATGCGCCCGGCGTGAGTTTAAGCCACCGGGTCCGGGACGCGAACCGTGGTCAACTACGTGGGAGTCCAGCGGCACAGCCATTATGCTAACTGCTGGTTCCCATCCCTTTTTCTTTTTTTAAAAGTTGTGAGAGGGCATGTGCTCCCACCAGACAGAGACCCAGAGAGGGCAGGAGAGAAAGCCCCTTCAGGGAGGATAGCCACACAGCAATCCCTTCTCTTCCATCTCCTCCTTTCTGGAGTTGTGGACACATACACACCCAGGTGTTTTGCCAGTGTCTGGGTCTGGGACCAGAGCCACATGGGCAGCCCTGTGGCACCCGGCTGCAGTAATGCCCTCCCACTAGCTGGCCCGGGCATCAATCTCTAACCCCTTCCCCTGATCAGCCTGAAGCCGAACTCACCGCCCCTCCCCTCGAGGTTGTCTCTCCCTCTTTCGTGCTGGCCTCCCCAGCATATTCTCTCCTTGGCCACCAGGGAGCTCCCCAGGACTCCAATTTCTGATTTTCAGTTTCCCCCCCTCTCAGGGCGTGCCTTGGGGACTTCGTACATACAGGTCCCTCTGCTCGGCCCTTCCACACCTGTGTCATGCTCAGAGCCCCTGCTGTCAGGGGCCTGTGTCTGCCCCCTTAGCGTGGGGCATCACCACCACAGCGCCCTCTCTCCCGCCCACTCTGATTTGGACAGTGGGCCTGATGGTGGTGCAGTGGTAGAACGGCCCTGCGAGGCTGACCCACCGGGAAGGTTCTGGGTGCACGTCGGGGACCTTTCTGAACAAGCCAGGCGTGTGTGTGCCCGTGGCCCGAGCTGGCCAGGGCCAAGCTGGATCGCAGCGTCAGGACCTGTCGAGGTGGGGCTGGGGGAGCCCGTGGGAGCGGGGAGGCAGTGACCCTGCGTCCCCGGCGCCAGGCCTTTGCCCACCAGACTCTGCGGACGCTGTGCCTGGCCTACAAGGTGGTGGACGAGGACACGTATGAGGAGTGGAGCCTGCGGCACAGGGAAGCCGGCCTCCTGCTGCGGAATCGGGCTCAGTCGCTGCACCAGCTGTACGAGGAGATCGAGCAGGACCTGAAGGTGGGCGGCACACGGGTGCTGCCGGGAGGCCGGGACCCCCACCCCTGCCGGGGCTCAGCCGCTTCCCTGCCTGCCCTAGCTGCTGGGAGTCACGGCCATCGAGGACAGACTGCAGGACGGCGTCCCCGACACCATCAAGTGTCTCAAGAAGGGGAACATCAAAGTGTGGGTGCTCACGGGGGACAAGCAAGGTGGGTGGACAGCCGAGCCCCGCCCGGCACGGACCTCCCCACGGGCCCTGGGTCCAGCCCCGCCTGCCCCACCGTGGCCTTCACGGTGCTCCTGGGAAAGGGGGAGGCCACTCAGGGCGCCACCAGGCCAGGACCACGAGGAAGCGGGGCTCTGGTCACCCTGTGTGATGGGGCACTCACAGGGGATCTGCCGGAGGTCCTCTGGCCATACGGGGAAAGCTGTGACTGGGCCTCCCGTCCTATGACCCTGGAGTGTTGGCTCTCCACCGCGGAGCACGGCCCGCCTGCAGGTCATGGGCCTGCCACGGCCCCCCTGCACACGCCCCGGTATGCACATCCCTACTTTGTATGGCGAGAGGATGCGTATACCCCCACTGGGGTGCGGTCGTGCCGCAGGGCTCTTCCCGACTGCTTCTCCTGCTGCGGCCGGGATTTGAATTGTGGTTGGCCATATGGGGCTCTTTTCCCCAGCCACTAAGCTATGAGCCCCCCCACCCCCGATACTAAAAACGGCATGTTATGCTGATCCAGAGACCGACATCTGGGCTATATTTTATAGTCATTCCCACTTCTCTCAGGGGCAGGTCCCATCCCAAGACCCCCAGTGGGTTCCAAAACTGCAAATGGTAGCAGACTCCAAGCACACAATGCTTTTCAGTCTGGTAACTTGTAAGAGACCAGCAGCCAGGTAACATATATGACGCGGGTGCACCGGGCTGAAGGATGATTCGTGTCCCAGGCAGGGCAAAGCGACATGGTGCAAGACTTCATCACACTATTCAGAAAAGCTAGCAATTTATGTATTTATTTATTAGAGAGATTTTTGCTGGAGAGTGCGTGCACTTGCTGAAGTCCTGCTGCGGAATCGGGCTCAGTCGCTGCACCAGCTGTACGAGGAGATCGAGCAGGACCTGAAGGTGGGCGGCACACGGGTGCTGCCGGGAGGCCGGGACCCCCACCCCTGCCGGGGCTCAGCCGCTTCCCTGCCTGCCCTAGCTGCTGGGAGTCACGGCCATCGAGGACAGACTGCAGGACGGCGTCCCCGACACCATCAAGTGTCTCAAGAAGGGGAACATCAAAGTGTGGGTGCTCACGGGGGACAAGCAAGGTGGGTGGACAGCCGAGCCCCGCCCGGCACGGACCTCCCCACGGGCCCTGGGTCCAGCCCCGCCTGCCCCACCGTGGCCTTCACGGTGCTCCTGGGAAAGGGGGAGGCCACTCAGGGCGCCACCAGGCCAGGACCACGAGGAAGCGGGGCTCTGGTCACCCTGTGTGATGGGGCACTCACAGGGGATCTGCCGGAGGTCCTCTGGCCATACGGGGAAAGCTGTGACTGGGCCTCCCGTCCTATGACCCTGGAGTGTTGGCTCTCCACCGCGGAGCACGGCCCGCCTGCAGGTCATGGGCCTGCCACGGCCCCCCTGCACACGCCCCGGTATGCACATCCCTACTTTGTATGGCGAGAGGATGCGTATACCCCCACTGGGGTGCGGTCGTGCCGCAGGGCTCTTCCCGACTGCTTCTCCTGCTGCGGCCGGGATTTGAATTGTGGTTGGCCATATGGGGCTCTTTTCCCCAGCCACTAAGCTATGAGCCCCCCCACCCCCGATACTAAAAACGGCATGTTATGCTGATCCAGAGACCGACATCTGGGCTATATTTTATAGTCATTCCCACTTCTCTCAGGGGCAGGTCCCATCCCAAGACCCCCAGTGGGTTCCAAAACTGCAAATGGTAGCAGACTCCAAGCACACAATGCTTTTCAGTCTGGTAACTTGTAAGAGACCAGCAGCCAGGTAACATATATGACGCGGGTGCACCGGGCTGAAGGATGATTCGTGTCCCAGGCAGGGCAAAGCGACATGGTGCAAGACTTCATCACACTATTCAGAAAAGCTAGCAATTTATGTATTTATTTATTAGAGAGATTTTTGCTGGAGAGTGCGTGCACTTGCTGAAGGGACAGAGAAAGAAAGCAAGAAATCATCCCCAGACGGAGAGGATGGGGTAGCCAGCCCCCGCAATCCCTGCTCTCTCCCCCGGCCTCGAGATTTGGGGCACCACGCTCTTGTGCTCCACCTGTCTTTCAAGCTGCTGGGTCTGTGGCTCAGACCACAGTCGCCATGTGGAAGTCCAGCGCCTTCACACTACACCGAAGCTAGCAATTTAAAACTCAGGAACGATTTATTCCTGGAATTTCCCATGTCATATTTTTGGGGCGTGGTTGACTGCAAGATAACCGGGAACATACATTGCGTGGGTAAGAAAGGACCGCTGATACTCATTTTCCTCCTCCCGATTTTACAAGAAATTATGACATTTTTGTGAGTTCCTGAAACTATCAAGGGGCCCTAGGTACAACAAGCCCGATAGCACCAGGCGGCAGCTTCACAGCCAGCACAGAGGCAAAGCCACGTCTCGGGGCTGCCTCTCATTGGCCAGCCTAGGTTATGTGTTCTTCTCTGGACCAATCATCACGGCTGGGGGCAGGGCACGCTGCCGCGATTGGTTGGGTAGGCGTGGCTCCAAGCAGGAGCTGCTGACAGACAGTACTGTTCGCAGAGACCGCGGTAAACATTGGCTTTGCCTGCCAGCTGCTGTCAGAGAACATGCTTATCCTGGAGGAGAAGGAGATATCGTAAGTAGTGGCGACGGCGGGATCGGAACGTGCGCGAGTTCGAGCAGGTGTGAAGGCATGCCCCAGGAGCTGTAGGGTGCCCTCCACTCTGCCTGGTCACGCCTGCCTCAACGGCGATAGCAGTAGGGAAGCGGGAGTGCAGAGTGTGGGGAGAAGGGGGGGTGTGCCCCCACCACCTGTATCATTCTGTCCTGTCTGCAGCCGGATTCTGGAGGCTTACTGGGAGAGCAATAACAACGTGTTCACCAAGAAGCGCAGCCTGTGGTTCCTACGGCAGGTCAAGATGGCCATGGTCATCAATGGCGACTTCCTGGTCAGTGTCAGCCCTGGGAAGACGGGGGTCCTGGTAGGCAGGAGGGGTCCAAGAGGAGGAGCAAGCTCAGTGAGCGGCGTGAGCACCCCAGGTGGGCCGAGACTGTGGGGCCTGGGAATGGCCCAGCAGGCGGACCCCAAGGGACTGGAGTAAGGAGAGAACCATCGGGGTCAGAGCAGGCCTGGGCTGGGAGGCGTGGCATTGGCAAGGTGCAGTGACGTTGTCCCCCCTATCCCCCCACCCCTGCCCAGGACCAGCTGCTGCTGTCCTTGCGCAAGGAGCCCCGGGCCCTGGTGCAGAACGTGTGTGCAGATGAGGCGTGGCAGGAGCCCAGCCCGATTAAGAGGGACTTCCTAGGGGCCAGGCGCATCTCCCTAATGTGGCGGGCCATCGGCATGCAGCTGGCCACCGCGCAGTCCAAGGAGTCAAACGTCGGCGAGAGCGCCGAGGTGCGGCGGGAGCGGGCCTTCGTGGACCTGGCCTCCAGGTGCCAGGCGGTCATCTGCTGCCGGGTAACACCCAAGCAGAAGGCACTGGTGGTGGCGCTGGTCAAGAAATACCAGCAAGTGGTAACGCTGGCCATCGGGGATGGCGCCAACGACGTCAACATGATCAAGAGTGGGTGGCGGGCAGCAGGGGGCCAGGGAGGCCTGGGAGCAGAGGGTGGTGGGGCTGGAGGAGTCCTGGGGGAGAGCTTGGAAGCCTGGGAGTGTGGGCGGCAGGCTGGGGGGCCTAGAGGAGTGGGCCGGGAGCCCTGGCAGGGTGGGGAGGAGGGCCGGGAGGTCGGGCAGGGTGGGGAGGAGCCCAGGAGGTCGGGCAGGGGTGGGAGGAGCCCAGGAGGCCTGGGTGCCCCCAGCGGCTGGCCAGCCCTGCGTGTGCCCGCAGCCGCAGACATCGGCGTGGGGCTGGTGGGCCAAGAGGGCATGCAGGCGGTGCAGAGCAGCGACTACGCGCTGGCACAGTTCAGCTTCCTGCGGGAGCTGCTGCTTGTGCACGGACGCTGGTCCTACATGCGGGTCTGCAAGTTCCTGCGCTACTTCGTCTACAAGACGCTGGCCAGCATGATGGCGCAGGGCTGGTTCGCCTGCTACAACGGCTTTTC
>NW_006209806.1:74560-78584 GCF_000334495.1 Tupaia belangeri chinensis | reverse complement strand
GCCCATGCTTCCGGAGCCACTGGCCGTGTGGATGCTGTGAGGTGTAGGGCAGGGGCTCGGGGTGAGGGAGCAAGAGCTCAAACCCCAGACAAAACAAGATGGTGAGAGCCGGGTCCCTGGCCTTGAGACTCACGTATGCCCCGAAGACCACACGTGCTCTCCGGGCTGTAGAGGTGCGGGGGAGACATGCTTCCCGCGTGTGAGGGACTGGCTGGAGATGGAGCACCGGGCAGTGACACAGCCCTTAGGGAGGAGCATTGCAGAAGCACCCTCGATGAACAGAGACAACGTGACAGTTTGGTGTTAAACTTGCTCCAGGATGAGTATAATCACAGAGCCAGAGGGAAAGTGGGAAAGGGAGCCCCAGGGGGATGCCTGCGCCGCCTCCCTGCCTCATTCCCCCCTGGGGTTGGGGCACACAGGCACACGCTCCTGGCCTGACTGTCAAGTCGTTGAGTCCAGGACATGAAGCGTACGGGCACGTGGGATCCAGCCGCTCTACCCATCATGCCACCTGCTGGCCCCATACGTGGACTGATCCACACCCCAGGAGGGGCGTCTGGCTAGTTGTCTGTGGGTCCCTACCAAGTCTTTTTTTTATAATAATAATTTATTTATTTAATTCCATTTGTTATTATTTTTGAATTGGACCAGAGAGAAACAGAGAGAGAGAAAGGGAAGAAAGCAGGCACCAGCTCTGGGACTTGAACTGTGGTCGGCCATGAGGGCGTCCAACGCCTTTAACTGTACACCACCTGCCGGCCCCTCTCCCAAGTCTTTAACACAACTTCGATGCCCTAAATCCAAAATGCTCTCCTTCTAGAATGACCTGAAACCGTAATCTCTCCTGTTACTCTTTATCAGAGGCGGCCCATGACAACAGGAACCCTCAGGGTGTTTTACGAGAATTGGCCTGGGGGCCTGCAGGTGCCGTGGTGGCTAAGGCACTGCCCTTCCACGTGGCCAGGGGAGATTCCAGCCCCAGACTACCCGCCGGGAGCGGGTGGTGCGCCTGCATGCCCAAGTCCCAGAGGGGAAGGGACCGCAGCAGGCCCAGGCCTGTGGGGCTGCTTTCTCCCCAGCCCCTTCGACAGCTCAGATCTCGTTTTCCTGCCCGCCCTCTCTCCCAGCCCCCGGCCAAATCCGTCACCCACCCTAGTTCTAGCCCATGTTCTCACGTGACATTCTCCCTCACTGGGCCCTGCCCCTGTGCCCCCCAGGCTGGCGGGCTTCTTGGGGCGTGGATGCGCTCCTGTCACCAGCTGACGGGCGCCGTCCCTCTCGCAGCCCCTGTATGAAGGCTGGTTCCTGGCGCTCTTCAACCTCCTGTACAGCACCCTCCCTGTCCTGTACATCGGCCTCTTTGAGCAGGTGAGCCAGGGTGCTGTGCGGAGGCCCCCGCCCACGGCCAGCCCACTGCTCCCACCGGGGCCCGCTGCCCTGGGCTGCCAGGAGGGCGCGTGTGCGTGCGTGCCCAAGATCCTGAGAGGAGAGTGGAGGAGAAGGGATTGCGGCGTGGCCATCGCCCCGGGGGTGAGTTCTTGCTTTCTGTCTCTCTGTCTCTCTCTGTCTTTCTGCCGCACGCATGCGGCCTATAGCAAAAACCTCTCCCCCCACCAAAAAATTGCCCGAGGGCATGTGCACTCTACAGAGAGAGACACAGAGACAGAGAGGACAGAGAGATCACGCCCGGGGGATGGCCACACCGCAGTCCCTTCTCCTTCATTCTCCTCCTGGGGATTTGGACACACACGCGGCCCCCGGCCGGATCCAAGCCGCAGCGGGCTGTGTGGGAGGCCGTAAACCTCTCCCCCCACCAAAAAATTGCCCGAGGGCATGTGCACTCTACAGAGAGAGACACAGAGACAGAGAGGACAGAGAGATCACGCCCGGGGGATGGCCACACCGCAGTCCCTTCTCCTTCATTCTCCTCCTGGGGATTTGGACACACACGCGGCCCCCGGCCGGATCCAAGCCGCAGCGGGCTGTGTGGGAGGCCGTGGCTCTGCCCGCCGGGCCACAGGGCCGGCTGCGGGGCTGACGCGCCACTGCCATGGCCGCCCCAGGACCTGAGTGCGGAGCAGAGCCTGGAGCGGCCCGAGCTCTACCAGGTGGGGCAGAAAGACAAGCTCTTCAACTACGGGGTCTTCCTGCAATCTGTGGCCCACGGCACGGCCACCTCCCTGGTCAACTTCTTCGTGACGCTGTGGGGCAGCCGCGCCACGGCGGGGCCCGCGGGCTTGGGCGACTACCAGTCCTTCGCCGTGGTCATGGCCCTGTCCAGCCTGCTGTCCATCACCATGGAGGTAGGCGGGGCCGGCGGGCTGGGCGGGCTGCGGGGGCGCCCGGTGACCCTGCCTTCCCCAGGTGGTGCTGAACATCCGCTACTGGACCGTGGTGTGCCTGGTGGCTGTCCTGCTGAGCCTGGGCTTCTACGTGGCCATGACGTCGGTCACCCAGAGCCTCTGGCTCTACCGGCTGTCCCCCACCACCTTCCCGTTTCTGTGTGAGCCCGCACGGCGCCGTGGCGGTGCCCGGGGGCGGGCGGCCTGGGCGCGCACCCAGGGTGGGGCAGGCCCTGAGCAGGCCCTGCTGTGACCCCGCCCTGTCCCCGCCCTGCCCCCAGCCGCAGACCACAACGCGCTCTCCCAGCCCCCCACCCTGCTGGTGGTCCTCCTGAACGTGACCCTCAACACCCTGCCCGTCTTGGCCTTCCGCGTCATCTCCCAGGCCCTGAAGAAGCCCCCCAAGGTGAGGGGAGGTGGACTGTGCAGGGGCTCAGGTGTCTCCTGGCGCCCTCCCGGCCCCCTTCCGGCCCCCTCCTGGCCCCGAGGTGCCGGCTCGGCTGAAGGCTGCTGGGAGCAGTGGGTCGGCTGTCAGGCCGAGGACAAGAGCCCGCCAGTGCCTAGGGGCGGTCAGCCGGGCCCAGCAGCGGGCGTGCTGTTAAGGAGCCAGGTCCCACATGGTTCTAGTCTCGGGCCTGGCGGCTCGAACGTTATGCCAGGTGGGGACCAGCAGAGCGGGTCATGGCCACGTGGCTGGATGCCCACGTGGCTGGACGCCCACGTGGCCAACTGGCCAGACCCGGGAGGCTTGAAACTCATGCTGGATGTGCGTGTGCATGCCCCAAATCCCGAGAGGAGCGTGAAGGGGTGTGACCACCCCTCCCCGGGGCTGTGAGTTCTCCCGTTCTGCCTCTCCATGAGTGAACGCACCCTACAGCAAAACTCTCTCTCTCTCTCTTTCTCAAAAGGAATGATTTATTTTAAAATTTATTATTTAAAAATATTTTTATTTATTTATTTTTTTAGAAAGATTTATGCTATAGGGCACGTGTGCTCACGGGACAGAGACAGACAGACGGAAAGCGAGAAATTACCACCTGGGGGGGCACACCGCAATCCCTTCTCCATTGTCCTCTGGGATTTGGGGCACGCACGCATGTGCACCCAGAGTGAGCTTTAAGCTGCCGGGTCTGGAACTCGAACCATGGCCAGCTACGTGGGAGTCCCGTGACGTACCCGCCAGGCCATCTGCTGGTCCTTGTTACCGTTTAATTTGACCAGAGGGAGCGAGAGGGGGAAAGTGAGAACGCAAGCCGCCAGGTCCGGGACTGATCTCACGTGGCGAACTAGAGTTCAAATCCCGGCCCCGGAGGCTTGCGAAGCGCACCAGGCCTGTGCGTGTGGTGCCCCAGGCCCTGCCGGGTGGAGACAGGATCGCTGCCGCGGCCCCTGGGGGGTTGTCCTCTGTCGGTGCTTGGGCCCACTGGGAGCTTTAAAGGCCCAGGGAGAACCGTGGTTGGTGGGACGGGGAGCCGGGAGGGCAGGCGCCGGTGGGGCGGGCGTGGAGCCTGACGACCCCCCGCCCTGCAGGACCAGGAGGAGGAGGAGGAGGGCCCGAGCGAGGAGGCCATGGCGGCCGAGCAGGTGTCCCACTTCCACCGCGAGTCCCGCGCCCGACGCTCCAGCTACGCCTTCTCGCACCGCGAGGGCTACGCCGACCTCATCACGCCGGGCACCAT
>NW_006209806.1:70881-72316 GCF_000334495.1 Tupaia belangeri chinensis | reverse complement strand
GCGGCGTGGCAGGGGTCCCCCTTCCACCGCGAGTCCCGCGCCCGACGCTCCAGCTACGCCTTCTCGCACCGCGAGGGCTACGCCGACCTCATCACGCAGGGCACCATCCTGCGGAGGCCGCGCGCGGGCGGCGAGGGCTCAGACTCCCCGCAGTCCGACGAGGAGCCGCCCGCGGGCCCCAGGGAGTCCCCTCGCTTCTCCAGGAAGCCGTCGTTCCTGGTGAGGAAGAGGCGCCAGCACCGCGGGAAGGTGTCCTCGGAGGAGCCCCCGTCCACGGTGAGCTCCTCGCTGGTGGAGGGGTCGGCGGCCCTGGCCCCGTGCTCAGAAAACCAGCCCGCCGCTGGCAAAAGGGCGCCGGCCCCCAGCAGGCCCATGGGGCTTTTCCAGGAGGCGCCCAAGACATGGACCCCCGGGCCGCAGCCCAGGCTGGAGCCCCCTTCCCAGGCTGGGGGAAGCCAGCCGTCGCAGTCGCCTCCGGAGGACCCGCCACTCCCCAGCAGCCAGAGGCCGTCTTCGGGCCAGCCCGGGTCCTCGGCAACGTCGTCGTCCTGGAGGACCTCGGCGACGTCCTGGACCAGCTGGCCCTACAGCGGGCAGAAGGGGCCCCCAGAGGAGGCAAGGGCACTCCCGCCCAAGACTCCCGTGTCCTCCGTGGAGACCCCGCCACCCAGTGGGGAGGAACCACCTGACAGGCTGTCCATGGAGGTGGAGGCCTGGCCCGCAGAGACAGAGCCATCACCCATGGAGTGGCTGCCGGTGCCTGAGGAGCCGTCCCCACCCCGTGCAGCGGGACAGCCACCCTTGTCCTCAGACGGGCAGTCACTGCCCTGCCGACATCATCCCGGGAGCGGGGGACTGTCCCCTGAAGACAAGGGCTCTGAGGCCTTCCCTTTTTCTAATAAACCGAGGTCCATCTGACCCCAGGGCTTCCTTCGACTCACTTTCCTCCTCCCCACCTTCCTGTGATGGCCGGGGATAGTGACCTCTGGGTTACAGCTAAAACACTGACCTCTACTGGCTGAGTGGGCAATTTGCAGGGAAAGCCTCCATTCTAGTAATCTCCCTGGGGCAGACAACATGACAGAGCCTCATTGTTCTCAGCGCTGAGAAAGAGGGTGGTGTGGTGGGGAAGGCAGCTGGATCCCACCCAGTGGGAGAACATGATGGTTCCACATGGTCACCGTGGATCGAGTCCCAGCTCTGGTGGCTTAAAAATCACAACAAATAAACATTTGAATACAAAAAGAAAGACACGATGGACACGCGTGTGTGTGCATGTCCAACACCCCAAAAGGGGAGACAGACAGAGACAGACACCGCATGTCTTTGGTGAGCGCATGTGCCCTCTGGGAATTTTTGAAATGATTTATTTAAGTTAAATTATTATTATTTAATTTTCTCTAGGGCATGTGCACTCACCAGTCAGAGGCAGGGA
>NW_006209806.1:69983-70851 GCF_000334495.1 Tupaia belangeri chinensis | reverse complement strand
CTTGAACCGCAGTCGCCCATGTGGGAGTCCACCGCCTTTACCATGCCACGTGTCAGCCCCATCATTTTTGGGTTTTGTTGAGAGATTTTTGCTATACGGTACACTGGAGAGACAGAGACAGAAAGCAAGAAATCACCCCCACCACCCCCAGGGGGAATGGCCACGCCGCAACCCCTTCTCCTCCGGTCTCCTCTCGGGATCATGAGCACGCACCTGTGCCCAGTGTGAGCTCGAAGCCGCCAGGTCAGGGACGAGGACCACAGCGCAGCCATTACGCCCTCTGCTGGCCCCGTCCCCACCCTTTCTGGAAAGGGAAGAGTCCTCCGCTCTCTGGCCCATGGAAACCCCCTGCCTTTCATTGAAGCTGTCGTGGAGGGGGAAGCGGAGTAACGAGCAGACCCCGTAGCTGTGGCCCGGAGCCTGCCAGCCGGCCCCCAAGGAGCCCCTCTGCCCATCTCAGCTCCCGCCAGCCAGTCCCTTCCCCTGGTGCCCCCCCAGGTCACCGTCACTGCAGACTCGGACTCGGGGCACCCCACCGGGTTGCACTGGGCTTGCTGGTTCAGGCCCCAGGCTTTTCTCGGACCCTGTACCATTCGCTGCAGGGGTGTGGCCGGAGATGCGCACCGAGGGCGGAGGGTGGGCTTGGGGGCATCCCTCCACCGCCACCGTCCCCCCTCGCCAACACACACGCCCAGGTGAGTGGCTAGAAAATAATTTATTGAAGAAAAACAACCTCAGCACAGCACTGGGGACAAGGGTGGCGGTATGTTTTTCACTGTGAAGCCTGTCGCCCGAGGGCAGGGGTGGCTGTCTCCCAGGCTCGGGAGAGACACGGGGCCCACCTGGCCTCCCTGCCCTCCACCCCCCA
>NW_006209806.1:65779-69860 GCF_000334495.1 Tupaia belangeri chinensis | reverse complement strand
CACCAGGACTGTGGCGGCGGGCGCGGCCTCAGGGCGGGCAGACAGGGAACCGAGGCCCCAGCACAGTTTCGGGCCCTGTCCTCTGGGGTCCCCAGGCAGGCTGGGGCGGAGGGCTCTCTAGGTGTGCGCTCGCCTCCGGGCCAGTGCCGAGGTGCCAGGGCCTCCGGACTGGGGGTGTCGGCGCAGCCCGGCTCCCTCCGCGTGGGCGGCACGGCCGGCTCAGTGATTGTCTCTCTCCTCGGAAGAAGACACTTGGGAAGATTCGTGCTAAAGTGAGACCAGCGGGCGGGCCGGGCGCCGGGTGCTGACGGCTCCCACGGGGGGCTGGGGATGGAGACCCCGGTTCGAGCCCCGCCTGCGGCCGGCCAGTCTCTCTGCCCGGCTGCGGGCCCCACCACCCTGGGCACATTCCTCAGAAAGGGGGGGACAGAGTAGCCACAGAACTGGCGACAGTGACGGGCAAGAAACGACGCAACACGGACCCCGCCCCCATACATCAGTGTCGGGGTACACAGCCATGCACGAGCCCCGGCTCCGCGCCTCTTTCTCAATTTTCTTATTTTTTTCTTAAGTTACATTTGAACACAGAACACATAGAATAATAAATATTCTCGTAAGACACGACCCCCCAAAAACGAGACACCAGCCAGAGAACAGAACGGAACACCCGTCTCTCCCGCGCTCCCGTCCCGCAGGACGCGCCAGCAACAGACGCGAAAACGCGCGCCCGCGCTCAGCCGTCCCGCGGGCCCGCCCAGACGCATGCCGTGCTCTGCAAAATTAGAACTTAACGGTAGAAAGCTTCAAGTCACGTATTCCAAAAACTAGCTAAGGATCTGTGTACCACATAAACTATACATTAAATATCTTGAGGTATTTCAGAGAAGACTGTCAAAGGCTCGCAGGGCTTGTGCTGGGGTCCCTGCGTGGGCGGCGCTCTTCTGCAGTGACCAGCTGGGCCGCAGGTGGAGGCAGGAGGGCCCCGGGGACTTGGGGGTCGGGGCATGAGCTTGGGGGTCCAAGCTCGGGGTAAGAGTGTGCATGTGTGCGTGTGAGTGAGGGTGTGTGCGTGTGGGGCGAGGGTACGCCTGTGTGTGAGGGTGCGTGTGCACGCGTGAGACGTGAGAATGTGTGCACGTGCGAGGTGTGTGTGAGGGTGTGCGCGCGTGTGTGATGTGACACTGTGAGGTGTGTGAGGGCCTGTGTGCACACGTGTGACCTGACTGCCTGTAAGGGCATGTGTACACGCGTGTGACATGACTGTGCACGTGTGCGCTGTGTGAGGGTGTAAGGGCGTGTGTACACGCGTGTGACATGACTGTGCGGGTGTGAGGGTGTGGGCAAGTGTGACGTGAGAATGCGTGTGAGGTGTGTGTGTGATGTCAGGGTGTCTGCAGACATTCAGGGCTCCTGGGCCCACTCCCTGGGCCCTGGCCACCACGAGAAGGTTCTAGGACCAGACTGACCCCAAAGCTGCTCCTAACGCCCTGCAGGGGCACAGCCGGAGGCCCCGGCCCCAGGCAGCTGGCGGCCCAGCTCACCAGGAGGGCACGGAGGGGCAGGGGGAGGCTGTCACGCACACGGAGCACGCCCTGCCCCGGGGGACACAGACTGGCAGCACGCAGCCAAACACCCACTCGGACTGAAGCGTTCGCCCCTCTCCTACTTCTGAGCCGAATGAAAACGTTTAGGCAGCCCACCTGCAGGGGGCAGCAGAGCTCTGGGCCGGGCCATCAGGAGCGTGGGCGTAAGCCTGGGGGCGCTGAGGCCAGGGTCCAGGGGGAGGAGGAGGGGCCGTGGTCCCCCAGAACGGAGTGCCTGGTGCCCAGTGACACCAAGAGAAGGACCCAGAGCTGGTGTGTGCACACGTGTGTACACGTGATAGGGTATGACTGTGTGCCAGTGTGTGAGCAGTGTCTGTGTGTGTCTGCGTGTGCACGTGTGCGCACACATGTGTACATATGACAGGGTATGACTGTGTGCCAGTGTGTGAGCAGTGTCTGTGTGTGTCTGCGTGTGCACGTGTGTACATAGGACAGGGTATGACTGTGGGCCAGTGTGTGAGCAGTGTCTGCATGTCTGCATGTGCACGCGTGCGCACACATGTGTACATATGACAGGGTATGACTGTGTGCCAGTGTGTGAGCAGTGTCTGTGCATGTCTGCGTGTGCACGTGTGTACATGTGACAGGGTAGAACTGCGTCAGTGTGTGCGTGTGAGCAGTGTCTGTGCATGTCCGTGTGTGCACGTGTGTGCACACGTGTGTACATGTGACAGGGTATGACTGCGTGTCAGTGTGTGTGTGAGCAGGGTCTGTGCGTGTCTGCGTGTGCACCTGAGTGCATGGCTGTGCATGTGTCGGGCTACGACTGTGTCCATGTGCGCGCATGCGTGTGTGCACGTGTATGAATGACCACGGAGGTGGGTGGAGCGTGTCTGTGTGCCTATGTGTCGCTGTGTGTGCGTGTGGAGGGCGGGGCTGGGGACCCAGGTCCTGCCTTGGCACCGGGGCTGTGGAAGGTCACGGGTGGTCCTCCGGCTGGACTAGGGGGCAGCGAGTTGACAAGGACGAGGGGACACTCCGTACACATCTTTGGTTCAAGGAAAAGGCACTCACCGACTGGCCGCCCTGCCCGGCCGCGCTCCGCTCGCTCTCGCTCTCGCGCTCGCGCTCGCCCGCCCGCCCCCCGCGGTGTCCAGTCCGGCAGGGAAGGGGTCCAGCACAGGTCCTCGGGAAATCTTTGGTATCAGGCGTGATTTCGCAATCACAGACGTGAACGTTTGACTGAGGTAGCCTTTACCTGGGGTGGGGCATTTCGCTGGGAACGTCTTTTGCATTCTCAAGGGGGAAGGGCGCCCTCCCCGGCAGCCCGCGCGGGTCTGGGGACCGGTTCCTTCCAGCCTCTGATCTGGCACGGACGGGGGTCCTTGGGATGCAGCCTTGGTATCAGGCGTGATTTCGCAATCACAGACGTGAACGTTTGACTGAGGTAGCCTTTACCTGGGGTGGGGCATTTCGCTGGGAACGTCTTTTGCATTCTCAAGGGGGAAGGGCGCCCTCCCCGGCAGCCCGCGCGGGTCTGGGGACCGGTTCCTTCCAGCCTCTGATCTGGCACGGACGGGGGTCCTTGGGATCCAGCCGCAGGCCAGTCTGGGGGGGCTCTGGCCTTCCCCCTTGTACATTTTTTTTTGGCAAAAAAAATACGGAGCAAGCGAATTCCACCTCCTTCAGCACCCTCTTCCTCTGTCCGCGGGGAGCCACGTGCCGGACACGAGGCCCAGGCCCAGCGGGCCCCCCGGAGGCGGATGCGGCTGAGCGCTGGCGGGCCCACCGCGGGCTGGGAGCGGTGGCCGGTGGCGGGGCGTTCCCTTCGCTTCCCTGCGCCGTCAAGGTGCCTGCTAAAGTGAACGAGGGGAGCCGGAGCCGGAGCCGGGCTCTGGCAGTTACCCGCATGTGGCCGAGCCCGCACGCCCCTCCGGACTAAGGCAGGCGATTCTTGGCACGAGAGCGGCCAGTGGAGGGGACGGTCTGGGTGCAGGGCACCGTGAGGACCCGGCCTGCCTGGCCTTTGGCGATGACGAGGGGGCCGAGTTCTTGGGGAGGGTTCAGGGGACCACGGGCTCCTCCCGGCTGGGAGGGCAGGTGGGCGGGAGGGGAGTGTCGCCGCCTTCCCCCAGGGGGACGCTGGCGCAGGAGGGTTATTCTTAAAATTCCTTTCTTTAAATACCCGGTTTATATTTCTAGAATGTGCTTCTTGACCCGCTTTAAGGGACAACACAGGGAGCCCTGGTTTTTCTCGAGGCCCCTGAGTGCCCTGAATTGAGGGGAGCTGGGGAACCCCCTTTCCGTCACCCCCTCCCCTCCGAGGGGGCGAGGGCTTCCTTTGGCCTGGATGGGGGTGGGACGGGGGGGAAGGGGGCCCTTTTTGTGCACTTGGGCTGGGGGGTGTGCTGCGTTCCCCCTGGGGCACGTGGGGCCTGGACAGCACCCCCACCAGGCGCCCCCTGGGGGCGGGTCTCCGGCCCGCAGGGCGGGGCAGGGGAGCGGGAGGGGTGCGCCCCGGCCCTGCAGGCGGGGCG
>NW_006209806.1:59213-65482 GCF_000334495.1 Tupaia belangeri chinensis | reverse complement strand
AGCGTCGAGGGGACCGCACAGACGGAGAAGGGCGGGGGTGAGAGAGGCACAGGAATGGTGGCAGAGCGGCAGGTGGGGGAGAGACACAGGGAGGCAGACAGGGTGGGGGACAAAGGGGACACTTGAGCATACCTCGTGAACACAGCCACACCCCTCACCCTCCTCCCTGCCCTCCCCGGCCCCACAGCCCAAAGCCCCGTGTTCACCTCCCAGTGACCCCCGGTCCCTGGAACCACAAAAACTGGCGGGAGCCCAGGCTGGGGACCTTGGGGACACACGGAGACTACGGGTGGACCGAACCGGCTGCTGGGGACCAGCACGGGGCGTGGTGGTTAGGACGCCGGGTTCCCACGTGGCTGAGCACAGAGCGACTCTTTCTCAGGTCGGATTGAAGGAGGGTAATAATAAGCAGAGTGAAAGGGAGAGAAGAGCTGGCTGTCTAATGCGTCCTGGGGGCGTGGGAACCCCCGCGCCCTCCCCTGGAATGACAGGCCACCGGGGTCTCGCAGGCCTGCCAGGCGCACCTGAGCCCCAGCCCATCCGCTGCCCTGCGGGGCCCCGCCTGGAGCCCTGGGCAGCCAGTGGTCTCTGCAGGAGCTGGGGAAGAGGCAGGCCCACACTCCCCCAGGGGAGCAGGCCGCCCGGCATCGGGCGGAGTGCACGCGGGTCAGCCCCACCTCCGTCCCGTGCCAGCCCGGGTGCCCGCCCCGCGTCCTCCGAGCCCCAGCAGTGGCGGTGGCGCCGTCGCCCCTGGAGCCTCTGCTCCAGCCCCTCCTCTGCGCCAATCCGGGGGCATCGGGGGCCGCGCATTAAGTGTGCCCTCGGCTCACGGAGTGGGCGGGGCGTGCGGCAGCCCCTCCTCGGGCTGGGACATGCAGAGAAAGCCTATGACCTTGGAAGAGGGGACCCAGGTGTCAAAGAATCCAGGCCCGATGGCGGCGCAGCAGGAAAGGGATGCTCTACGGTGGCCAGCAGGCGGCGCAGTGGTTAAGGCACTGGACTCCCACATGGCCGACCACGGTTCCAGTCCTGCGTCCGGTGGCTTGAAACTCACGCCGGGCACGTGTGCGTGCGTGCCCAAGATCCCAAGAGGAGAATGAAGGAGAAGGGGTTGCAGCGTGGCCATCCCCCCTGGGGGTGATCTCTTGCTTTCTGTCTCTCTGTCTCTCCAGTGAGTGCACGCGCCCTATCGCAAAATCTCTGGGGAGAAATAAAGGCGCTCTATGGGGCTGACCCACACGGAGGCCACCGCGAGTGTGCCCGGCACACACGTGCCCAGAGCGCAGGCCTGGCTGAGGCTGCGGTGGGTCACGCGCCAAGGCCTGCTGGCGGTTCTGTGTCTAGCTCTGCCTTGCGTGGAAGGAATGAACAGACGTTTTGGAGAGAGATTTTAGCTATGGGGCGTGTGCGCTCACCAGAGAGACAGAGACAGAGCGAGAAATCACCCCCGGGGTATGGCCACAGCGCAGTCCCTTCTCCATTCTCTTCCACCTCTGTCCCCTCCTCTGTCACCTCCTCCCTTGTTGTCCTGGGGTCTTGGGCAGGCGCGCACTCGCTCCCAGCGTGAGTTTCAAGCCTCCAGGTCCGGGACTCAAACCGTGGTCAGCAATGCAGAGTTCAGCACTTTCACCACTACGCCAGCTACTGGCCCCAGAAATAACTAATTTTAAAATCTTTGGGTTTCTCTAGGAGACAGAGGAGCTGTGCTTTCAAAACTCTGAGGAAAAGGGGACACTCGGGTGGAACCGCCAGATACCCAGAAATCGGGCCTGAGAGCGGGCGAGGGTCTAGTCGGACACAGGACCGCAAGGTGGCCGCCCACACGCCTTTCTCAGAAGGCTACTGCAGGGTGTGCTCCTGCGGGACCGGGACCGGGACCGGGAGGGAAGCAAGCGGAGGAGCTGCGAGGCTCGGGAGGTGCCTCTGCCTGGCAGAGAGAGGGGACCCCAGATGAGGCGGGGAGAGGTCGTGGGGCGCGTGGGCCAGGCCTGTGCGGTTGGTCAGTCGTGCTGGGGGCTAGGGGAGAACTGGCGGCTGGCAGCAGGTGCTGGAAAGTTCCCTGGCAGCAGCGTGAGAACGGAAGCGGGGTCCTGAACTCCGAGGCTCCACCCCCCGGGACAGGCTGCACGTGTGAGCACTGAGGGCCTGCGGGAGGAGGCGGCGTGGACTGGGAGCAGCGGCCTTGGCCGAGGATGGGCAGCGTGCCAGGCAGCTCCACGTGCAACGGGGTGGCGAAGACATACACCGCGGGAGCGCCGGGTAAGCCAGGGCCCTAAGGGCGGGCAGGCCCCGTCCTCTTTCAGAGAGAAAGCCGAGCCCGAGCCCGGAGCCCGGAGAGGACGGGACTCAGCCCCGCTTTGCGCTGGACGGAGGCGCCCGCGGGCCCGCCGCCACCTCCAGGGGTTCCGCCGTCCCTGCACGCCGGCGTTACAGGGCGGATCTGCTCAGAGAAGGTTAGCGCAGTCCCGGGGTGCCCAGCCCTGCGGGGGCGCGGACGCCGCAGGGAGGGGCGAGGCGGGCACCCCTTTCCCAGGCGTGCCAGGCCCCAGTCCAGACCCGGGCCGCCAGGCAGACGCGGAGGAGGGGCCGCGGTGGGGAGGACTCGCGTTTTGTCGATCACAGCAAAAAGAGGCCGCTGCCCTTCCCGGCGCAATCTAATTACAGCTGCTCACAGCGATCGATCCTCAGCTGTTTACGGAGCAGCCTCTGTGCCCGCGGGGGGGCCCCCCTGCGCCCCGGCGCCCCCGCCCCCCTGCCCCGAGCCGCCCCCGCCCGCCTGGGGCCCCGCAGGAGCCCCTTTCACCGAGGTGAACACTGAGTGCCCAGGCGCCAGCCGCACAGCGGGACCCTAACACCTCCTCCTCCGCTCCATCGCCTCCTCCAGTCAGGGTCGGCTCCCCCTCACCTGGGCCTCTGTCACCTCCTCCATCACCTCCTCCACCTGTCACCTCCTCCACCACCTCCTCCTCCATCAGGGTCAGCTCCCCCTCACCTCGGCCTCTGTCACCTCCTCCATCACCTCCTCCTCCATCAGGGCCACCTCCTCCATCACCTCCTCCTCCATCAGGGCCACCTCCTCCATCACCTCCTCCTCCATCAGGGCCACCTCCTCCATCACCTCCTCCTCCATCAGGGCCACCTCCTCCATCACCTCCTCCTCCATCAGGGCCACCTCCTCCATCACCTCCTCCTCCATCAGGGCCACCTCCTCCATCACCTCCTCCTCCATCAGGGCCACCTCCTCCATCACCTCCTCCTCCATCAGGGCCACCTCCTCCATCACCTCCTCCTCCATCAGGGCCACCTCCTCCATCACCTCCTCCTCCATCAGGGCCACCTCCTCCATCACCTCCTCCTCCATCAGGGCCACCTCCTCCATCACCTCCTCCTCCATCAGGGCCACCTCCTCCATCACCTCCTCCTCCATCAGGGCCACCTCCTCCATCACCTCCTCCTCCATCAGGGCCACCTCCTCCATCACCTCCTCCTCCATCAGGGCCACCTCCTCCATCACCTCCTCCTCCATCAGGGCCACCTCCTCCATCACCTCCTCCTCCATCAGGGCCACCTCCTCCATCACCTCCTCCTCCATCAGGGCCACCTCCTCCATCACCTCCTCCTCCATCAGGGCCACCTCCTCCATCACCTCCTCCTCCATCAGGGCCACCTCCTCCATCACCTCCTCCTCCATCAGGGCCACCTCCTCCATCACCTCCTCCTCCATCAGGGCCACCTCCTCCATCACCTCCTCCTCCATCAGGGCCACCTCCTCCATCACCTCCTCCTCCATCAGGGCCACCTCCTCCATCACCTCCTCCTCCATCAGGGTCAGCTCCCCATCATCTGGCCTCCATCACCTCCTCCATCACCTCCTCTGCCATCAGGGTCAGCTCCCCCTCACCTGGCCTCTGTCACCTCCTCTGTCACCTCCCCTGTCACCTCCCCCATCACCTCCTCTGTCACCTCCTCCGTCACCTCCTCTGTCACCTCCTCCGTCACCTCCTCTGTCACCTCCCCCATCACCTCCTCTGTCACCTCCTCCGTCACCTCCTCTGCCATCCCCTCCAGTACATCCACTGCCACCTCATTGCCCCTGTGCCCCTCACCTCCTCCGCCTCCTCCCATCGCCTGCCACCAGGTCCGGGACTCGAACCGTAGTCGGCCACATGGGATCCAGCACCTTAACTTTCACACCACTGGCCAGCCCGCCCACACCCTTTTCTTCACATTAATTAACCCAGGGCCCCACTAGGGAGCGTTTGGGTCTCAACAACACACCCCTCTTGCACCCCCACATCCTCCTCCACCCCAGAGACAGAGACCCTGGGCGGAGAATGATGGCCCCCAGGCCCTGGGCAGAGTCCAGGGCGCCCCACCCAGCCTGTTCCACGTTCAGGCCAGTTTCCGGCTGCGGGGTGAAGCGGGCCTGGGACTGACTCCTGGGGGGAGTCATTTGGCCAGCACCCAGGCCCACGCCTGTCTCTCTGCAGTCTGGCTTCCAGCCCCAGGGTCCAGGGCCTGTCTCCGCACCTGCAGAGCACGGCGCCACCAGAGAATGGGGAGGGGGGAACCTGGGGGGGGACCCTTCACCTGGAGGTCCCGCAGTGCCGGCTGCATCCAGCAGAGGGCAGCCGCGTGCGCCTGGCCCTGCGGGGCTCTGTCCAGTGCAGACAAAGAGGACCCGGGGCCCCAAGTTCCCAGTGGTGCTCCTTCGTGGCAGGGCCCTGGGGCTTGGCCCGCAGCACCTGCGCCTCCTCTTTCTGCCCTTCTAGAAGCTTCCTGAGGTTGGCTGACTCCGCGGTGCCCAGAGGTACTGCCGTGCCTCCGCTGCGAGGGGTCGGGCTCAGGGTCTGCTTTACCCGGAGGCGGGAAACGGCTGCACCCAGAGTCCGGAATATGGGGGCTCTGAGATGAGGCCCCATGCACCCAGCTGGGGGCCCCTGCGTGGAGCCAGGCTCCACTTTCACTGTAGTCATAAAGTAGCCCCCAACTCAGGGCCAGCCTCAAGCCCTGGCACCCTCCCAGGGTCTTTCTGGAGATGCAGGGAACTCTAGAACTCCTACACATGCCTCAAAACCCAGGAGCCAAGGCCCGTCCCCAGGAAGTCTTTCCCCTCGTCCCCAGCAGAGCTCTGCCTCCCTCCTTCTGGCCCAGCCCCCTCTGCTGCCCAGCACAGCGACACGGGGTGGGGGGGTGCGTTGCCGAGGAGTCTCAGCCCAGGGCAGGGCAGGGCGGCCAGCCTCAGCCTCTTCCCAGGGACCAGCCAGCGCGGGGGTGGCACCTGTGAACCTGCCATCCTGACAGGGACCCCCTGCTCCTCCTGCACCTGTCCATCCCCCAGAGGCCGTGGTATGGCTGACTCCAGGCTCCTCAGGTGCGGCCCGAACTCAGGCCACTGTGTGGATGTGCACCCGCCCGGGCCAGGCTCACACGCAGGTGTCCGCCCACAGGGAGGGGAGGGGGCGGATGACGACTGAGCCGGGGCTGGGGTGGGCGAGGCAGGGGTGCAGACAGCTCTGTGTTAGTGCAGGAAGTGGGCGGCCACCCCGCCCCTGGGGCCCCCCGCCTCGCTCCCACCCGTGGGGAGCCTGGCCGGGCTGCCGGTGAGTGCAGTGGGCTCAGGGTTCTGGGTGCCCTCTTTCGGGGTGGGGTCCACACGGACGCCAGAGCAACCTGACACCCCGACATTGAGCGGCGACCGGGCTCGTTCGAGACAGCAGCGGCAGCAGCAGCGGGGCGGTCCCCTTTGGTCCACGGAGAGAAGGGGCGGCCGGAGGAGGAGGAGCGGGCCCTGAGTGACACCCCCGCCCTCCCCGGCTCCGGTCACACTGCCCTGCTCTAGCCACTCTACGGCACAGGAGGGGTGGTGGCAGGAGTGGTGAGCGGGCACCGTCCCCCACACTGCTCAGGCCGCACGGACGGTGCCGGTCAATACAGAGCCGGCTCCGGCTGCGAGGATGGCCCGTTTCCTTGGCGACGTCCTGCCCCGCTCCAGGCTCCACGGTGAGCGGGGAGCGCTGCACCCCATCCCGGTGGCTTATGTCCCCACTGGCTGAGCTGCTTCCCCAGGCCAGAGACACTGGGGGCTTGCCCGAAGCCACACAGGGAGGGATGGGGACACGGACAGCAGCCCCGGTCTACGCGGCGACCCGGGGCTGGAGGAGGGGTTCCGTGGGGCCCCAGGAAGGGCGGAGCTAAGCACCTCTCCAGGGGAGGGCCCCCCAGGCCTCTCGGGCCCCTCCTCTGTCCCCACTGGGTCCCTCCTGCCA
>NW_006209806.1:56568-58946 GCF_000334495.1 Tupaia belangeri chinensis | reverse complement strand
CATGTGTGCACGTGCACACACACACACGCACACACAGACACGCTGACGTACAGGCGCAGACGCGCACACGGACACACAGACACACAGACGCACACACACACGCAGACACACAGACGCACACATGCACACACAGACACGCTGACGTACAGGCACAGACGCGCACACACACGCAGACACACAGACGCACACACAGACACACAGACGCACGCAGACACACAGACGCACACACAGACACGCTGATGTACAGGCACAGACGCACACACACACGCAGACACACAGACGCACACACGCACACACAGACACGCTGACGTACAGGCACAGACGCGCACACACACGCAGACACACAGACGCACACACACACGCAGACACACAGACGCACACACACGCAGACACGCAGACACACAGACGCACACACAGACACGCTGATGTACAGGCACAGACGCACACACACACGCAGACACACAGACGCACACACGCACACACAGACACGCTGACGTACAGGCACAGACGCGCACACACACGCAGACACACAGACGCACACACACACGCAGACACACAGACGCACACACACGCAGACACGCAGACACACAGACGCACACACAGACACGCTGATGTACAGGCACAGACGCGCACACAGACGCACACACGCACACACAGACGCACAGACACACTGATGTACAGGCGCAGACACACAGAGATAGACACGCAGACACACACAGACGCACACACGCACACAGACACACACACACACTGATGTGCAGGCACAGATACACAGACACGCAGACACACACGGACGCACACACGCACACACAGACACACACACACACTGATGTGCAGGCACAGATGCGCAGACACACGCACACACGCACACACAGACACGCAGAGGTACAGGCGCAGACACGCAGAGATAGACACGCAGACACACACAGATGCACACGCACACACAGACACGCTGAGGTACAGGCACAGATGCGCACACACATGCAGACACACACAGATGCACACACGCACACACAGACATACAGACACACAGAGATATACAGAGATATACAGACACACACAGATGCACACACGCACACAGACACACACACACGCTGATGTGCAGGCACAGATGCGCACACACACGGACACACACAGACATACAGACACACACACAGACACGGTGATGTACAGGCACAGAGGCGCAGACACACGCACAGACACGCTGATGTATAGGCACACACACGCAGACACGCAGACACAGACATAGACACACACAGATATACAGACACACGCACACACACAGACACGCTGACGTACAGGCACAGAGGCGCAGACACACACGGACACACATTCAGATGCACACAGACACACTGACACACAGACACACACAGATATGCAGACATACAGACACACACGGACACACAGACACACACAGATATGCAGACATACAGACACACACATGGACACACAGACACACACACGGACACACACAGATATGCAGACATACAGACACACACACGGACACACAGACACACACACAGACACACACAGATGTGCAGACATACAGACACACACACGGACACACAGACACTCACAGATATGCAGACATACAGACACACACACGGACACACAGACACACAGAGATATGCAGACATACAGACACACACGGACACACAGACACACACAGATATACAGACATACAGACACACACGGACACACAGAATGCACACACACACAGATATACAGCGCACACACGGACACACACACACGGACACACAGATATACAGACACATGGACACACACATTCAGATGCACACAGACACACTGACATACAGACACACGGATGCACACACACACAGGCACACACTCTCGCACACACGGACGTGCGCACACACACACACACACAGATGCACGACTCCCATCTTCCTAAACTGTTGAGGCACCGTGGAGGGCGTTGTTGACAGCGGATTCGAAGACTATGGCGGAAAGGGGCCTGCCCAGAGGCCGTGGTGGGGACATTAAGCCACAGATCAGCTCAGGGGCGTGGGACATGGGGGCAGGACCCACAGCCTGCTGCCCCAGGGCGCCAGGACCCCGAGGCGCCGGTGACGAGGAGGGGGCAACACAGGAGCCTCTCCTTCACCGCAGAGGAGGAGGCAGCGGCCTGGCCTGTGGACCTCGGGGCAGGGCCGGGGAGCGGCGGGCAGGGCAGGGCAGCAGCGGAGGGCCCTGGAGTTGGGCGCTGGAGAGGGAGCTGTCCGCTATTTTAAGACACCATAGTTTTCTCCCGCGGGAAGGGACCCGGGAGGGGTGAAGAAGCGAGGTCCGGGTCTGGCTGGCCCTCCCTCCCCGCAGCCATGGCTTCCCGGGGTGGGGGGCCCGGGCTTTGGGGCCGC
>NW_006209806.1:54673-56314 GCF_000334495.1 Tupaia belangeri chinensis | reverse complement strand
AGTCGCGCCCTAGCGGCGTGGGCGCCTGCACTTGCGCTCTGGGCACCCGGGCCACACCGCCTTGCTGCACCTCTGTGGGCAGCCTGCGGTGGGGACTCGCCTCGGGTCCTTCCTCTACCCTGCGTGGCTGCGCCCCACTGCCCACACCGCCGGGACTCCAGACGGAAGAGGGCTTCCTAATACACATCCTCACCTGTTCCCAGGGCGGGGCGCAGAGGCCCCAAGAGCCCTGGGGAGCCCAGGGTCACATCGGTCTTACCCCACGCCCTGGTGGCCCCAGCCCCTGTGCCCCACATGCTCTCTGCAGCACCATCCCTACCCGGAGGCCCCCCAAGCCTGCCCTGTGAGCCCTGGAACCTGTACCCAGGAGCGGGTGCCCCAGCTGAGGACAGATGGCAGCAGAGCTGGGGGAGCTGGGAGACCCCAGAGGACGAGGCCGGGTCGCAGGTGGGCAGTTCAGACTAGCAGAGACCCGCGGAGACCGGGGGAACCTCAGTGCCAGGGCCTGAAGCCAAGGAGATCCCGGAAGGAACTGATCCTGCCCTGGTCAGCCCAGGGGCCTCCCCAGGCTCTGGGCTCCCCCCATAGAATGCATAAGGCCTGCGACCTGGGACTGGCTGTGGGTGCAGGCGTCCCTTCCTGGGCCTTGAGGGGTAGGGGTGCCTGCGTCCAGGAAAACGGAGGGGGGAAGCTGGGGTGGGACTCCCAGGGGAGGGGCCTCCCAGGGCAGAGGGCAGCGCTGGTCCCTCCACCACCTGAAGGTCCCCCAAGCCCCTTGCAAAGCGGCAGGGCCACCGCCTGGTTGCCCCTGCCCCAGAGCACCCACTGTCATCTGGCCGCCCCACTGCCTCCTTGTTCCCAGGATGGCTGGCCTGGCATGCACCCCATCCCTGCAGGCCGGGGCGCTCGGGCCAGAACCCGGTTTCCAGCTAGCCAGCACCCCTGGCCGGCCTGTCAGGAGCTGCCCTCCCTGATCGTGCTGGTCTGCAGGGCAGACAGTGACTGCACAGGGGTTAAGGCCTTCCTGGGCCGGCAGGGGGCCTGGGGGGTGGTGGTTACGGCGCTGGGCTCCCACACGGTTGACAGTGGTTCAGGACCAGCAGCTCTTTCTCACTCTCTCCCCCTCGCCATGCCCTATAGCAAATTTAAATAATAGTAATAATTAATCGAATAAAGAATTCTCAAAACAAATGGAGTTCCCGGGGATCAGCCCTGCAGGAGGGCGAGGGCTTCCAGGCAGGGTTCTGGCTGCTACCCCGCTGGGGCTGGGGCTGACAGGGAGGGGGCTTGCTTTGGGGGCACCTGGAGTCCCCCAGCGTTGCTCTGTCTGTGGGGGCCTACCATGTCCCCTCCAGACCCCTGGCCCCTGGGAATGCTCTCAGATGGGGAGACTGCGGCTCTGAGAGGGCTCCACTCTGCCTGCGGGCTGGAGTGCTTCCGGGGGTGTCTGCAAGCACTGTGGGCCTCCTGTGGGGGCTCTGACATGGGCACAGGATCTGTAAGAACGGGGGAGTCTCCCACCCCCATGTCCACGTCACCCCCAAACCTGGAAACCGTGGCCGTAAGCCGGACCTCAGGACAGCAGGTGGCACCCCGCGCGTCCCTCCCTGCCTCAGTTTCCCCACCCTGGCTCCGCTCTTC
>NW_006209806.1:54241-54477 GCF_000334495.1 Tupaia belangeri chinensis | reverse complement strand
GACCTCCCCTCCCCCAGCCCCTCTCCCGTTGTTACTGTTGGAGAAGGAGCTGGTGGAGGGCTTGCAGGAGCGGACCCTGCGGTGGGGGCGGGGTGAGCCCCTGGGCCCCGGGGGTGGGATGGGGGCGTCTGGGCCGGCCTTACCTGGACGCCCAGGTCCAGGTCTGTGAGACCCAGCACCCGCTCACCCACTCGCACGCGCATCTCACCCGTGGCAGGGGAAGCTCAGGTCTCAGG
>NW_006209806.1:50944-52824 GCF_000334495.1 Tupaia belangeri chinensis | reverse complement strand
CCTTTCAGCCGCCTGCCTCTGGCATTTTATTCATATATATATATATATTTTCTGATCAGTTACAAAAAATACTTTTCCTCCGGAGTTGCAATTCAAACAATATTTGAAGCCGGCCGAAGCTATCGACCAGACCACGGTGATGAATTAGAGACGGTAATTCGAATTCATCGACCTCCCCTCCCCCAGCCCCTCTCCCGTAATTACTGTTGGAGAAGGAGCTGGTGGAGGGCTTGCAGGAGCGGACCCTGCGGTGGGGGCGGGGTGAGCCCCTGGGCCCCGGGGGTGGGATGGGGGCGTCTGGGCCGGCCTTACCTGGACGCCCAGGTCCAGGTCTGTGAGACCCAGCACCCGCTCACCCACTCGCACGCGCATCTCACCCGTGGCAGGGTAAGCTGAGGCCTCAGGGGCGAGGGGCAGGGCCGAGGACTGCGGGGGAGTGCAGGGGTGCTTCGAGGAAACAAAGACACCGTGTCCCCCACCCACCTGGCCAGGAAGCAGGGAGCAGGCCGCTGGCAGGTGCTCACTCTCCTCCTCCCTTCCGTGTGCCTCCCCTGCACTTCCCAAGGTCTCTCTCTCTCTATCTCTGTGTCTCCCTGCTGTCTCTTCCTACCTCTGTATCTCAGTTCTCTCTGCCTCCTGTCTCTGTCCCCGTGCTGTCTCTTTCTCTCCATCTCTGTCTCTCTCCCTCCTGTCTCTGGCCCTGCACTGTCTCTTTCTCTGTCTTCATGGCTCTCTCTCTGTCCTGTCTCTGTCCCCAATGTCTCTTCATTACTCTCTGTCTCCATGTCCCTCCCCCTCTCTTCAGTCCCACCCCATCTCTCCCTTCTCTGTGGGGAGTCCGTGTCCCTCTCATCCTCGGCCCTTTCTCTGTCCTGGACCCCCTCGGATGGGAAGTTCTCCGCGGGAAGGGAAGGCTGCAGGGCGGGGATGCAGGGGGAGCTGAGGCTTGGAGGTGAGCAGAGTGGAGATGGGAGAGTGGGGCCGCACGATTTGCTGCCACTTAAGGGCTTCCCAGGTGCGCTGAAGGCCTCGGGGCCAGGGCCTAATCGCCCGGCTGAGGGGCGACACCGCCCAGGGCCCCGGAAGCCGAGCGGCCAGCGGGGACGCCAGGCCATCCGCGAGGCCAAGGTGCAGGCGGGGACAGGTGGACGGTCTCCTCTGGTTACCCCAAACCGCAGCACCCAGCGGGGCTCAACGCCCACCAAGCCCCGTGCCCCCTCCGCCCGGCGCCCCAATGTGACTGCTCTAACACCTGTTTTCTGAAGGGGGAAACCGAGGCTCGGAGACAGCGCCAAGCTTGCCAGGGCTCGCCGGCTGCCCTCTCCCACTCGGCAGGGGCGGGCACCAGGTGCAGGCTCTGCACGGCGGCACCCCCGCAGGAACCCCCGTGGGTCACCTCAGCTGCAGAACGGCCCGGGAGGAAACTGGAGAACCGAAGGGATCCGGGACACGCCGGCGTGCTGCCGGGCGGAGGCGCGCCCGGCGGGTCGCCTGGCTCCCTGACCGGCAGGGTCCTGCGGGTGAGGGCGCCCGTGGTGCCCTGGCCGGCTGCGTGTGGGCTGGCTGTGTCCCTCCTGGGCGCGCGTGCATCGCGGAAGCGCCCTTGGGGAACACGGATCCGGATCGCCTTTCTCTCAGGCCACAGGGATCTCCTGGGTGCCCAGCTGTTCACACAGAGCACGACTTACTCCCCCGCCCGGAGTGGAGACGTGGACACCAGCTAGTTACCTCTGTGGCGCGGGAAACTGAGGCTCGGCGGGTACAGGGCGATGTCCCTCCGCCTTGGGGGAGGGACCGGCAGGACCTTCCCAGCCCCAGCTCCCCCTTCAGCCTCCTGCCTCTCTGGGCCTAGGGGGACAGGTCTCTCCAGGCCGGCCTCC
>NW_006209806.1:45285-46199 GCF_000334495.1 Tupaia belangeri chinensis | reverse complement strand
GGTGGTCCGCGGAGAACCCACCGACCGGGCGCCAGCAGCAGCCATTGTCCCCGTGGCCAGTGTGCAGCCCCCTCCCCAGCACAGCCAGGGAAGGCCCCACCTAGGCAGGCCGTCCTGCCTCCCCGTGGGCCCGGGACCCGCCTGGCCGCTCCCCCGGGTTGGTGAGGTCCAGCTGCTCTCAGCTGGGAGGAGGGAGAGGGAAGGTCCCTCAGGGATCTGAGAGTGAGGGAGAGACAGAGACAGAGGTAGAGACACCGGGAATAAGGGCCTGGAGAAAGGGGGAAAGATGGAGACCCCGGTCTGTCCGGCAGAGCAGGGGAGAGCAGTGGAAGACGCCGACCCAAAGCTGGCAGGGCGCAGGGGCCGGCGGGGCAGCCGGGGTGTGAAGGCCTCCGGGCGGCGCGGGCCCAGGGTCCCCGGGCCGCCCCTCCCCCGCCCATTCTCGGGTGACCTTTGCCAGCGGCTGAAGGGGGGAGGGGGTATCGATCGTGGGGCCGAGCTACAAAGAAGCGCGCGCTGGGGCGGAGGGCTCCGCCGGGTTTCGCCGGGCCGCGGCCGCTCCCCTCCCCGCGCGGGGCAGCCGGGCTGGAGGCTCGCCGCTCCTCGCCGGGCGCCAGGGCCACCGGGGAGAAGGGGAGTGGCACCCCAGCTGGTTCGAGCGGTCGGTCCAGGGGCCCGACCGCGCGCGCACATGCACACGCGTTCACACACACAGTGAGCCGCCCCCAGTGATTCCTGGAGCGGCCAGGGCCCTCCCAGCAGTCCCCGAGGAACAAGGGACTCCTCAGCTCCCGAAGAGGCAGGCGCGGCGACGGGGAAGCCCGCGCCACCCCTCTGTCCCTTTCGGCCACCGTGCACCCGGCAGGCCGCAGGTCGCGGCTTAGCCCCTTGGGGGGGGCGCGCCGGCGGGGGGG
>NW_006209806.1:45010-45225 GCF_000334495.1 Tupaia belangeri chinensis | reverse complement strand
TGGGGACCTCCGGCCCCTGCAGCCACTTCCACATCCTGCGGAAGGTCTCGCGGCCCGACTTGAGCTTGCTCCAGGGCTTCGGGTTGCGCAGCAGGTCGGAGAGCGTGCCCTGCGAACGGCACAGGATGCGCTGGGCGAAGATGGCCTGCGGGATGCTGTAGCGCTTCAGCTCCGCCGTGATGCGCTGCGCCACCTCCTTCGTGTTGATCTCCTCC
>NW_006209806.1:41827-43862 GCF_000334495.1 Tupaia belangeri chinensis | reverse complement strand
GTGGAGGGCAGACCCCGCCGAGGCGGGACAGGGGCCTGTCCCGGCTCCGATGTGGTGGCCCTCCCGTCCCGAGTTCCTCTCCCGGGTTCCCGGGAGTGCCTGAGCGCCCCCTCGCACGGACCCCAGGCGCTGGGTCCCCTCAGCCCTCCGCCACCCTTGGTCTCTCCACTGCCTTTGTGGGGGAAGCTAGGGAGAGGGAGGACCTTGGGGCTTTGTTCCCGAGCTGGGACCTGCCCAAGAGCCGCCGCGCTTGGCCTGGGTTTCCCCAAGTGCACGGTGGAGCCCCTCCCAGTCGGGGTCCTGCCCAGGCCTCAGGCCCATCGGGCCCAGACCCTGGCGTGACAGGACAGCCGGTTCTTGTTTCCCTCCAAGTGCTCGCTCAAACTCCTTGCCCCTGGGGTGGAGCCAAGGGGCTCCTCCTTAGCACCTGGAGATGGTGAGGCCCAGGGACCCCTGGAGCTGGGGTACAGGGCAGAGAGTCCCCAGGGGACGGGATCTCCCAGTGGGCTGAGGCAGGCCGGGCCCAGGCCCAGGGTGGCCGCGGGCAGAAGCACCCCCACCCCTCCCGGTCCCATCACACCCTCGCTCCACTGTTTTCCAGGAGAAAAAGGCTTCAGGTGACCGGTCACCCCAACTCCATAGGGGACCCGAGGGCTCTAAGCTGAAGGGGGCAGGGGGCTCCACTCGAGGTGGTCTCGCTCCCTGCACACCCCTGGGCGCCCCCCACCCCCACGCCCTGCGAATCCGCCGGGCCCTGCGGACGCCAGGCAGCGGGAGTTGGACTCTGTGCTGAGCAGACCTGGCCCTGTACCGTGACTCAGTTTCCCCTTGTAGGACGCGCGAAAGGAGGCAAGTCTCTGCTCACAGCCGGACCCCCACACTGGGGGAGGAGGAGGACAGCAGCAGGGGCCAGGCTGAGTGGGGCCGGGTGCGTGGGGACCCTTGCCAGCCCCGTCTCGGTGTGCAGGGCCCAGGCCCTCTGTCCTCCTTGGCCGGGTGCTGACTGGGATGCCCTCCGCCAGGCCCTGGGGCTTCCCAGGTGCAGCATTTCCGCAGGATTCGGGTCACGTCTGCACCTGTCGCCGTCCTGTCCCGTGGGAAGCCCGGGTGGGGGAGGCAGGTCCCTCCGAGCACCCCCTCCCCACGCAGATTCCCCGGGGGGTCTGGCTGCGCCAAGCCCGGCCTGGCTCCCCAATCCACCCTCCAACAATCACAGATAATTAAAAATAATCGTGGGATCTAAAATCAATCAGGCACCGTAAAGTGATGGTGCCCAGGCGGGGGAGCACAGACGGGGTCTGGGGGCTCTCTCGGGGGGGCAGGCGGCCCGACGGTGACGGCCTGGGGGTCGGGGTCTCGCAGGTGCCCTTCACCCATCTCCTGGTTGCGGGTCCTTCTCAGGCCGTGTGTCTTTTCTGCCCGGAAAGAGTCCATTTTGAAAGAAAAGGGGCGAGCCAGCGCCCCTGGTGAAGGTCCCTTTCCTCTGCTGCCCGAGGATGCCCCAAGGGGCCACAGACCACCCTCACAGGCTCCCCCTGGACATGAAAGGGGCCCCACGCAGCCAACCTCATGGGGTGTGTGCAGTCCCCTGCTGCCAGAGACTTGGGCTCCCCCAAAGATGGGGATCTCGGCCTGCCAGGCTGTCGCACTGGGGGTGGGAGCAAAGGTGGCCCCGAGCGCACGGGGAGCCCCCACCAGTGGCCTGTCAGTAATTAGTAAAATAGCACAAGGCGCGAGGCAGGCCTGCAGTGGCTCCCATCCTCTGCCATCATTAGGCAAATTGAGCGGGATGGCGGGGGACTTAGCCTAGGGGAGGGCTCCCGCCGCCTCCAGGAAAACTGCGCTCTGACGCCCAGAACCAAGCCTGCGCCCTGGCGCACCTCAGCGCGCTGGGCCGCCGCCAACGGCCGCCCACCCTCTCTGTGCCCAGCTTAGGCCTCAGAAAAGCCAGGAAGTGGGACTCGGGGCTCCCTGACCCCAGGGGTGGGGGAGCGGGGAAAGCAGGGGAGGGGAGGGGAGGGAGGCCGCGCTCAGG
>NW_006209806.1:39911-40981 GCF_000334495.1 Tupaia belangeri chinensis | reverse complement strand
CGCCCCGGGCGCCCCGCCCCCGCCGGCCGTGGGGCGTCCTCGTCGCAGCAAAACCCGGGTCGTGCGCAGCGCTCCGGAGGGGCCCAACCGCCACCCCCTCAGGACCGCACCCGGGCAGCTGCGGATCCGGACTCCGAGGCCGCCTCAGTTAACCCACCCCCGCCTGCGCCCTGCCAGGAAGGGAGGCGCCCTCAGCGTTTAATTAAAAATGTAAATACCCTGGCTTTGCTCGCTGCAGAACGGCCGCCGACCGCGAGCGCCAGGAGCCAGGCGGGCTGGGGAGGCGCCCCTGGGCCCGGGTCCGCGCTGACTCTGGAGCCCAGGATCACAGTCGGACCTCCCCCGTGTCCACCCCGGAGCCCCAGAGCCCCGAAAGGGCCAGGAGGCCGGCCTGGGAGACGTGGCCGGGTGTCCCAGCCAGCAGCAGCTGGGAGGGTGGGAGGAGCCCTCGGCCAGGCGGGTCACCAGGGCCACCGGACCCAGAGCCTCACCCGGCCTGGTGCACCTGGGGCGGGGCTGGCGCCCCATTAAGGAGCCATTTATCTGAACACACCCGTGCCCTTTCCGCTCTGCCTGGCGGCAGCGAGGGCCGGGCTGCCAGGCCCTGCCACACGGACCCCGCCACATCCCTGCGGAGGGGTGGGGAGAAGGGTGCAGCCTGGCTGGCGGACTGGACTGAGCTGGGATGGGCGGGGGCACCCCTCACCTCACAGACCTCCTGTTTAGAGCCAGGGCCTAGCGCTGCCCCCCCTCCCAGCACCCACAGACAGGAGTGAAGGACAGGGCGACTTGGAGGGCGGCTTTCCCTTCCTGGAGGAGGTGCCCCGAGGCGGGTTTTGCAGGATGTGTAGAAGTTTGGGCTGATGGGTAAAGGCAGGGAAAAGGCCTTTCACCTGGGAAGAAGGGGAGGCGTGGGGCGAGCCAGGTCTGGCACTCACCCCTCAGTACAGGCAGCTAAGCAGTCCCTGACGGGGAGCCCAGTTGGGGGGGCGGGGCTTTCTCTCCCTAGTGGGAGGCCCGCAGGGCAGGGTCCCAGGTGGGCCATGGAGAAGAGGCCCCCAGTTCAGCCA
>NW_006209806.1:32160-39869 GCF_000334495.1 Tupaia belangeri chinensis | reverse complement strand
CCCCCCCGCTCAGTCTCAGGGTGTGTGGGGTCCCATCCACACCCGCCATGCCTGTGTGAGCAGGCCCCTGCCCTAAGGGTGCCGGCCTCAGACGGAGCCCGTGCCCTGGCGGGTCCCACTGCTGTGGGGGTGCCCAGAAGGCCGGGGCGCACCCCTCAGGCTGCAGTGTGGAGGTCTCAGCTCCTTCCTGGGTGGATGGGGGCCCCTCTCTGACAATCCAGGGGGCCCAGGACCCCCCTAGTCCTGGCCCTGGGGGAGCAGTGGAGAGGGACAGCCCCTGCCCTGGAGGAGATCCTGCCCCCGGGCAGTGAGGGGCACAGGGGTTCCTGCTGTCAGGCCACCTCCCCTGGATCTCCCTGCCCTGGTCACTGGAGCAGCAGCACTGCGAGGGGAGGGTCACAGGGGGCTCAGCACTGCAGGGCCAGGGAGGGGAGGCGTCCGCGGGAGCCCATGGCCGTGGCTCCCCTGTGGGAGCGGGCAGTGCATCCCAGGCCCAACTGCTGAGAAGGGAAGGGTGAGGAGGGGGATCTCCCAGGACCTGCTCCCCTCCCCCTCCCTTCCAGCCCTCCCCTCCCTAATGAGCACCCAGTCCCAGCAGTCCAGGGGGGCTCTGCTGGCAATGCTCCCCACTGAACCCCTGGAGGGCAGACCCAGGCCCCTTGCTCCCCACTGAGCCCCTGGGGGACTGAGCCCCCTGCTCCCCACTGAGCCCCTGGGGGCAGACCCAGGCCCCCTGCTCCCCACTGGGCCCCTGGGGGGCAGACCCAGGCCCCCTGCTCCCCACTGAGCCCCTGGGGGGCAGACCCAGGCTCCCTGCTCCCCACTGAGCCCCTTGGGGACCGAGCCCCCTGCTCCCCACTGAGCCCCTGGAGGACCGAGCCCCCTGCTCCCCCCGCTGCTCTCCATACCCAGCAGGGACAGCCGTGGCTGAGCTGGGAGGACTCCTGGACCCTGCCCACTACCTGCCTGCAGGGGAGAGGCTGGGGGCTGCAGGCCTGGGAGGCAAGGGTGCCTAGGGGTCATAGCACCTGCATGAAGACGGGGGTGGGGTGGGGTGGGGGGGTGAGGGCAGGAAGTCTGGGCCAACTGCCCAGCCCAGGCTGTCTCACAGGTGAGGGGCAGGCAGGGCAGGCATGGCTCTCACCCCTTTCCCTCTCCCGGCCTGCCCCTGGCCTGGGGAGGTGGGAGGCTGAATGGAATGGAATCTGAGATGGGGTGAGGGGAGGGGAGAGCCCCAGCTCAGCTAGCTCCGGGTTGCTCTGAGTCTCAAGGGCCCCCGCGGGGAGGCTGAGTCCACACTGCAGGCTCTGTGGGCAGCCAGCCCCCCCCCCCGGCCCCGGCCCCCCAGGCACCTTGGGGGTGGGGAAGGGCAGGTTCTGGGTTTGAGTCCCAGCCCCCCCCCATGGCCGACCCTGCGGGAGCTGCTTCCCACCTGCAGAATGGCCACACGCAGGTCACACTGGGGCAGGGCCACCAGGCCACCCCACAGCAGGAGCAGGAGGGCGGGAGCTGGGCCGGGAGGGCGGAGGGAGGGAGGGAGGGAGGAGAGCAGCCGGCCTGAGCCCGCAGCTGGGATTGACCCACAGCCTCACATGGATCTTTTGGGGAGCCGGCCACAGGGGAGGGCTGCGTGAAGAGGCCGGGGGACCGTGGGGGCGGCTCCACCTCGGCCTGCAGACCCTTCACGGGGACACGCGGCTGGGTCTGGGCGGCAAAGGTCCCCGCCAGGCCCGCATGCACAGGCGAGCGAGCGAGGGAGGCACAGGCACGGGCTGGGGCTGGCTGGGTGCTGTTTGCCCCAGAGCTCAGCCCTGGAGCTTTTTCTCCTGCAGAGATTCTGTGCGAACGGGCGAGCGCGCTCACAGGGACGGACAGACGGACAGTGAGAAGTCTCCCCGTGGGCACGCTGCGGTCCCTGCTCCACCTTCCCCCGGGATCTCGGGCCACGCACGCACACGCACCCGGCCTGGGTTTAACCTGTGGGGTCTGGGCCTCACAGGGCTGTTGACTGTGGGAGGCCAGCGACGCAACCATGACGCCATCTGCTGGTCACTTGGCCCTGGTTTTTCTAAATTTTGCTGGGTTGGCAGGTGGCGTGGTGGTTAAATCACTGGACTCCCACTTGGCTGGCCACAGTTCGAGGCCCGGCCTCACAGCTTGCTTTCTCACTTTCCCTCTCTCTCTGTCTCTCTTTGGATAAGATGGAAAGAATAATGGTAATAGCGAATTAAATAAATAATCATCTCTTAAAAATAATTATTTTATCTAACTTTATTGTTGTTGTTGTCATTATTATTATTATTAGAAGTATTTGCTATAGGGCACGTGTGCTGTGGTCGATTACATGGGAGTCCAGTGACACAGCCATGACGCCACCTGTTGGTTCTTATTGTTATTATTTTTTATAAAGAATTATATTTAATTTTATTTATTGTCATTATTTTTATTTTCTTATTGAAGTTGAGCAGAGAGACAGAAAGAGAGAAGGAAAGTGAAAAAGCAAGCTGCCAGGTCCAGGACTCGAACCATGGTCAGCCATGTGGGAGTCCAGCCGCCTTAACCACCATGCCAATTTCTGGGTCTCCCCACGGCCGACCCTTGTCCAGCCTCCCATCTGGGTGCGGCCACCACGCCCAGGCCGACTGCTGCGTCTGGGTCAGGAACGCGACTGGGTCTCCCACCGGCTCCAGCCACGGGCAGTGGTACCACCCGGGGCGTGTGCCAGAGGGAGTGGAGCACCCCTCGGGGCATGGCTGCGCCCTGCCCTGCAGCTCCCCCGCTCCTATCATGGCTGTGCCCCCTCACCTGCCCCGTGTGTGTCTCAAGCCCCTGGGGCCGGGCCTCGAACCACAGGATCAGCCATGTGGGACTCAGCCTTGTTGACCACTGGGCCACGGAGCCGTCCCCAAGTGAGGTGAACGGCATACACGCGTGTGTGGCGCTCAGCCTGGGTGGCCTGCAACTGGGCAGGCTCTGTCTGGGTCCCCACGTCCCGGCCACTGTCCAGGGCCAGTCCCCGGCCCTCTGTGGGGCAGCTCTCCCGTGCGCCCACGCATCTTCACAACGGCAGTCCGTGAGAGGCTGAGACGCAGGATCGCGGGGGAGGCCCTGGGGACTGTGCCCTGATGTCGAGCCTGTCCAAGTTTAGAAAGATGGGCTGGAGACAGCGCCGAGGACGGCGACGCAGCAGGGAAACGGAGCCGGAGGGAGGTGACACCACAACACCCGGCAGGGCTCCAGACCCTTGTCCCTGAGTTCCCCAGCAGGCGATGCAAAAAGGGAAACACTTGCAGTGTGTTCACGTCTGTAGCCTGTGTACGAGGCAGCCATTCAAAGGCATGGACTGGGACCAGCAGTTGGCGTAATGGCTACATCGCTGAACTCCCATGTGGTCGACTGCAGTTCGAGTCCCGGACCTGGTGGCTTAAAACTTACGCTGGGCGTGTGTGCATGCGTTCCCAAGATCCCAAGAGGAGAAGGGATTGCGGTGTGGCCATCCTCCTGGGGGGGGTGATTTCTCGCTTTCTGTGTCTGTCTCTCTGTCTTTCTGGCCAGCACACGCGCCCTATAGCAAACACCTCTCCAAAAACAGGGCGTGGACTGGAGCCGTGTGTGTGCCTGAGCGAGGCTCGACCCGCACAGCGCTGCAGCGGCCCTGAGAACGCAGCCCTGGTGACTCATCCCTGTAGTTGTCACTGCTGTCAGGGAAGCGCACAGGGAATCCTAGCCGCTGGGGTGAGTCCTCCTGCTGAGAGGGTCCGGGAGGGGGCTGGCAGCAGCGGCTCCTCCTTGCAGAGAACAGCCCAGCAGCGGACAGAGATCAGGCCTTCACTCCGACAGCCACGAGGCCAGACCCGGAGGCCTGGTCCTGCTGTGGCCCGACTCCCGACGCCCACCCATGGGGACTTAGAGGGTAGCGAGGGTTTTTTTTTTTTTTTTTTTTTTAATGTTTTTAAAGGAGAGAACTTCGAAAGTTTGTGAAAAGTGGAAATAAAGTAGTTTATTTTGGTGCAAAATACACTGGTATTTATGCATAGTTTTTTTTTTTTTTTTCATATCTGTTTTCCAAAACCTCCATGAAGACCTGATGGCTTGAAAACGCACTGGGTGTGTGGGCGTGCCCAAAATCGATCTGTTTTCCAAAACCTCCATGAAGACCTGAAGGCTTGAAAACACACTGGGTGTGTGGGCGTGCCCAAAATCCTGAGAGGAGAGAGCAGGAGGGACTGTGGTGGCCATCCCTGCGGGTTGATTTTTCTCTCTGTCTCTGTCTCTCCCCAGAGCAGAATAAACACACCTTGTATCTCTTGGTGGGCGGCTCCACAACGGGGTCTTCACACCGTGACCCACCGGCCTCAGCCGGCCTGGAACATGGGTGTGTCAGCATGTCATGCCCAGCACGTCCATGGGACGCGAACCCAGGGCCTTCCCCTGTGGCTCTGTTGTTATCTCCTGGGCACTCACACACGCCCAGCACATTCTGGGCTGACCGAGCAGGGCTGGACACGGTTACCATGTGGGAGTCGGCTCCTGAGCCGCTCCTGACGCTGCCCCGAGGAGCTGGCCCACGTGTTTCAAAGCTAAGTCGGGGCAGTGTGTTACGCGGCTGTAGCTGACCGATGCATGCGCTGCATTCCAACCTGCCATCGGCCTGGGAAAGGCGCCCTGACACTTAACCCCACCCGTGCTCACCTCGGCTCACACTTGGGGCTCACGTTTGTCAACCACTGAGTGCCAGGCTTTGCATAAGCACTACCCGGGTCACCTCGGTCCACCCCTCGACCAGACAGAAAACTGGGGTGCTTTTACCCATTTTCCACATGGAGGAACGGAGGCTGGGAGGCCCCAGCGAGTCTCGTGGAGCTCACAGGGGTACTGAGGGCTCTGGGGCTGTCTGACTGAGCCCCGCTCCTCGCCTGTCCCAGAGGTCAGGGTTCATTCTGTGTCTCTGTTGCCCCAAGCCCCCCGCAAGGCCCCAGGACAGCAGTGCCTCGGTGTGACCTGCAGACTCTGCCTCACCTGCTCCGGATCAGGGTCCCGGCCTCCGTGGGCCTCCAGAGATCCCGGCCCACGCTCGTTTGAGTCTGTGCTTCGGGGTCCTGGCACGGAGGGCCACCCCTGCAGAGGCGGGGCAGGGTCCCCTTCATCAGGTGTCAGCTGGGGCCCCCAGGCCCCTGACCTGCCCTCCCGCAGGGCCGTGTAGCATGCGGGTATCTGATCCCCCCAGGAGGCCCTGCCCGCACCAGTAGGTGCAGAGCGGCGGGGCAGTGCAGTTAGTGAGCACAGGGCCGAGGGAGGAAGGGCGAGAGCGCTCCCGACACCCCGAGGTGTCTCAGCCCTGCTCCCTGCAGGCACAGGGACCCACAGCCTGGCTGCGTGGAGGCTGGGAGGCGGAGGGTTGCGGAGGGCGGCGGCAGCCGGGGCAGAAGAGCGCTCTTCGCACACAGAAGGCCGACAGGCGCATTAAGCTCATTATCAGTACTTTGCCTGGAAAAATACAAAAAGCGTTTTCTTCTCTGAAAAATTAATAACCTGGAAAGGGGGAGGCTGGGCTGGGTGTCTGGTGAGCGGGGGTGGGGGCCTGCCGGGCCTGGCCCCGAAGCCCCGGGCTCCCCAGCCTCAGGGGCCTTCACGAGCTCTCCCCCTCCGGCCGGGCCACCCCGCCTGGTGGGTGTCACCTCCCCGGCCATGAGACCCTCAGTCCTGGAGAGAGGAGTGAGGGATCTGCTGGGGAGGCCTTCTCGGCCTCCCTTCCCTCTTCCCGGCTTGCTCGGGAGTTGGCCTAGGGCTCCTCTGGAGGGGCGGGGCACCGTGGGGGGCGCCAGGAGGGTCTGCGGCCGGACCTCACTGTGTGCTCGGACCCCCGGAAGGCCCCACGGGCATGTGTCAGGTTCTGGCCCGGGGGTCTCTGCTCTGAGAAGGGGCCTTCCTGCCGCAACAGACTACCGACTACCGCCACCCCACGTGCCCTGGGGTTCACGGGCTGGGCCCGTCTCTGGGCTGTCTGCTGAGCCCAGGCCAGTCACTGGGTCTGTCCCCTTCCCGAGGGTCTCTCTCCAGCCCCTCCCCTGCCCTGTCCAACCCTGAACCCCAGAGCCGAGCGGTGCTGCCTCCCCCTCTGTGGAAGGAGGGGTGGCCCAGAGACCTGGTGTCCGAACACCACTGTGTGACCCTCTGCCTGCCCCCCAGTCCCCAGTCCTGGCCCCCTATATGCCTGAGATTGTCAAAGCTAGAGGAATTCCGAGCCTGGGTTCTAGTAATCTGGGAGGACTTCCTGGGAGCGATGACCTCGGCAGAACCTGGAAATGGTTCCCCACCCAGGTGAGCCTCAGCCCAGCCGGAGAGGAGAGAACCAAGCTCCTTAGGGAGGCATCGAATTCGGCCGGCTGGTGAGGGCAGCGCCCACAGGGTGGTGTCTGTGCAGCACCCTCTCCCGCCCGAGGCTGGTGGCGCCGTCAGATTCGAGGTTGTCCTGGTCCACGCAGCTGCTGTCGCTGGGAGATCGCCTCACGGGCTGCTCGAACCACTCAGGCAGGTGGGGGTCCGGCCGGCCAAGGAGGACGGTGGTGCTGGGCCCTTGGAGGGCCTGGGTATCCCTACTGGGGCGCCCGGCCGGGTTCCTGCAGACCTTCCCGTGGGCAGGACGGCCCGAGCTGGCCGGTGGGGCTGGGGCACAGGCTGGGGCGGCCAAACCTAGGTCAAGGCCGGGAGGCGGGGCCTGCGGGGAAGCCCCTGGCCCTGAAAGCTGTGCGTGGGGCTGGGGCTCCTCTGAGGGAGGGCGGGCAGAGGGCGGAACGCCCCCCGCGGCGTGGGAGCCACACAGTCAGGAAGGCACGGCGGGGCGTGAGCCCTCCTTAATTTGAGAGTGAGGGTTTTTTTTTTTGTTGTTGTTGTTGTTTTTTAATTAAGGGAACCAGCAGTTAGCGTAATGGCTATGTCGCTGGACTCGCACGTAGTGGACTGTGGTTCAAATCCCAGACCCGGTGGCTTAAACTCACGCCGGGCGCGTGTGCGTGCGTGCCCAAGATCCCGAGAGGAGAATGGAGGAGAAGGGATTGCGGCGTGGTCATCCCCCCTGGGGGGTGATTTCTCGCTGTCTGTCTCTCTCTGTCTCTCTGGCGTTCGCACGCGCCCTATAGTGAAAACCTCTCCAAAAAAAAAAAAGAAGGGGCAGGGCCAGCGTGTGGCGCGGTGGTGAAGGTGCTGGACTCCCACGCAGCCAACCGAGGCTTAAATCCCGAACCCGGCCGCTTGAAAAACATACCAGCCGTGTGCGTGCGCGCGAGCGCCAAATCCAGAAAAGAGGGTGCACGGGAGGAGAGGGGATGAGGCTGTGACCATCCCCCATGGGGGTGCTCTCTCACGTCCTTTCTGTCTCTGTCTCTCTGTCTCTCTGTCTCTCTGGCAAGCACACATGTCCCCAGCCAAATTGAGAAACAAAAACTAAGGCCCGGTCTTGGCCTGGTGACATAGTCTGGACCGAAGGGGACCTGGGGCCTGGCCGGCCCGCACACCCCAGCTCACGTGAGCGCCCCCAAGACCCTGGAAGGCCGGGGAACCGGGGGCGGCGCGAGGAGGCCAGGCAAAGGCGCCCTCCCCCCATCTGACACGCGTGCTCTCCGGAGTGAGATGCGAGGTTAGGAAGGACGGAGAAGCGGGGGTCAGAGCAGTCCCGAGTCGCGGGTGCGCGCCCCGACGGGGGGGGGGTG
>NW_006209806.1:29008-29855 GCF_000334495.1 Tupaia belangeri chinensis | reverse complement strand
GGGGGCGGAGCGTGCCCGAGTGGGGGCTGCCTCCATGACGGGGACGGGTTACGCCTCACGCCTCACTGCCCCCAGCCACGCTGTGTCCCCAGCACCTGGGAATGCAGCCTGGGCGGAGACAGGGTGGTCGTGGATGTGGCTAGGACCGGAGGCTGCTCGGGTCGGCAGAACCGGCAGGCTTAGTGACCTCGTCAGCAGCGGGACAGGCGGGACAGGCAGCGTGGAAGCGGGGGCAGAACTGGCCACGTGCCCATGAGGGCGGGCACTGCTGTCCCCCACCCAAGCTGGGAAGCCGGGACAGCTGCCCGCCACCACCTGGGAGGAGCCGCCTGCGCCCTGGACCTTGGCCCGGGCTCCAGAGCCGGGACGCGTCTGCGCTCAGCCATGGCGGCCACGGGAAAAGCCTGGCACCTGGAGCCGCACTGACGCGGGCTCCTGCCCCGCCCCACCCGTGGGTTTCATTGCGCCATGTCCACCCTCACTGTCCCCCCACCTCTCCGGGCTCAGCCTGCTCCCGCCGCCCACCTGCCGCCTGCAGACCGTCCAGCGGGACTCAGCGTGGGGCTCCCCGCCGCCTGCTTCCTCTCCCCACTCGTGTGTGGACTTCCTCCGTGCTGGGTCTCCATGCCAGGTCTCAGGCTGACCGGGCCAGGGATTCGAACCGCAGTGGCCAGGTGGGGCCTGCTCCAGAGCAGCACACCGCTGCGCCTGGCCCAGTCCTCGCCACTGCTGGTGTGTTCCTCCCGCCACCACCGCCACGCCGGGCAGCTGGCTCCCAGCCTGGGGCAGCGCTGGACGCAGGCGAGCTGAGGGGCTATATGTAGGTGTGCGTGGCCACGGGGCATCC
>NW_006209806.1:22284-24658 GCF_000334495.1 Tupaia belangeri chinensis | reverse complement strand
TGCCCCCACCCAGGGCGGCCACGGGAAAAGCCTGGCACCTGGAGCCGCACTGACGCGGGCTCCTGCCCCGCCCCACCCGTGGGTTTCATTGCGCCATGTCCACCCTCACTGTCCCCCCACCTCTCCGGGCTCAGCCTGCTCCCGCCGCCCACCTGCCGCCTGCAGACCGTCCAGCGGGACTCAGCGTGGGGCTCCCCGCCGCCTGCTTCCTCTCCCCACTCGTGTGTGGACTTCCTCCGTGCTGGGTCTCCATGCCAGGTCTCAGGCTGACCGGGCCAGGGATTCGAACCGCAGTGGCCAGGTGGGGCCTGCTCCAGAGCAGCACACCGCTGCGCCTGGCCCAGTCCTCGCCACTGCTGGTGTGTTCCTCCCGCCACCACCGCCACGCCGGGCAGCTGGCTCCCAGCCTGGGGCAGCGCTGGACGCAGGCGAGCTGAGGGGCTATATGTAGGTGTGCGTGGCCACGGGCCATCCGCTGTCGTGGGGCCCCGCCTTTCACTGCACGGGTCTTAGAAAGGGTTCCTTCCCACGGGGAGAGCTCCCCGCCCTCGACTGTGTCCCGCCCCAAGCCCCTAACTTAACCAGCCCCCTTCACCACAAGTGTGGCTGGGGACACTGGCTTTCCACCGGTCACTGCTCTGTGCTCAGCATGGCCAAAAGGGCTCAGGCCGTGGGGAGGTGACCCTCCCGTGCTCGCGTTCCAAGGCTGCCTCTGCGCTTTATTGGACACGGGCAGGTCCCTTTCTGGAAAGATCTGCAGGGCGAGGTCCAGTCAAGGAGAGGGCACACTTGGGAGTTGGGCATGCATTGGTCTCGGAGTTCTGGGGTCCCTGGAGAGTCCGGACGAGCCAATAAATGAACATGTCAATCACTCGTTCGTCAAACTGGGTTAATCAAAGCCGCAGATGGAGAGCCGGCTTCGGAAATCCATGCATGCGCCAGCCCTGTCCGACGGGGATGCCATGCCGGACACAGCTGAGGCCCGTCAGGCGTGCCCGTGGGTGGCCCCGACTCCTAGTGTGCCCAGGGTGCCCACGCGCCTGGCCCGGGCCTCCCGTGTGCTGGCGCCCACACTGGGCCCACACGTTGGGCCAGCCACGGTCGCCACCTCCCCGGCACCGGTCTGCTGGGCTCAGGGCAAGCAGTGCTTGAGGCCAACAGGCCTCTGCCCTCCGCAAGCCCGAGGGAGGCCGATGTGGTGGGGAAGTGCGTGGTGGCCTGGGCACGTGGCCCGGAGGAGAGGCACCCAGTACTAACCCCAGGTGGGACCTGGCAGGCCCTGGAGGGCTCCCGAGAGAAGCTGGGGGGGCCGAGGCGAGCAGGGGCCCCCGGCAGAAGGAGGGCCGTGGAGAGCGGCGGGGGGCCGAGAGCCTGGCTGGGGCACTGCACACTCGCTTGCACAATCACATGCCCACTGGCGTGCACACTCGCACATGTCCACACGAGAGCGTCTATGGAGCCATGCAGACCCTCACAGTGCAGATGTGAGCACACACGGGCCTCGTGCACATATGCACACATGTGCACACCCGGAGACGTATGCACACACGTACATGTGGTTGACCTGCACACACTAACATGCCCACACGTGTACACACGTGCACACCCGAACATACATACACAGGTACATGTGGTTGACCTGCACACACTAACATGCCCACACGTGTACACACCCGAACACGCACACACGTACATGTGGTTGACCTGCACACACTAACATGCCCACACGTGTACACACGTGCACACCCGAACATGCACACACACGTACATGTGGTTGACCTGCACACACTAACATGCCCACACGTGTACACATGTGCGTGCCCACACACACTCCCGCGTACCCACTCACACATGAACGTGCACACACATGCCCACACATGTTCCCCACTGTACACTGGCCAGACCTGGCCTCCCCCCGCCCCCATGTGCTCACACACACGTCTGCAGCTGTCCAGTGCACCCACACACATGCACACACACAGAACATACGTGCCGCACGTCCGTTGACAGGGTCAGAACCACACCTCTCCCCCACACGCACACTCTTAGGCTGTCCTTCACTGTCCACACATTAGAGCCCCGGGCAGCCATTCCCAAAGCCGCCGGGCCTTTGATAAAATCCGGCTTTCTCATCTCCCCCAAAGCGGCAGCCTCTCCTCCGGCCCCACTCAATGACCAGCGTTGCTTTCAGAAGTAACCCCTGCACAGCCCAGGCCACCGCCTTCCTGCCCTGCCGTCTGGGAAGGCCGGGGGTGGCGGCGGAGACCTTGGGACCCCTACACCGCCGAGGCCAGCGGGGGCTGCGGGGCTGTGCGCGGCAGAGGCCCTGACGGCCTCCCTCGGGCTGAGCCGCCCCTGAGCCACTGTCAGCCTG
>NW_006209806.1:22008-22271 GCF_000334495.1 Tupaia belangeri chinensis | reverse complement strand
AGGGGGGGGCCCGCCTTTGCAGCGGGTAGTCCATCTCCTTGTCCCCGCAGGGAGCCCCAGCCGCTCGCGCACAGTCGTGCGTTTTAACGAGCAGAGCTGGGAGGTTCAGGGGACGCCCACGCCCCCAGGACGGGCCTTTCTCAAGTCTGGGCCTGTGTGGAGTGGGGTGCCTGGACGGGAGGCGCCTGAGCACCCCAAGTCCTTAGGTTTCCACATTTGGATGGAAGCAGCCGCCCCTGTGAGGTGGCGCGAGCGGAGGGCCC
>NW_006209806.1:3658-5191 GCF_000334495.1 Tupaia belangeri chinensis | reverse complement strand
CAGGCCAGGAAGGGGCGCGGCGAGTGTCCGGGCTGTGGGCGCCAGGTTCGAGTCCCGCCTCCACCACCCCTACCACGAGCGGGCTTCTCCCGACCCTGGACGGCTCGCCCTGGAAAGTGGGGTGCCCGCAGGGCTGGGACAAGGATGGGGGTGTCGTATCAGTCCCTGCTTTTCATGAGCAGTTTCCTTCCCAGGTGAGGATGCTGAGCCCAGAGAGGGACGCCCCACCTGGGGGACGCACAGCAGGGCCCCGGCCCCAGCAGGCTGGGCAGAGTGCTTTGTGCAGCCCACTCCTGTGCAGGCACTTTGGAAGCCTCGCTCCACTCCAGGCCGGGGCAGGGCCGTGGCCCTTCTCTGTGCCCCCCTGCTCCCCGTCCTGTCCTCTGTCTCCCCTTCCTCCCCATTGCTCTGAGCCACCTGGTTTGAAGGCAGCTCTCCAAGGGTGGCATGACCGAGGCCCAGCATTCCACCCAAGGAAGAGACCGTCCGGCACTTACCAGGCTCCCACATGGGCAGCCAGGCTAGTCCTGCCCATTTCGTACTGGCCACCAGCAAGACAGCAGGGGGAGGTGTGTGATCAGCCAGTGTGAGCGCGGGCCACGGGACCTGCAGATGGCGTAATGGTCACGTCACTAGCCTCTCACACAGGCGACCGGAGTTCGAGTCCTGGACCCGGAGACATGTGTGTGCGAACCCAAAATCCCAAGAGAAGAACGGAGGAGGGGTTGCAGCATGGCCATCCCCCCAGGGGGTGATTTCTCACTTCGATCTCTCTGTCTCTGTGTCTCCAGTAAGCTCACACTCCCTACAGCAAAAATCTTCTAGAAAAAAAGACCCTCGCTCTCGAGCACCTGCCACTGGAGAGACGGCCCCCACCTCGCAGGGAGCGCTCGCCACCAAAACAGACAGATCCCCGGAGATGGGGCTGGGCTGCATCAGCCTCATGTGTGTCTCCTCCTTTGTTTAATTTATAGGTTCTTCCCACGGGTGTGTATGCTCCCTGGAGGGAGACAGAGAGAAGGAAAGTGAGAAATCACCCCTGGGGGGATGGCCACACCGCAGTTCTCCGTTTTCCTCTGGGGAGTTTGGGCACGCACGCACGCAACTGGCATGATTTTCAAGTGGCTGGATCCAGGGCTTGAACCACGGGCAGCCACGTGGCAATCCAGCGCCTTAACCTCCACGCCACCAGCTGGTCCACTGTTCTTAACCTCTCAGGGTGCCTAATTGAGAAGGGAAGCTTTGTCGTCGGTCTCGTGTCTAGGAACTAAGATGGTGAACGTAAGGTTGAGACTACCCACAATTCCAGGCGTGCCCGGGAGCCTCGGTGCCTCTGCCCGGCGGATGCAGGGGGATGACGGCGTGCGGGCTTCCGTGCCTGGCCCATTCCATGACGGTCTCCAGGCCCACCCATGTGGTAGCGTGTATCAGCATGTCATTGTCTTGGTTTTAATAATGATTTTATTGGGACCAGCAGTTAGTGTGATGGCTATGTCACTGGACTCCCACGTAGTCGACTGCGGTTCATGTCCC
>NW_006209806.1:1567-3554 GCF_000334495.1 Tupaia belangeri chinensis | reverse complement strand
GTCTGGCAAGCCCCCGTACCCAAAAGCAAAACCCACTCAAAAAAAAAAAAAATGAAGAATGATTTTATTTAACTATATTTATTGTTATGTTTTACGTAATTTTAAATTTAACTTTATTTATTTATTCATTTATTTTATTTTAATTTGACCAAAGAGGGACAGTGTGAGAGAGAGAGGGAAAATGAGAAAGTAAGTCACCAGGTCCGGGACTAGAACTGTGGTCAGCCATGGAGTGTCCAGCGCCCCTACCCACCATGCCACCTGCCAGCCCCGTCATTGCTTTTTTACAATTTTATTTTTCTACCAACTCCATTAAACACCCAGCCCCCAGCCAGACCTCCCGTGCCCCGTCTCCCCGGCTGGCACTGGTCTCGGGCCCTCCTGTGGCTGGGGTCATGCCCCTGTCTGTCCTCCAGGTCCACCGCACTGTGGCAAGTCCCGGCTTTTCAGGGCCGAGGGTGTCCCTGCGGGCCGAGCTCTGTCGCTCACCCACACGGTGCTGGGCGCCTGCTGCTTCCCCTCCAGGGCCCCTGAGCTGGACTCCACCGCCACGGGCAGGCCCGGAAGGCGTCAGGCTCCCTGCCCTGCTCGCTAGGGGTGGGCCTCAAGTCCCCAGGGAACGGGTGGGGCTGTCAGGACGGCGGAGCACGGTCCTCGAAGCACCTGGGACTGTGGAGTGGCCCCAGGTGGTTGAGGAGCTCAGGGGCGGGCGGGGCGGGGAGCTGGGGAGCGGGGTTGGCACCTCCCTCACCCCCTGCACAGTCCTGGGCACGGCAGTTGGGACCGATGTGCGGGGCACGTGGTCCTCGCTGGAATCCCAACTGCGTGGCCTTGCGCAGGACTCGCGGAGCTGTGCCTCAGTTTCCCCATCTGTAAAACGGAGCACTGGCCAGCAAGCCTCGCCGCGGTTGCTGCCGCGAGCTGCTTCTTCGGTTCGAGTCCCCGCATGGCCTGCCCCCTGGCCCGCTACCTGCCCCTCCTGGGGGCGTGCGGTCATCCCACCCAGAGCTGTTTCTGATGTACCCTGGGCTGCCTTCCTTATCGACCGCCAAGGCGAGGGACTCACAGGGGTGAGGTTAGCTCCCCTTGGGGGAGGCGTGTGGGTGGGGTGCCTGGCATCAGGCAGGGGCAGAGGCCTGAGGAGGGGCCCATTCGGGGGCAGTGGAGGGGGAGTGCCAGCCTCATTTCCCTCCTCTCTGCACTCGCTCCTTGGGTGCTGGTGCCGAACCCCGCCCAGAAGAACCTCGTCTCCCCAGCTGTTGGCAGAAGGTTCCGGCTTTGCAGTCAGGGCCGGCTCCCAGTCCCTGCTGAAGGCCACACGCCTGGTCGCCCTGCACTCAGGAGCCCTCCCCACGGCAAACACAAGCCCCTGGGGTGCCCGGACCCGGCTGGGAGAGACAGCCAGACTCAGCCCACGGAGGGCCTGGGTGAGGCCCTGGGGGACGAGGGGCTCTCAGGCTCGGGGTGGCAGCAGGACCCCAGGCAGGAGGACCCTCCTGGACCGAGGCTGGGCAGGTTGAGCACCAGGACCACGGCTGGGCTGGGCTGGCCAGTGGCAAGGCTCTCGGTGGGACTGGGCACAGGCCTGGAAGGGGCCCTGGGAGCCAGTAGGGTGGGGGGAGGCCCCGCCAGGACAGAGGCGGCCCCTGGCACTGTTCCGGATCGGCGCGGCTCCCTGCTGCCTCCAGGACCAGACCCAGAGGGTGCACTCACGGGTCCTGCCGCCACTCTGCAGCCTCGCCCCTCCACTCACCTCCTCCCCAAACAGGTCGGCCAGGTGCTGCCTCTGAGTCTTGGCACGCGCTGTTCCCTCTGCCTGGAAGCGCTGGGCGGGAAGGGGCCGGTAGCACTGCGGGCCGGCATGTACAGATGGCGGCTGCGGCCTGCGGGGGGCGACACTGGGGCGCACTGGGCGGGGACGGCCCCAAGTCCCACAGGCCGGCAGGGCCTGGGGGGGGGGAGCGGAGGGGGGGGGGGGGCCGCGGGG
>NW_006209806.1:617-1523 GCF_000334495.1 Tupaia belangeri chinensis | reverse complement strand
TGCCAGCCGCCGCGGCGGCCGCACCGATCGGCAGAGCGCGATCAATAGCGTATTGAGCACTTTTCAAGCTTCGGTGATTTTTGTGGATTCAGTGTAAACCACAGCCCGAGCCCCGCTCACATCGACCTCGGCGGGGGCCCTCCCCACCGCCCACAGCTCCTGCGGCAGCCCGCCTTCCGGGAGTGGGAGAGGGCGGGGTGGCCGGCTCTGCCCGAGCCCGAGCCCTGGGAAGGTGGGCAGGGGCCCAGGGTGCGCGAGGCTCTCCAGGGACAGGGCAGAGGCGCTCCAGGCCACCCCTGCTCGCCGGAGGCCAGGCCGATGGAAGTCTAGGCCGCTATGCTGCCTTCTCCGGACTCTCTAGGATGCCCCACACCCCCTGTGTCCGCAGAGGGCCGGGCCCTGAGCACATGGGCTTCCTGGCACCTGCAGGACCAGGGAGAAACCTGAAAGAGAGTTCCAGAAGCCGAAGGGCCACACAGACCACAATTCCTCCGTAAGGCAATCCCTCGAAGCCCTTTGTCCATCCCCACACCCCAGCCCCCCCCGCATCCCGCGGCCGCCTGTCAAGGTGCCAGCTCCGGGGTCCCCCCACCCACCTCCAGCGGCCCTTGCACTGAGACCTGCATCCATGGGCCTTCCTTCCGGTCCCAGCCAACAGCCATTCCCTCACCGACTCTCCACGCATTGAAGGGCTCACCATCCATCTCCCCATCCACCTGCACGACCACTCGGCTACCCACACATCCACCCAACCACCGAACATCTCCCCACCCATCCGTCACCTCCCCATCCACCCACCCATCTCTCTCTCCATCTGCCCACCCATCATCTCCCCAGCCACCCAACATCTCCCCACCCATCTGTCACCTCCCCATCCACCCACCCCTCTCTCTCTCCATCCACCCC
>NW_006209806.1:0-416 GCF_000334495.1 Tupaia belangeri chinensis | reverse complement strand
TCTCTCCATCCACCCATCCATCTCCCCATCCACCCACCCATCTCTCTCTCCATCCATCCACCCATCTCTCTCTCCATCCACCCATCCATCTCCCCATCCACCCACCCATCATCTCCCCATCTACCCACCCATCTCTCTCTCCATCCACCCATCACCTCCCCATCCACCCACCCATCTATCTCCCTATCCACTCATCATCTCCCCATCCATCCATCCATCCATCCACCATTTACCTATCCATCCACCCACCCATCTATCAACCATCCACCCATCATCTCCCCATCCACCCACCCACCCATCTACCCACCCACCCATCTACCCATCCACCCATTCATCCACCCACTCGCCCATCCACACTTCATCTACTCATCTACCCATCCATCTCTCTACCCATCCACTCACCATCTACCCACCCA
>NW_006209805.1:1179060-1180079 GCF_000334495.1 Tupaia belangeri chinensis | reverse complement strand
TCTCTCCATCCACCCATCCATCTCCCCATCCACCCACCCATCTCTCTCTCCATCCATCCACCCATCTCTCTCTCCATCCACCCATCCATCTCCCCATCCACCCACCCATCATCTCCCCATCTACCCACCCATCTCTCTCTCCATCCACCCATCACCTCCCCATCCACCCACCCATCTATCTCCCTATCCACTCATCATCTCCCCATCCATCCATCCATCCATCCACCATTTACCTATCCATCCACCCACCCATCTATCAACCATCCACCCATCATCTCCCCATCCACCCACCCACCCATCTACCCACCCACCCATCTACCCATCCACCCATTCATCCACCCACTCGCCCATCCACACTTCATCTACTCATCCACCCATCCACCTCTCTACCATCCACTCATCATCCACCCATCCACCCAACCTTCTACCCATCCACCTGTCTACCCATCCACTCATTATCCACCCACCCATCCATCCACCCACCCATCCATCTACCCACCTACCCATCCACCCACCCATCTATCTCTCCATCTGCCCACCCATCATCTCCCCATCTACCCACCCATCTCTCTCTCCATCCACCCATCACCTCCCCATCCACCCACCCATCTATCTCCCTATCCACTCATCATCTCCCCATCCATCCATCCATCCATCCACCATTTACCTATCCATCCACCCACCCATCTATCAACCATCCACCCATCATCTCCCCATCCACCCACCCACCCATCTACCCACCCACCCATCTACCCATCCACCCATTCATCCACCCACTCGCCCATCCACACTTCATCTACTCATCTACCCATCCATCTCTCTACCCATCCACTCACCATCTACCCATCCACCCAACCATCCACCCATCCATCTGTCTACCATCCACTCATCCACCCAACCTTCTACCCATCCACCTGTCTACCATCCACCCATCCATCTACCCATCCATCTCTCTACCATCCACTCATCCACCCAACCTTCTACCCATCCATCTGTCTACTCATCCCCTCATCCACCCA
>NW_006209805.1:1177461-1178870 GCF_000334495.1 Tupaia belangeri chinensis | reverse complement strand
CCCCCCCCCCACCCCCCCCCCACCCACCCATCCACCCAACCTTCTACCCATCCATCTGTCTACCCATCCACTCATCCACCCAGCCATCTACCCATCCACCTGTCTACCCATCCACTCATTATCCACCCACCCACCCACCCATCTACCCACCTACCCATCTACCCACCTACCCATCCATCCATCCGTCTACCCACCCACCATCCACCTATCTACCCACCCACCATCCACTTAGCCATCTACCGATCTACCCATCCACACATCATCTACTCATCTGTCCATCCATCAATCCATCTACTCATCTACCTATGCACCAATCCATCTATCCAACCATCCATCTACCCATCTGTCCGCCCACCCATCCATACATCCATCCACCCATCTACCCACTTATCTACCCATCTGCTATGGTTTGAATGTATTCCCCAGAGACTGATGAGTTAACACTTGGTGGGCCATTGCAATGGTCTTAACCTTCACTAGATACAGCCCCTTGACCTTGGGCCTTCAAAACCATCAGCTAAATAAACGCCTGTTCTTTATTTTATTTTTATTTATTTATTTATTTTGAGAGGTTTTTGCTACAGGGCACATGTGCTCACCAGAAAGACAGAGAGACAGAGAGAGAGAAAGTGAGAAGTCACCCCACAGGGAGGATGGCCACGCCACAATCCCTCCTCCTCCATTCTCCTTTTAGGATCTTGGGCACGCACGCACACGCGCCTGGTGGGTTTAAGCCTCCAGGTCCAGGACTTGAACTGCAGTCAACTACATGGGAGTCCAGTGACATAGCCATTACGCCAACTGCTGGTCCCACTGAAAAAGCACCCCTGAAAAGGGAGGGCCACACCACAATCCCTTCTCCTACAGTCTCCTCTCAGGATTTTGGGCACGCACGCACATGCACTTGGCATGAGTTTAAATTCGCTGGAACTCGATTCGTGGTTGTCCATGTGAGAGCCCAGCACCGCAACACCACCTGCTGGCCCCTGTTCTTTAAAATCACCCAGTGCAGTGTTCATTTGGTAGCAACAGAAAAATGGATAGGAACATTACCCATCCATCTCTCCATCCACTCATCCATCTAGTCACTGATCCACCACCCACCCATCCATCCACCTATCCATCCATGCATTCACCCACCCATCCACCCATCCATCCACCTATCCATCCATGCATTCACCCACCCATCCACCCATCCATCCACCTATCCATCCATGCATTCACCCACCCACCCCCCCATCCATATCCATTCATCTAACCACCCAACTATCCAGCCACCCATCCATCCATCCATCCCCATCCATCTAACCACCCAACTATACATCCATCCACCCATTCACCCACCCACCCATCCATCCATATCCATTCATCTAACCACCCAACTATCCAGCCACCCATCCTCCCATCTG
>NW_006209805.1:1175248-1177336 GCF_000334495.1 Tupaia belangeri chinensis | reverse complement strand
ACCCATCCCCTTACCCATCTATTCATCCATCCATCCATCTATCCATCTATCCATCTATCCATCTATCCACCCACACACCCATCCATTCACCCAATCACCATCCATTTACCCACCCATCTATCTATCCATTCACCCACCCACCCATCCACCCACTCATCCATGCATCCACCCATCCATCCATCCACCCACTCATCCATTCATCTACCCACTCATCCATCTATCCACCCATCCATCCATCTACTCATCCATCTACCTACCCATCAATCCATCCACCCACTTATTCATCCATCTACCCACTCATCCATTCACCCATGTATCTAGGGTACAATGCCATGAATCTTCTTACCAAATTATGCCTGCTGACACTTGAGATACTACAAATGAAATAATTCATTTAGAATTTTCTTGCTAAAATACAACTTTCTGATTTTTTTAACAGAAATAACACACACAAAATAGACTTCCAGTTAAGTCTTAGTAAACTGAAAAATAACTTATATACTGATTATCTACTGAAGTTAGTCTACCAAGAATATAAAGAATGTAAAATGAGGTTCACCTCTCAAGGAGTTTATAAATTTGATTGGGGAGGTAAGGGCTACATATCTACTAAGTTAAACAACGTTATAAGGATAAACAATCACAGAGGAAATGTGTCAATTAAAATGTTAGCAGATCGTGAAATAGTTTATATATGGGTACCCATATGTGTATGTAGATGAACTCTGTGATTCTCTGACATTTAGAAGGTCTTGTTCATAGATTTTAAGAGCTTTTACCTAACTGTTCTTATCTCTCGCTATTTATGGTAAGATGTGTATCACACTGTTAGCCATCATGCTAAGAGTGACTTTGACTTCTGAGTATAACATGAGTTGAAAAGAGTGAGGGGAAATTCCTCTAATTACTGAGTGCAATCCATCCACCCACTCACCTCCCACCCATCCATCCACCTATCCATCCACCCACTCACCTGCCACCATCCATCCACCCCCCCTACCCACTCACCCACCAGCCCCTCCCCACCCTCCCCACCCACAGCATCGGCCATCTACCCATCAGACTGCCCAGCCACAGCATCATCTGTGGTCTCTGAGCTGCCCTGACCCTGTGCTCCAGGAGGAAGGTGAGTCTGGCCTGGCCTCTGGCCCCGTGAGCTCGCAGACCTAGGGCAGGTTCTGCCCCCCCTGGAATGGGGTTCAGCCCAGACAGAGCTGAGTGAGGTACCGTCCCTTTACAGAGGAGAAAACTGAGGCCCATGTGTTAGGGAGGGGCATGCCGGGGCGGCCTGGCCCTGCGGTTAGCCGTCCGTTCCATGGGAGCCGGGGCCCAAACCATAACTCACTGCTTAAACCTAGCCGTCCCACTCCACCCTCCCCGCCAGCCCCCTCGGCCTGGCCCACCTCCGAAGGCCTCACTGTGGTCAGGGCATCGGAGCGGCACCAGGCACCCTGGGGATGCAGGTGCGGCCCACATGGGGCCTGACTCCGGGCAGCTGGGAAGGACAGCAGGGTGGAGGCAGACGCTGCCCAGAACCCTCCCAGGAGACGAGGCTCTGCCGCTGGCGGGAGGCAGGTGGGCCCGGGCGTCTCCACCCTCCCCAGCTTGGAGCGAGGCTGGGGACCACGCACACTGTCCTGGGGCGGGGGGGGAAAACGCCGCCGTGTCGCAGTGGAAGAGGGAGACGCGGGCTCTGAAACCCCCTTCATAATTAATAAATGAAGAATATGGTTGTTAATCGATGCAGCCGAGAGGGGAGTATCGATCTCGGCCTCGCGCGATTTTGTGTGTGCGTTGCTTAGATTTTTACACCTCATTTAGAAGAAGGCCTCCCCAGGGACCGCTCACAACCACGATGTTCGGAGAACGCGGCCGGGAGGGGGCCGGGCGCGGGGAGGGGAGCTGGGGAGAGAGATATTATTTACCCTCAAAGTTGCCAAATCACTGCGGCGTCCCTCAAAGCAGCTATTTGAATATTTGATTAAGGATCAATTGTGGTGGGCGTCGGGAAAGGTCACCGGGCACGTTCGCACGCTCCGTGGGTGAAGTCGAGGGGCAGAAAGCGAATCGTTTTAGCGCGTTTCATGA
>NW_006209805.1:1171646-1172688 GCF_000334495.1 Tupaia belangeri chinensis | reverse complement strand
CAGGGTGGGGAGAAGCCGCCGTGTCGCAGTGGAAGAGGGAGACGCGGGCTCTGAAACCCCCTTCATAATTAATAAATGAAGAATATGGTTGTTAATCGATGCAGCCGAGAGGGGAGTATCGATCTCGGCCTCGCGCGATTTTGTGTGTGCGTTGCTTAGATTTTTACACCTCATTTAGAAGAAGGCCTCCCCAGGGACCGCTCACAACCACGATGTTCGGAGAACGCGGCCGGGAGGGGGCCGGGCGCGGGGAGGGGAGCTGGGGAGAGAGATATTATTTACCCTCAAAGTTGCCAAATCACTGCGGCGTCCCTCAAAGCAGCTATTTGAATATTTGATTAAGGATCAATTGTGGTGGGCGTCGGGAAAGGTCACCGGGCACGTTCGCACGCGCCGTGGGGGAAGTCGAGGGGCAGAAAGCGAATCGTGTTAGCGCGTTTCATGACACAAACAGTGCGTGTCTGTGGGTGACACCGGAGAGGGGCGAAGATAATCAGCCGCCCCTGAAAACGCGGATGTCCGGACCGCCTCGACGGCCTCCCGCGTGGCCCGGGGCTGCGGGCGGGAGTGGGGCCTCCGCGTGGAAGTAGCACATGGCAGGGTGGAGCTAGGGTGAACCGAAAAGCCAGACAGGACAGGCGCAGGTGGGGACTTCGGTCCTGAGGGCCGACACTGCGGTTCTTTCTCGGTCTCTTTTATTTCTGACTGCCAGGGACCATGTGTGACAGCCGGGAAGAGAGAGGGAAGGAGGGCGAAGGAGAAGGCCCCAGTGGGGTGTGCTCGCCCCACAGCCCTCCCCTCCACTTCCTCATCCTGTCAGGAGTTGGGGCGTGCGCATGCACCGCGTGTGATTTTCAAGCTGCTGAGGTCAGGGATCAGGATTCGAACTGCAGTTGGCTGTGTGAGATCTGTCTTCCTTAACCGTGGGCCACATGTTGCCCACCCCCCTTTTATGTTTTTGGAGAGGTTTCTGCTATAGGGCACGACCACTGGCCAGAAAGACAGAGAGAGACAGAGAGACAGAAAGCGAGAAATCACCCCC
>NW_006209805.1:1168057-1171479 GCF_000334495.1 Tupaia belangeri chinensis | reverse complement strand
TTTTTTAAGTCAGGGGACCAGCAGATGGCATAATGGCTATGTCGCTGGACTCCATGCAGTCGACCGCAGTTCAAGTCCCGGCGGCTTAAACTCACGCCAGGCGCGCGTGTGTGTGCCCAAGATCCCGAGAGGAGAGTGGAGGAGAAGGGCTTGCAGGTGACCACAGCCCCGGGGGGTGACTTCTCGCTTTCTGTCTCTTCTCTCAGGAGAGTGTACACGCGCCGCAGCCAAACATGTCTTAATAAATAAACAGAACACAGCACAGCGCCGGCACCTCTGCGGGTCAGGACAGTGCAGGGGCGGCACGTGCTCCCTGAGCGTCATGCCCCCCCCCCCCCCGCCATGGCCCCTCTGCGGTGGCAGCCCCCCGGCCAGCGTCTAGGCCAGCACTCTGCCGTTGGCACATGTCCGGCTCCTGCCCAGAGCGGGCACCGTCGCCCCGCTGCTCCGACAGAGAGGGGCTGGGGGCTGGGCCCGCCGGCGGTCCCCGTGGGCTGTATCCATCTCATTCCGCCTCATTCCGCTCTCCTTTATTCTCTGGGAAGAAATCCGACTGGAATTTTGACGGGTATTGAGCTAGAGATTTATGGATTCGTATAGAGGAGATTGGCGCTTTCACATTATCGGGGCTCTGTCTCAGCGGCGGGGTCGCCCGCCCCTGTACTCCGTTCTGTCCTTGGCGGGCTTCGAACCTTCCCTGCCCGGACCAGCTTTCGGGACGTGACTGACGAGCGGCCCACTGCTCCGCCGTTCTCTCAGGTTTTCCCTTGTGCACGCTCAAGCGTGTGTGCGCATGAGAGCGAGCTGGGGCGGATGCGGGCGGAGCAGCCCCACAGGTCTGGTCACCCCGAGATGCCCTCTCCCGTCCGGGCCTGGGCTGGCGTGCTTCCAGCTGACCGAGCCAGGGATTCGAACCTGGAGCTGTTCACTGCTGGACCACAGCCAGCCCTCCGCCAGGCTTAGGCTTTTCTTTGTTTCTCCTGAGGCCTTCCAGCTGCTGCCTGCTCCGAGGGAAGCCTTTCCTCCTTCTGGTGCAGCATTTTCTCTCTGGGCGGGATTTCCTGAGCACTCGAGGTCCTTAAAGAGCCCTGGTTCTGCTCGCTACAATGACACCATCTGACCCTGACGATGTGACAATGTATCCATCCATGGCGTCCCCCTGCTGCACTGGCCGGGGGTGCTGGTGAATTAGTGATATTACTGATACTTTGGCCCTGGGCACTTACTGGGAGGCTCCGGGGAAAGACAGAGCAGGGCCATATTGGCATGGTGGTTGAGGCACTAGAGTGCTTCCTGGCTGCCTGTGGTTCAAGTCCCAGACCTGCTGGCTTGCTTCCTCACACGCTCTCTCTCTAGTGAGTGCACATGCCCTGTAGCAAATTCAAAATGATAAGGATAAGTTTTTTTTTTGGGGGGGGAGGTTTTTGCTATAGGGCATGTGCACTCGCCAGAAAAACAGAGACAGAGAGACAGAAAGCGAGAAATCACCCCCAGGGGGGATGTCCACGCCGCAATCCCTTCTCTATTCTCCTCTCGGGATCTTGGGCACGCACGCACACGCGCCCGGTGTGAGTTTAAGCCACCGGGTCTGGGACGCGAACCGCGATCGACTACGTGGGAGTCCAGCGACATAGCCATTACGCTAACTGCTGGTCCCTCTCTGCCGTCTCCTTAAGGCAGTGCTCGGGGAGTCCCGTGGGGCGCCCTGCTGTTGGGGCCAGGTGTGTGACTCGTGCTTCCTGCCTCACCGGCCCTGCCTGGGCACCCGAGTTCAGCAGCTCAGGGTCCTGCAGCACTTCCTCTTCACGCACCGGAGCGGCCTCGGGTTCATGCCTCGGTCCCCAGCGCCCCCTCGTCACCCGTCTCTGCCGGCCCTCTGTCCCTCGTCACCCCGACAACCCCACTCGCGCGAGACGTTACCTGTGAGAGCGTTGTGGCTCTGCTGTGTTGGGAGGGGCAGTGGGGCCTATGTATGCATGCTGCGTGTTCCTCCCCTCGGCCGCTCCTTGGGCTCTCACCCTCATCAAGCCGCCCCCCCCCCTCGGAGTGGCCCTCCGTGGGCTGCCGGCGCCCCCGGCCCTGCTGCGCTCCCCTTCCCGGGGCCCAGCGGCTAGCACCCAGAGGTGGTGACCGCCGTCCTTGGGCGGTCTTCCCAGGGTGCCCTGGGAACCGCCTTGGCCCAAGCACTGACTTCCGGATACTTGGGGGTTTGTTTGTGGGGTTTCCCCGCGGGGTGGGTGTGCCCTGGGGAAAGGAGAAATCCCCCCCGGGATGGCCACGCTCGGGATTTCCAGGGTCCGGTCCGAGACCCCGGCCGGTCGACCCTGTAGGAGTCCAGCGCCTTAACCGCCATGCCAGCTGCTGCCCGCGGCGTCGTGTCCTGTCAGATGTTACCTGTCCTCTTCCTGGAGCAGCCCGCGCCCCGGCCTGAGCGCACACACGTTCCCTGGCCCTGGCCGAGGGCGAGCTCGGCGTCACGGTCTCCTGCTACTAGCACCTTTAATTGGCCAGAGGCCACGCGCTCCTCACCGAGAGAGACACAGAGACAGAGCGCCTCGCAGGCCGGCAAGTGGCACGGTCGTTAGGGCCCGGATCCCCACGCGGGTGACACTGTTTGCGTCCCGGCCCTGGCGGCTGGCTTTCTCAGGGCCAGGCCGGGGCTGTGGGCCCTGCTACATCCCGGCTGGGACTGGACTGCCCTGGGGCCCCGAGGGCCAGCCTGCTACTCCTCAGTCCAGTCCAGGGAGGCCCAGGTCAGGGTTCTGTCCCCGAGCTGTTGGAGGACACGACTGCAGTGTCCTCGTGCCACCATTTTAGGTCACGTATGGCAGGAGGGGAAGGACACGCCATCCCCAGTAGGGGCCAGTCTGGGGTGTCACAGAAGCCAGGGCCATGTGACTCAGGCCGCCCTGCGAAAGCCCCCACTTCTCCGGCCGTTGCTGAGTGGGGAAACTGAAGCTGGGAAGAGTGGGGAGACGGCCCAGCCTCTCCCTGCGGGGCTGGGTGCGAGTCCCTCCCGAGCTAGGGGCTGACTCTGGGGCCCCGGGGACCTGGGGCAGGTGAGCTGTGTGAGGAAGGGGCGTGGCGGCCCCGGGGCTCCGCGGATCAGTCCTCGGCAGGTCCAGGCGGGTCGATGGGAAATTAATTAGAGCCATCCACTCGGCTGCACCAGGAGCGCGGTGGGCGCAGGGCACGCTCGGGCCTTTGTCCTCGCGTATGGACACTACCCCTCCCGGTGACCGTCACCTCCTCCTGGACCTGCCTTCCTGGGAGGGGTGCGGGGAGGCGGCAGTGAACCTGTGAGGAGAGACCGAGACCCCGAGGGCTGGGGCTGCGGGGCCTGAGGTCGAGGGGGCCTTGGTTGGGGTGCACTGACATGGGCTCCCCTCTGTGTGTCCAGCCAACCATGGGGGCATCGGCCT
>NW_006209805.1:1160243-1167875 GCF_000334495.1 Tupaia belangeri chinensis | reverse complement strand
CTCCACCCGCCACCTCCACCGCCCCCCGCCTCTGCCAGCCTCCACCTCCATCCTCCACCCCACCCACAGCTCCACGTCAGCTGGGGCCCAGCCAGAGGAGAGAGATCCCGGCCTACCCCCGCTTCGCAGCCTCTGACGCCCACGCTGTGCTGGGAGTGGGCGCTGGGCAGTGGCCGGCAGGGCCTCGGACCCTCTGGATTCCCCTGGGGGCCCAGTCCCGAGACCCCGGCACGCTGACTGCGGGGGAGCAGACGGGCCGGGCAGCCCCAGCCTGACCCTCAGAGAGGGTGACGGGGCACCCTGAGCGCCAGGTGGCCTCGGGCACCGTCGCGGTCTATGGCCACAGGCCAGGTGTCCACGGCCGGGACACTGGGGGCTAGGAGCCCTGCAAGGTGGGGACCCAGGGTCTCTTTCACGTTCTTGTGTTTTTAATCTGCCTGTGGGCACGTGCTCGCCGGGCGGCAGAGGGACGTGAGAGCTCTCGCCCCGGGTGAGAGTGGCCCTGCCGCAAACCCTTCTCGTGCTCGACTCGGGGCAGTGGCACGCACGTGCGCCCGGCCTGGGCCTCAAGCCGCCCGTCCCAGGTCGAAGCTGCCTGAGTCCCCACGCGCTGGCCGGCCCCGCCGAGGGACTGCTTATTCTGCGGCCCCAGCCCTCAGCTCTCTCTCCCGGCCTCCCGGCAGCCCAGGGTTTCCGCTCAGGCGTCAGAGCCGGGCAGAGTCAGACCTGATGCCTGGGTCCCCAGGGGTCCCCAGGGCCCTCGCCTGTCAAATGGGCAGGGCACCCCCACAGAGAAGAGGGACAGGAAGTCAGAGCTCGCCACCTCCGCAGGCCGGCTGGCCGGGCCTCCTCCTGGGGAGGGGTGCAGGCTGCAGGGCCCCGCGGAGGGCTGGGGCCCACGCGGGCGAGCCCCCGAGGCCAGGCCCTCCGCAGGCTGGCGCTGGTACATAGCACTGTCAGCGGGCCGTGTGGGCAGGAGGGGCAGGCCAGGGCAATGAGGCCACGCCGCGGGCCGGCCAGGAACCGCAGGGTGCTGGGCTCAGCGTCCGGGGCTGCAGGGCTGGCTGACCTGCCGGCCTCCAGAACTTCGGCTTCTCAAGGCCAGACGCCCAGCCAGCTCTGGGACAACCTGGTGCCCCAGGGACCTCCGGCCATGGCCACACACCGCAGCCCCTGCCCGGCCTGGCCCACAGCCCTGCTCGGGCAAGGCAGCCTCCCTGCGCTGGCGCGGTGCTGAAGCCCGGTGCAGAGATGGCCGGATGGCTAGCAGGGACCCGGGGCCATGACGGTGCCATCCGGGAAAGCTGCCTGCGTGCGCCCCGCACCCCGCTGGCCCCCTGCCCGGCCCACGCCGATGAGGGCCTCGCAGCACCCCGCCAGCTCGGGTCAGGGCAGATCCCAGCCACCCAGAGGGGCTCCCTGGGCCAGCTGCGTGGCCAACTGTCATGCCATTAACGCGCCCACATCACTAGCCACGCTCCGGTCGTCGTAAATGCGGGTCTCCAGCCGCAGGGCTGGCCCCGCGTCCGGCGAAGGCCCCCACACCCGCTCCGCCCCGCCCGGCCCCTCCGCACCGCGCCTCTCCGGATCGATTTTATGAAGGCAGCTTGGCTTCGCGAATGCTTCTGCCACCACTCCATGCCCCTGTTTAAAAATTCTTAATTAAGCAGGTTTTTCTGTTTACACTTGAACTAATTACACTTTTAAAACCACCAATAAAACATTAGGCCCGGGCTATTAGAGGCCTCGGGCAGGCCTGCGCCCGTGCAGCTCAGGAACTGGGCTCTTCCATGGGAGATAGGAGCACCGGGCGGCAGGCAGGTGCCCGGCTTGGCTCAAGAGGGTCCCCGGGGCGTATCCGCCTTCCTGGAGGGTGGGGTGGGGGACAGCAGGCTGCCGGATGGACCTCGCTTCCGCCCTCCCCAGCGGCGGGCGGCCTTATCGATCTCCCGGGCGCCCCGCAGCCATGGCCCGGCACCCTCGGAAGACCAGCGTCTGTGCCAGGATGGGCCCCGGCAGCCCGCGGGGGGGCCCGGAGGGCTGGGAGGGCCCCAGGCTGAGGTCGTTCTCGGTCACTGGGTCAGCAGAGGCCCTGGGTGGTGCCCTACAGGAAGCTTGGCCACCCCGCCAGGGTGGGTCCCAGGGCCCAGTTGGGACAGGGCCTGTGTGCAGCCCCGGGGTCCTGCTGGGCTGGGACGGCCTCAACCTGGCCTTTCACGGAGCGGCCTGTGGACTCGAAGAACCCCGTCCTCGTCCTCGGCAGTGGGGCCCTAGCCTGGAGCAGCTCCTGCCGGGCAAGGCCTCCCCGACTCCACCTCCGTGTGGGGCCTCCCAGGCTGCGGCTTCGAGTCCTGGCGCGGGCCTCGAGGACATTCTGAAGGCAGCCGTGGGGCGCTGGGCACAGGGCGCTTAGGCCACCCTGACTAGGGCCGCAAAGATGCCGGAGTCCCCCCAGCACAGCCGACTGTGCTGCCGGCCCTAGCCGAGGCTTCGTGTGCAGTCCCTGAGTGCTGAGCTCTGGCCCGGGCGCCCCGAAATCTGCCCTCTGCGGTGCGCCCCAGCCCCGCTGCCTCTCCCACAGCCCCGCCTCGCCCTCGCGGCTCCGGGCCGGACTCCCAGATCTCCCGGGAAGGGCCCGTAGCAGTTAAGGCAGCTGGGTCACACGCTCGGGTCTCGGACCTGGTGGCCTGGAAACACCCGGTGGCGTGAGCCTATAAACCCAAAATGCCGTAAGGAGAATGGATGGGGGATGCCACGCCACCGTTCCCTCTCCTCCGTTCTCCTCCCAGGTCCCAGTCACTCGCACACGCCTGGCATGAGTGTGACCGCTGGGCGGCCACTCTAACTGCAGTCAGCTCCCGGGGTGTGCGGTGACATGCCCGGTGCGCCATCTGCTGGTCCCCGGCCCTCAAACTTCATTTACACCTTCGGGTTTGCCGACACAGAGCTTTCTGTTCGGGTGCCAGCAGGGGGCGTGGTGGCTAGGGTGCTGGACTCCCACAGGGCTGGCCGTGGTTCGAGTCCTGGGCCTGGCTGCTTGCTTTCCCACTTTCCTTTTCTCTTCCTGTCTCTCTCTGGTCAACTTCAAACAAATAAAATAGTGACAACGAATAAAATTTAAAAAGGAAAAGAAATTTCCGTGCACGGCTGTCTCCAGTGCCCAGTACCCAGGACAGGCCGCTGCACAGCGACAGCACGGGCGCGGGCCTCCCTGGGGAAGGCCGTGCGAGGAGGCCCACCGCCGTTCTGCCTCCCACAGGGTCCCCAACACGTCATCGGTTTTCTTTTCTTTCTTTCGTTCTTCTTTTTTTCTTAAGGGAGACTTTCGCTATAGGGCGCGTGCACTCACCAGAAAGACAGAGAGAGACAGAGAGACAGAAAGCGAGAAATCACCCCCCGGGGGGATGGCCACACCGCAATCCCTTCTCCTCCATTCTCCTCTTGGGATCTTGGGCACGCACGCGCACGCGCCCAGCGTGAGTTTTAAGCCACCAGGTCTGGGATTTGAACCGCGGTCGACTACGTGGGAGTCCAGCGACATAACCTTTTTGCCATCTGCTGTTCCCACGTCATGGCTCTTCTTCAGCTGGCTATTCTGTGCCATTCGAAATAAAAAGTTTAAACCGCTCCCACGGACTGGGCATCTCTCCTGGTGCTGTATCATTCACGCCAAGGCGGACAGTCCCGGGACCGCGTCCACGTTCTGCAGGGGGCGAGTGGGCGTGGCCTCGCCAGCACAGCCTAGGGCCCTGAAGCTAAGGTTCCTTGGTTTGCCAGAGGGTGTGCGCTTCCCCGCAGGGAGAAGGGGAGCGGAGAACGCCCAGGGGCGGGGGCACGTACTTCCTTTTGGGAAGTAGTTTGGAGCCTTCTGGAGCCAGGTGGAGGCAGAAGTTCCACAACCTTGCCAATGCTTTCAAAGCCACTGATTCGCCCACCTTAAGGTGCTTAATTTTGTGTTGTGTTACCTGCAGTGCGAGGCTGCCCCGGGAGGTGTGGCCCTAGGAGTGGCTTTGCTGGGTCGTGTGGTCACTCTGAGGTGGGCTTCTCCGGGAACCACAGACAGGTTTCTACAGCGCTGGGACACTTACGCCCCACCAGCCACGCACGAGGGTCTCAGTTGCCCCACGTCCAGCCCAGACTGGCACAAGGGCTCGCCTGGGAGGACGCGCCCCACTGGGACGTGGCCACACCCGTCTCTTCGCCCTCTCCAGCCGGCTGGGATTGGGGCACGCACACACACACTCAGAGCCTTCGCAAGGACTCAGCGGTCAGCCGTGCGGGACGCACCTACGCGGGTCAGCCCTACGCCCGTTTCGCTGGTTAAGTTTTCGTAGCAAGGCACCTGCGCTCCCCAGAGAGAGAGGAACCACCCGCACCTGTGGAGGGCGGCCACGCGGTCCCTTCTTCCTTCTCCTCTCAGGGTCCTGGGCACGCCCGCACACGCACCTGGCTGTGTCCAGAACGTGAACCACTCAGCACCTTAACCCCTCGCCGCCTGCTGGGCCCTCTGTTCCGCTTGGTACGATATTTTATAGAATTATTTTATTTGACTTTTGTTATCATTATTATTTTCCAGATCGATCAGAGAGTGACAGAGAAAGAGAGAGAGGGAAAGTGAGAAAGCAAGCCACCAGGTCCGGGACACGAACCACCGTCAGCCACATGGGAGTCTAGCTCCTTAACCCCCACGCCACCTGCCGGCCCCGACCTTTTGTGTTTGGGACAGGGTCTCACTCTGCTCTACCCTCCTGTCCCGGCTTCTCACGGCCCTGGGACCACAGACACGCACCGCCTCAGCCGGCTTTCAGGACAAGCTGGGAATCGAACCCAGGCCACCCGAACGGCGCCCTGCAGAGCAGCAGCGCTCGGCACAGGCCCCTGTGGCTGGACCTCTGGCTGTCCTTCTCCTGGGGCGGGGCGGGCCCGTTACTCACCAGAGAGACAGACAAGATGTCCCCTCCCGGGGAGACGCCGAGCCGCGGTCCCTCCTCCAGTCTCTCGTGGTTTCAGGCGCGCACGCAGTTGGTGTGAGTTCAAGCTACCGGGTCCAGGGCTCCAGCTGCGGTCAGCCAGGGGACGTCAGTGCTCCACCGCCGTGCCACCGCCGGCCTCAGCCGTCCATCCGCAAGGCCTTTCGATAGGAACGGCCTGGGCACTCGGGGGGTCGGGGCTGGTGTCTCCCCGGGGACTTGGGGCCCGCTCGGTCCCGGGGGAGCTCCTGAGGTGCAGTAACAAGGGCCCCAGGCGCCCGGGGGCAGAGGAGCCTGTGCTGGGTGTGCCCTCCGCACAGGGGCTCCGGGCCGGGCCTGAGTCCCTGCCGGCCGCGGGTTCACCTCCTGGGCTGCGCCCAAGGGTGCCCTGCCTGGACCTCGGACAGAGGGGGTTTGGAGAGGCAGCAGGGGAGCCGACGCCCATCTGAGCTGCAGGCCTCTCAGCCCCCACCCCTCCGGACAGAGCCAGGGGGCCCCAGACTCCCGGCCACCGGGTGCCTGGAGCCCACTACCTTCTCTACTGTCCTGACGGCTCGGGGCACAGACAGGCAACTCGGCCTCCTGCAGGGGCCCAGGGCCTGCACCTGGGGCCATCCCAGCTGGGCGCAAGATCCTACAGCGGGGGGGCCCACTCCAGGGCTGGCCAGGACCCTGGGAGTCCCAGGAGGCTGGGGGAGAGGGGTGCTTGCAGGGGCCCACGGAGCTGGGAGGGGCCGGGAGGAGGGCCCAGGCAGGATGGACCGGGAGCTGGGGAGGGGCCTGGGGCGGCTGGAGGGAGCTGACAGGCAGGGTGGGCAGCAGTGGAGGGGAGCATTTCTGAGAACGGGGAGTCCCTGGGGGTCTCGGGGTTTCTGAGAACCGTCTCCGCCTCTTCTCAGAAGTGCCTCCCCAGACCTGTCCTACCCCACCCTCCGGCTGAGCAGACGGCTGAGCACCCCGTCCTGGGGCTGCAGCCTGGGGCGGGGGCGGCCGGGAGGGGTCTCAGAGCTGGTCAGGGCCGTGGGATGCCGGCCAGAATGGCCCTCGTGGAGCTGTGGAAAATGAGGCTCGAGGCACAGAGGCCCGCTCGGGCCGTCCTGCGAGCACAGAGTGGCGCCCGGGCCCGAGGACAGCCTGGGTGCCGGTGCCGCCCTAACCTCCGCCCACACTGCTCTGGGCACAGCCAGGGGCTCATTTCCCGCGAGGGCGGCCTTTCTGCGCGGACCTGCCGCGTGGGGACCTGGCTTGGCTGTCCCTCGGCACCATCAGCCGGGACAGCCGGGGCTGCAGGTGGGAACGGGGGCTCTGAGCAGCCGAGCAGCCCGTGCAGGGCTCGGCAGCCCCCAGGTCGGCCCACGCGCAGCGCCCACGTCCAAACAAGCTCCAGGGTCTCATGCCGCCCATGTCTCTCCTGGCCCGGCCCAGGGAGGCCCCCCTGAACCCCCCGCCACCAGGGCAGCAGCTCCCAGGGTGGCTGTCAGTATCGGGAATATGTGGGGGGCGGGGAGCACCAGCAGGTGGTGACAGCACTGGGCTCCCACATGGCTGGCTGCGGTTCAGGTCCCGGACCTGATGGCTTGGAGATCACGCCAGGTGTGTGCGCATGCGTGCCCCAAATCCCGGGAGGAGCGCGGAAGGGCGGGGACTGCGGCCCGGCCACTCCCCGGGGTCATTTCTCTCAGTTCCTGTCTGTCCCTGCGTTTCTCCATGCTTTCTGGCAGAACCTTAAAGAAGGGAAGAAAGGGGCAGGCAGGGTGGTGGTTAGAGGCGCTGGACTCCCACAGGGTCAATAAGGTTCGAGTCCCAGACCTGGAGGCTTGCTCTCTCACTTTCCCTCTCTCGTTCATGCTCCGTCCCTCTCTAGTCAAATTAAAAATAAATAGATAAATAAAGTTAAGGATAATAAATTCTTCAAAATAAAGAAAGAAATCCTTCAGAGGGACCGAGTGTTTCGGATTTCAGACATTTTAGGATTTGGGGTGACTGCATACTGAGCTCTGGGGGGTGTGGGGACACTGGGTCTAAACCCGGACTCGGTGGTACAGGGGCCGCACATGGCTGCAGGGAGCGTTTCTAACGGCCCGAGGGCGCGTGCACCACCAGCGAGGGACAGCGCCCTCTCCCCGGGCCCTCCGGTCTGGACTGGGCGTGCCCCTGCAGCCCGGGTGTTTGTCAGGTTGCCAGGACCAGGGTTCCCAGCACTGTGGGCGTGGGGTCTGGCTCCCTCCTCACAAGGCTGTGCGGCTGGCCTACAAGTAACAATTTTATTTTTAGGTTTTCGCTACCACGCACGTGCGGTCCCCAGAGAGACAGGGAAAGTGAGAAGTCAGCCCCGGGGGACGGCCGTGCCACAACCCCTCCTCTGCTCTCCTTTTGGATTTTGGGCACATGCCTGGCATGATTTTTTAAAAATTTTTTGGAGAGGTTTTTGCTATAGGGCGTGTGCGTCTTCCTGAAAGACAGAGAGAGACAGAGAGACAGAAAGGGAGAAATCACCCCCAGGGGGGATGGCCACACCGCAATCCCTTCACCTCCATTCTCCTCTCGGGATCTTGGGCATGCATGCATACGCTCCCAGCGTGAGTTTAAGCCACCGGGTCCGGGACTCGAACTGCGGTCGACTACATGGGAGTCCAGCGACACAGCCATCACGCCAGCTGCT
>NW_006209805.1:1158723-1158957 GCF_000334495.1 Tupaia belangeri chinensis | reverse complement strand
GGAGGGATGGGCACCCCTGGCGGGTCCACGCCCCACGCCCAGCTCACAGGTTCGTGGCCAGCGTGAGGGAGGCCTCCAGGCGTGGGCCCAGGACCTCCCGCAGCTCGAGCTGTGTGACTGTGGAGCCGCCATCGGGGCCCTGGTCCTCACACTGAAATGGGGACAGACCCACGGGCAGGGAGGCCGCCCAGGGAGGGGGCAGGACAGGTCCCGGAGCCTGAGACTGCCGCTGGG
>NW_006209805.1:1156774-1158135 GCF_000334495.1 Tupaia belangeri chinensis | reverse complement strand
CACCCCCCTCCCTGCCTCGGTGCCCCCCACCCTCCTGGCCTCAGCTCCCTCCTCTCCTCTCTCTCCGTTCCTGCCTCAGAGCTTTGTCTCACTGTCCCTGCTGCAGGGACACCATCTCCCGTGGACCCGTGTTCCCTCCTCTGGGGGGACCTCCCAGACCACTGTGCCCCAGGAGTGCCCCATGACTGACTGCTCCCTGCTGGCTGACCCCAAGCCCCCTCTGAATTTGAGACAGAGACAGGGAGAGACAGCGGAGAGGGAGAAAGGGAGAGCGAGAGCGAGGAAGAGCCACAGGGGGCCGGGCGCGGGACAGGGGCCGGGGTGTGGTCGCAGTGGGGCCCAGCAGGCCTCCCCGGGTCCTGGCCGCGCTGCTTCTGGGGGGCTCCCGGGGCCGCTGAGGCCCACGTGCAGGCGGGTCTGTGTAGACCTTCAGCCGCGGGCCAGCCTCTCCTCCCCCAGCCTCAGTGCCCCCCTGGAGAGCGAGCTGGGCTTCCTGTCATGGGCTGCCGGGAGTAGAGGGGTGGCCCGGGTGCGGGTCAGGGCTGGGGGGGCTGTGGGCGAGGCCCAGAGGGTCATGGAGCGCCGTCTGGGCCAAGGGGAATGGCCGAGGGCGCATTTTGGGGGATGTGGGGCGCAGCACTCCGCTGCTTCTGCACCCCGCTCGTGGGCCTGTGGCTGTGTGCTGGGGGCCTCCTTCCGCTGCAGAGTCAGGGAGGGCCTGCCCCGTGGGCCCGGCCTCTCTCTCCCCTGCTCCCAGACCCTCCACCTCCCAGCTCTGCCCCCAGGGGCCTCTCCCGTCGGGGCCACCCCACCAGAGAGGCTCCCTGGGAACAGCAGGGGCCTATGTGTTCTGGCCGGGCACCCTGCCTCGGTTTCCCCAGCTGTGCAATGAGCAGTTTCCTGGACGCGGGTGTGGTGAGGGTCAGAGACTGCAGACTGCCCAGCGGCACGGCGACCCTGGGCCCCACCTCTGCAGGGCGGCTCAGCCGGCCGTCTGCCCCTGCACGCAGCAATGCCAGAGAGCCGCCCCGGCCTCAGTCTCCAAACCCATAAAACGGGCCCCCACTGGCCCTCGGGATGCTGAGCGAGCAGGCGGGGCAGTCTAACCCCTTCCCTTCCAAGGGAGGGAGCCATCACCCCAGGCCGTTCTTAAAGGGCCAGCGCAGGTGAGCCGGCTGGGGTGCCGCGTGTGGTGGGCTCTTCCAGAAGCAGCAGCTGGAACCGTGAGGCAGGGCTGCCTCTGCACTGCATCACAGCCGGGCCGGGCCCACCAGAGACGATGCAGGACCGGCTGCCTCTGCACTGCATCACAGCCGGGCCGGGGCCCCACCAGAGGCGATGCCGCAACGGCCCAGCCCGCC
>NW_006209805.1:1155686-1156542 GCF_000334495.1 Tupaia belangeri chinensis | reverse complement strand
GAGACGATGCAGGCCCGGTCAGCAGCTCGGCCCGCCGGCAGGGACCAGACTGCCCTTGACTGGCTCCCCGTCTGCAGGCCAAGGTCCTCCGGGGGCCGGGCGCCGGGGGAGCCTCCCAGACCAAGAGGCCCAGGCCGTGCTCTGGGACGTGGGTCATCGTCTCAGGGCCTTCCGGGGTGGGTAGGAGTTCGCCAACTGGGCAAGGACGGGCCTGCGGGCACCAGGGACCCTGTGGGCCATGGTTAGGACGGAGCCCACACACGTATCACATGGCCCGTCATGGCAAACACACGAGCACACACATACATATGCATACACGCAGCAGAACATTGTGAGGACACGTGCTTCAGGACATGCATGTGTGTAAAACCCTTGGGCGGCTGATCAAAACATGGAATGTGAACATGCTTGGCATGTGTGTACACGTACGAACACACTCGTGTGTGAGTGTGGAGCTGCGCATGCATGCCTGGGCGTGTGCACAGGTGTGAACGTCGCCGGTCACATGCAAGCGCGCCTGAGCCCGGGGCACAAGCAGTGCACGCATGCCCACGTGAGCACGGCAGCACACGTGTGTAAGGGTGCACGCAGCAGGAGCGCCGTCCGTCACTACTGAACACGCCGAGGTCACGGCACGTGCAGCACGCGGGTCTGACCTCTGTGAGCGCATGCGCCAAAGTGCCCGCGCCCAGGTGCTCGCGCGGGACGCCCAGCGCGCCTGCGCGCACGTGGAGCGGCCGAGGCGGCGGGAGGTTCCTGGGCGCCGCGCGCCCCCTGATGGACGCCGGCCGCAGCGCAGGCCCAGGGCAGCCGGGTCCGGGTCCGGTCCGGGTCAGGTCTCCGGGGGCCGCGTGGG
>NW_006209805.1:1154411-1155636 GCF_000334495.1 Tupaia belangeri chinensis | reverse complement strand
CCCCTCCTGGCCACTGCAGCCCCCCCCTGCCCGCGCCCGGGTTCGGGGCAGCCTGGGTCGGCTCCGTGTCCCCGCACCCAGGGCCTCCCGGCCGGCTGAAGCTTCCCGGAGCCCAGCACCCCACCGCCGCAGCGCGCGGGCTTCGGGGTCGCGGCTCCCGTGCCCCGGCAGACCGCGGCCTCACCGCGAGCCACCAGGTGGCAGCCCTCGCCAGGTGCGACCTCGCGCGCCCAGGGGAACCGCGCGTCCTCTCCCTCCACTCCCAGGGCCATTGGGAGAGGCCTGGGGACCCTGAGCCGCCGGGGCACCGGCCTCGGCGCTCTGTGGCTTATTTTCCCCAGCTCTCAGTGGAGGGCCTCCCTGAGGAGGTGACAGGAGGGGCCCACTGCAAAGCTGCCCCCGCGGGCGGCCGGTTCTGGCCTGCCCAGAGAGCGGGGCCTGGGGCCTCCGCCACATGCAGGGGACCCACAGGTCTTAAGACAGACACCGATCTGGAACCCCCTTCCCAAATGCGGGGCGGAGCCCCCCAGAAATCCCCGGGTCCCAGTTCCCCTTGCTGACGCCCCAAATTCAAGGGTGGCAGGACACCTGACCCCTGTAGTCACAGACAGGGACCCCCATTCCCCCAAGGGTCCCTGTGATTTCCAGGGGCACAGGAGGCCCCCAGAGGCAGGGACCATGTAGCCCTCCAGGGCAGACAGGAAGGCCTGCCTGCCCCCTCGCCCCTGTCCAGTCCCAGCCTCTGCACCTTTAAAAGAATGCGGCAAAATTAGCAGCTGGGCCTCATTAATATGCAAGAATGCAAATCAGGCGGTGATTAGCCCAGCCCCCCAGGATATTTCCATGGTGATGGGTAAGGGGTGTGCTGTGGGTCTGGGGTGCAGGCCCAGCGGCGGGGCCTGGCCTCACAGTAGCTCTGGCCATAGGCACCCCACGAGGAACCCCCCAGCGTCCCCCCCGTCTCTGCCCCAGCTGTGGTCTGAAAGGACCCCGGGGTGCTCCCTCTGGACTGAGGCCTGCCCAGGCTCCCCCAGGCATTGTGGGTGCAGGGAGCAGGCTGCAGGGAAGGAGGTGGGCGCATGAGTGTTCCAGTGGGGAGAGACAGAGATAGACTGAGAGACGTGGGCCAAGAGAGGCAGAGCCGGGGGACCAGGGAGCGAGGGTGGACAAGCTCCAGGGCGGACGGCCCCTCCCCGCGGAGGCTCGAGCTGGCCCCGGCCCAGCT
>NW_006209805.1:1150345-1154362 GCF_000334495.1 Tupaia belangeri chinensis | reverse complement strand
TCTGGCCAGGCCCCACCAGCTGCCCGCCGCAGTGCCCCGGCCCGGAGGAAATGCCTCTGCTGCCCTGGGACCTCAGGCCCCTTCCCTGAGCCTCAGCTTCCTCCCCGTGAAGTGGTGCGTCATTCACGGGGTGCCCCCCGTGTACCCCGGCCACCTGGCTGCAGCGGGCGGCCCTGCTGGGCGAGCAGGCCTGAGAGTGCTGTGTGTGGCGGGCCCTGCCCAGGAGGGGGGGGGCCCAGCCACGGAGTGGGACAGGGCCCTCGAGGACAGAGGTAGGGCACGCAGGGACACGGGACGTTGGCACGGGTGTCGAGGACCGACCGGGATCTGGAAGGGCAGGTACCAACCCCTCGTCACGCTCGCCTCTTCCTGTCGTGAATCCTGGCGGTCTCCTGGCCGCAGTGTCGGCCCCCAGGCCGTGCAGGGACAACCCCCCTCCAGCGGTGGGCTCCCCGGCTGCGCCTGTCCTCAGCTTTTTCAGGACCGACCTGGGGCCTCCCCGGAACACAGGGGTTTCCCCCAGAGGCCCGCAGGCAGGGGCAGAGTGGCGTCTGCAGGAACACTGAAGTGAGGAGTCAGCCAGCGCGTGAACCCCCTCGGAGGTGAACACGCCGAGTAAGAACTGAGAGTCCTCCCCCAAGGGAGCTGCTGCACCCCGCGAGTTCCTCCCACACTTCTTCCACGGCCTTGTGACCCTTCACCCCGAAAACAGAGCCGAGGTCCCCCCTTGGTCCGCTCCCGGTCATTCTAACTCAGGACATGCGCAGCCCCAGGTCATGACAGGCTCCTCTCGTGGCACCTGCTGGGGCGGCCCTGTGGCCAGACACTCCCGCATGGCTTACTGTGGTTCGAGTGCCGGACCCGGTGGCTGGAGGCTCACGCGGGCGCTGTGCGGTGCCTCAAGTCTGGGGAGGAGGATGGAGGCACAGGGACTGCAGCATGGCTGCCCACCCTGCCTGCCTCTGTGCCTCTCGGTCTCTATGGCAAAAGGAAAACTTTAAAAAGATCACGTGCCTTCTCATGTTACCCCTTGTGTCCCGGTCAGCGTGGGTGGCCGTGTCCTGTCTGTTTACCCAGCAGACACTGAGAGGGAAAGTGAGAAATCACCCCCCGGGGGTGGGCCACACTGAGATCCCTTCTCCTCCTAGGATCTAGGACACGCACAGGTGCAGGGTGTGATTTTCAGGTCACCTGGTCCGGGACTCGAACCGCGGTCAGACACGTGGGAGTCCAGTGACGTAACCCTGCGCCACCTGCTGGCCCCTCTGCTGGTTTTCATTACCAATCACAGGGACACTGCGTGTGGGGGACACAGACCCTCCACCTGCCGGACGTGGCAGGTGCCTCTCCTAGCCCGCGGCCTGCTTGGGCGTTTGTCAGTCCCAGCGGAAGGGCTCGCTCCTTTCTGGGGGCGCCTTTGGGCCTTTCCCACCCAGAGGAGGGCGAGGAGGTGGGGAGAGGTGGGGCGCCAGCCTCTGCCGGAGTCTCCCTCTGACCCCAAGTACTCAACTCCGCAACTCCCACCGGCCGGCCCGTCCACACCCAGGCTGGCCCCTCGAGGACTCCTGACTGGGCTAGCTCTGTGGACGGCCAGTTAACGCACCAGATCCCACGGGGCCAACTGCAAGGTTCGAATCCCGGCCCCGGGGCTGGAGAAACATGGGGCGCAGGTGTGTGCCCCAAGTCCCAGCAGGGTGGAGAATCGGGAGGGACTGCGGCCTGCCAAGCCTCTCACCCTCTCCCTCTGACTTGGGCTCTCTCCCTGGCAAATGGGAAAGAATCAAATGAAATCAGGTGTCGGGAACAGCAGGTGGTTTCGTGGTTCAGCAAGACGCCAGACTCCCACAGGGTCGACCGCAGTTCGAGTCCCAGACCCGGTGGCTCACACTCACGCCGAGCACATGTGCCCAAGATCCAGAGAGGAGAATGGAGGGAAGGGATTGAGGTGTGGCCAACCCCCTGGGAGTGAGTTCTCGCTTTCTGTCTCTGTCTCTATAGGGAACGCGTGCACCCTGTAGCAAAAATCTCTCCAAAAGAGATAAGTAAAATGTCCCACCACTCGGGGGCAGGTGGCAGCCGGCCCTGAGCCCAGGCTAGCACTCCAGAGCAGGGCCCGGCTCTGCCTCCCCGCTTGGATGGAAGACCTGTCTGCAGGGTGTCCGCTCCTCTGCAGACGCTGTGGCCGGCTGGTTGGGCGGGCCGTGCTGCTGCCTCAGCCCCAGGGGCCTCCGGTTACTGCTGTGGGCTGGAGGCAGCCCTGAGGACACCGGGCGTAAAATCTGCATCATGAGGCCTGCGGGGGCCTGGACTCCCACGTGGCCGACCACAGTTCGAGTCCCAGACCTGGTGTCTCCCTCTCTCGCTCCCCTCTTCCTCCCTGTAACTGTGCATCCCTTCAGCAAAATCAGCAAGATAAAGCAGGGGCAATAAGTCAGGTAAGTAGTTCTGCTCTCATCCTGAGAGATCCTGCTATAGAGCAGGGGCACCCCTGAGAGACAGAGAGACAGAGACAGAAAGCGAGGCACCGGGGGAGGGGCAGCCACGCGGCGGTCCCTTCTCCAGTCTGCTCTGGGGGTTCTGGACACGCACGCACACGCGCCCGGCATGTGGGCACAGACCTGCCTGGCTCCAAGGCCCGGACGTTGGCTCTGGTCACAGGCTGCTCCGCTCTCCTGTTTCAGCTCCCCACCCACAGAGTGTGCTCTAAAGGGAGACAGGCCCGAGCACCCCGGGCGCACCGCCGCTGCAGGAGGGGGCGTCCCTGCTGAGCCAGCCCAGGCCCCCACCTGCCCTGGCAACCTCAGAACACCTGCTGTGCGCCCCCCGGCTCCTCAGTGAACAAGGTGGCCCACTCCCTGCCCTGTGGACCCACCCGGTGCAGGTGACCAAAAATGACAAAGAGGAAGGAGGGTGAGAGGTGCCACTGTGGGGGCTCCAGGAGGCTTCCTGGAGGAGGCAGCACCAAGCTGAGGGCGGAAGGCGGGGGACCCACGCGGAGGCTTGGCCGGGCGGAGCCCTGAGAGGTCACCAGGGGGCTGTCTGGCGGCATGTGGGCCGACCCAGGAGAGTCATGCAGGCCAGGCTGCGCTCCGGCTTGAGGGGCAGCCTGGGCTGAGGACGGGTGCGGAGGGTGTCACCCCGTGGCCCTGAGCTCAAGCCGGGAACCAGTCCTCTGGGACAGCGGGGACAGCTTGACATCTGTGCCCCTCCCTGTCTTAGGGCCCTTGTCGCCTGCCCCGGGTACTGATGGCTGTTCCATCTGCCAGGGGCTCCCCGTCCCGACTCCCAGCCAGGACGCTGCCCCTGGAGGCCTCGGGCTGCTGGCCCGGACGCCCTTGGTCCTTCTGGAGGGCCGGGGCACGAGGGCAGCCGGCGGTGAGCAGAGCGAGACGGAGCCTGGCCAGGCCTCCTCCGCCTGCAGTCCGTCCACACCTCAGTTTCCCCGTCTGAACAATGGGGTGGCGTCCTCTGTGCCTTGGCAAAGTTCAGTGACACCAGGCCCTGAGGGAAGAGGGACAACCCTTGAACCTGGTGGACGGAGTGCCACCCCCATGCCACCTGTGATGGGTACCGCGGCCACCGGGCGGGCGGAGTGTGGGCAGCCGGAATCTGGCAAAGCTCCCTGTCTCTGCCCGCCCTCCCCTGGGGCGGCTGGGCCTGACGGTGCTCCCCGTGTTTGCCAGGGTGCCCGGAATGTGGCGGGACAGGCCTCGGGGGGCTGAGTCAGGAGCCAGGCACCGGGCCAGGAGGGGCGCAGCGGCTGCAGCAGGTGCCCAGGATGGGGGCCGGGGCTCAGGAGCCGGCCGGGCTCTGCTGGTGCAGGGCTGCTGGAGCGGAGCCCTGGCTGCGGCCCTCTTCAGACGGACGGCTCAGCCTGCCCCTGGGCTCCGGAGGGGCTGCTGGACACACCCCCCTGCCTGGGTCCTGGCTCCGCAATCGGGTCTGGCCCGTCCTGGACATGCCCCTTACCCCTCCATCCCCTCGCTTGCCCTGAGCCAGTCCCGCCACTCCCCCACC
>NW_006209805.1:1148227-1150244 GCF_000334495.1 Tupaia belangeri chinensis | reverse complement strand
CCCGTCCCTGTCCTCCTCAGGCCCCCTCTGTGCCCCCCCCGTGCCCTCCCCGCCCGACCCCTCACCGCCCTCCACTCTCCATTTCCCTGGGCCCCCTGCCGTGGGGCCTTCGCCCCTGCTGGGCCCCCTCCTCCGGCACCCCCCTCCCTCACCTCCCCTCCTCACTCTGTGATTGCAGTGTCACTCCCCCGGAGCCCACCCCTCGTCACAGCTCCCCCCACAGGGCCTCGGTCCCCTGGTTCCAGGTGGAGGGGTCCAGGCACCAGTGTCTCCCCACTTCTCATGCTGGCTGGGCCGGGGTGCCCTGCCCGGCATGGCGGCCTCAACCTCCATAGGAAGGATAAAGAGCCCCCCACCCTGGAGCCCTGGGAGACCCCCAGGACTAGCCCCACCTGCAGGCCCAGAGAAACATCCTCTGGAAGCCAGGGGCTTCAGGTGGGCGCCCTGGCGTGCGGACACTGGACACAGTCCGGAGGGAGGCCTCGGTCTGAATCCTAGGCCCAGTGACCTTCCCCGCTGGCCGGCTGTGGCCGACAGGTGCGCCAGGCCCACCCCGTGGACCCCACCCCGCGCCCTGGAGATGCAGCGTCGTCACACGGTAGGGCTGAGGTAGGGACAGGCAGGTGCCCCGGGCAGCACCCACATAAACAAAGGCCGCAGTCAGGGTGAGGGGCCGTGGGCGGCCTGTCCCCCTGCCAGGGCCCGGGGCTGCACAGAGGTGGCCGAGTGGGGCCCCACGGGCTGTCCCGCCCAGTGACTCAGCCCCAGGGCGGGCCTTCCAGAGGACAGTGGTGCCCTGTGGGCTCGGGGCCGGCCTCCGGCAGGTGGGAGGCAGGTGGGAGGCAGGACGGCTGGGCCCCAGGGCGGAGTGTGCTGGGCCTCGGTTTCCTCCTCCGGGCAATGGGCGTAGCCCACATGTGGCAGGGAGGAGGCGCTGGTGCTCAGGCCCGCACAGCAGGGCCCCCGGGCTGGCCTCCAGAGCCCCAGAGCCCAGCTCGAAGTCTCGTCCCTGTCCGCTCCGTGGCCCAGTGGCCCAGGCACGGGTGTCTCGGCCCAGGTGGAGACCAGCCTGTACCGAGTGAGGCTGGGGAGGCCACCGCTCCTGTGGGCTCTGGGAGAGCAGGGAGCGGCCACGACACCCCCGCGGGGCCCCCAGCGAGCTGAGAGGCAGGGGCAGCATGGGAAGCCCAGAGCTGGCCCTCCATGGGGGACCCACCCTGTGCCCAGGGCAGCTCGGGACCGTTTTCCTCCCCGTCCTTTCCTCCTCGGTGTTTGCCACAGGGCCAGAGACAGAGGGACTGGAGAGGACACCCGGGGACAGCCGTGCCGCAGCCCCTAGTCTGCTGTCTCCTCCTGGGTGTGGGCCCCCGCACACACGTGCCCAGTGTGCTCTTCGGGCCTCGGGCTCGGGCTTCCACCCGCTCGGGGGCCACGTGGGATCCTGTCGCCTTAACTGCTGTGCCACCTGCCAGCCCAGCCGTCTGGTTCTCGATGGGAAAACGGAGGTCCGGGGGCAGCAAGAGGTTGGCCCAGGTCACAGGGGGTGGGGAGGGCGAGACCTCACGGCCCAGGTCAGCTGGGTCTGGCACAGCGGGCTCCAGAGGAGGGAGGCCCTGGGCCCAGGGAGCCCGGGACGGCGGCCGTTCGCCCTGATGGCTACCCCACTGCTGCAGGGTCTGTGTGTCCTGTAGCCGAGGACAGAAAGGCCAACCAGACCCGGGATCCGTCTACACTCAGGTCCGAATTCCACTTTACGGATGAGGAGATGGAGACCTGGCCAGGCAGAAGCACAGCCTGGCTTCCACGCCGAGTCCTTGACCCCGAAACGGGGCGAGCCTCGGTTTCCCCGCCAGCGAAATGGGTCTGAGGTCACCCCTCTGGGCCTGAGAAGCCCGCTCGCAGCACTCCGCACCCAGGGCGAGATCTAGGAACGCAGGCACGTCCGAGTCGGGCAGGCCGCGCGGGCGGGCCCGCAAACCCGACAATAAAACTCCAAAGCCCACCCCCTTCGCTTCTC
>NW_006209805.1:1147876-1148160 GCF_000334495.1 Tupaia belangeri chinensis | reverse complement strand
GGTCGGCCCCCCCCGCCAGTCAGACTTTCCTGCCCTTCAATTGGCCAGCTCCGTCTGCTTATCTTTCAATCTCACGGTCCTTTCCCGCCTGCGTCATGGAGACAGGTAGGGACGTGTGCGCCTCCGCGTGAGAGTATAGTCCATGACTTCTCCCCGCGCCGTGGGCTGCTGAGCTTACTGGGCAGCCCCGCTCCGAGACCCCGGGGTCCGAGGGGTCTCAGGCACCTCCTGCAGGGGCTCAGGAGGCCGGCCGCGGGGCCGGAGCCCTGGCGCTCAGGGCTGCG
>NW_006209805.1:1144672-1146948 GCF_000334495.1 Tupaia belangeri chinensis | reverse complement strand
CCTGTTTCTGCTCCCCCGCTCCCCGAGTTTTGTGTCAGTCGTTTTCGGCTGCCCCACAAGAAAGTGCGGTTTGTGCCCCAGAAGTCAGTTTCGCACGCCCTCCAGGGCGGAGGAAGCCGGGGGAGGGGCGCGCCCTGCACACCCCGGAGCCGGCCCGGAGGGGCTTCTCCCCTGCCCCGTGGGGCCCTCCAGTCCCCTCTGCAGCCTCCGAGCCCGCCCGGCCGGCGCCCTCTGCCCCTCTGGGGGGGCCTGGCAGGTGGGTCCCCCCTCGGCCGGGAAGCTCTGGTCGCGGGCTCCCCTCCCCCAGGGGCGGCCCGAGATGTTTTCAAAGTTGCTTGAAAGTGATTCCCGGATACATCGTGGCAGTAGAGCCACAGGGCGGTTTTTTAATTCGGTTGCGTTTCTGGGGGACAGGAGGGTTTGCCTGTGTGCAGGGACGTTTTTGGAGGTCTCTGCTGCTTGTTCCACACCCCCAAAGTCATGAAGCCAGGAAGGCGTTTGGCCCCCTTTCTGACTTTGGGGTCTCTCTGAGTTTGGGGATGAGGTCTTCACGGTGACAGCTGCTGGGGCGGTGTCACCAGCTTTCTCGAGGGCCACCCCTCCCCTCCTCTTCTCCCCCAGAGCAGCCCAGGGCCACGGAACCGCGGGGAGGGAGGTGGGAGCACTCTGGCCTTGCCCTGGTGCGGTTTAAAATGTGCACTGTGGTTCCCGGGAGCGAGGGGCTTTCTGTCTGTACCCCTCCAGCGTGAAGGCCCCGTGGGGGCTCCGGGACGGGCTGCAGGGACCCACACCCACACCCATGTCCCCACTGTCCTGCTGCAGGGCCATGAAAGACTGCGTTTGGGAGCCCGCTCCTGCAGGGGCCTCTCGGAATCCAGGCCCGCGGGCAGTCAGGGCCGTCCTTCTGTGTGGCCTCCCATGTCCGTGTGGCCCCGTGTGTCCATCTGACCTTGCTTTTGTCACGCAGGGCCGCCGCTAGGCCAGAGGAGCGTGCCTGCACCGTGGCCACAGCGGCTGGAGAATGAACCAGCCCCAGAGGATGGCGCCCGTGGGCACGGACAAGGAGCTCAGTGACCTCCTGGACTTCAGCATGGTGAGCGGCCCCCAGCCCTGGGCGGAAGGGCATCCTCCAGCGGGCAGCGCTGACACCCAGCCTGGGGGCTTTGCCTACCTGCAGGATGGCTCCGGCCCACCCCGTACAGATGGGGAAACTGAGGCGGGGGGTTGCCCAGGGGCTCCGGCTTCCTGGGTGGGGGCAGGGGCTTGACGCCCGCCTTCGGCCCTGAAGCCCACGCACTGGGCACGCAAACTGGCATTGCCGCTCCAACCTGCAAGGGGGACCGTCGGGGTCAGTTGCTGGGTCGCGGTGCGAACGGTACAGACAGGGCACGCAGCGAAGCAACACCGCGCTGGCCGATGGGGGGCCTAGGGGTTGGGAGGGGGTGGACATTGCCCTGGGGCTGCTCCGTGTGCCCGATGCCCTGGTGGTCGCATGTCGCGCTCGGGGTGGGTGGGGCCTGAGTAGGAGCGTGGCCTGCACCACCCTGTGGCCTGCGCTCTAGCTCCCAGCCAGGGTCCTGGTGGGGAGGTGGGGGCCGGGGGTCCCCGCTGCCTAGCCCGTGGAGGCACCTGGAGGCTCAGGCGGCCGGCCGGGCTGAGAACCGAGCACTCCTGTGGGTGCTGGTGGCCATCCCAGGACCCCGGGGCTCTGCCTGCCCGTGGGTGTGGCTGGCGGGGTCCCTGCCCTTCCTGCCCAGCTCCCTGGACCCCCTCCTGCCCTCCGCCCAGATCCCGGTGAGGAGGGCGCATTTGGCGTTGCTGCCCCCTCCCGGCCCAGGCCCCGAGGGCTGCCTGTCACAAACAAGTCGCCAGCCGTCCTGCACCACCTGCGGGACAGCCCGCGGCCCGGAAGGATCGAGCGGGCTCCCCACCGTTTATTTTCACCTCCCCGGCTGAGTGGCCAGGGCCCGTGGTTTCTGTTAACTGGCAGGTCACAGGCTAATGGGCTGGAACACAGCGGCTTTTGGGGCCCTTAAAGTGCCGTGGGCGGCTGCCCAGGATCCCTCCTCGGCAGGCTGGGCGTCGGAGAGGCCACTGCCTTGTCCGCCCGGGTGTCTCGCAGGGAAGGGCCCGGAAGGCCTTAGGCCCTGACGCGGCGGGCTGAGCGCGCGGCTGGCCGCCTGCAGAGGCCCCGGCATCCTCGGTTTCACAGCGACCACGTGACAGAGCCTTGGGTCCGTTTCACAGAAAAGAGAACCGAGGCTCGCAGGGGAGAG
>NW_006209805.1:1141357-1144659 GCF_000334495.1 Tupaia belangeri chinensis | reverse complement strand
TGTGCCCCCAGCCAGCACATCTCATGGCAGGCGCCACGTCAGCACGGAGCCCCGGTGCCCGGGTGGGATGGAGACGTGGCCTGGTCGGTGGCTCCCCCCGGGGCCGGCCTCCGTCTCTCCACCCGGGAGAACAGGGCTCCCGCCAGCTCAGCCTGCAGGAGGGCGGGTGTGGCCCTGGAGACCCCGCCCAGCCGAGGCAGCCCTGAGTCCCGGTGCCTGGCTGTCCAGCCTGCCGGGCTGCCCAGCTGCAGGGAGCCTGGGGACTAGGCCTGTGGTTCCGGCCCCCGGGGCAGGGCTGGGTCAGTTCTCTCGTCCAGGGCACAGGTCTGTGGATGGCGTTCTGGTTGAGGCTGCTAAGCTGTTAATCTGCAGGGACTTAGCGCCCTGGGGACAGGGACAGGGACGGGGAGCCTGGGCGATGGGGGCTGGGGCAGGGTGGCGCCCCACCCCGAGTGCCCTGGGACCCTTCCTGCTGTGTGCGGCTTTCTGCCTGCACCCACCCCCACCCCCCCGCCTGCACTCTGAGCCTCGTGTCCCCTCTGCTCCTCCCAGGCTGTGGTGATCCTACCCCAGGCCTGGGCCCTCCCTGCCACCGGGGCTTCCCGCTTCAGGTCACCTTGAGGACTCGGGTGTCCTAGCAAGCCCCAGAGATCTCTGAAGCGGAGACGCGAGGGTGTGGGCTCTCGTCTGAGCACTGCACTGTGGCCGCCCCCTCCAGGCGGGCATGCGGCGTGCCCTGGGCGTCCTGGCGCCACCCGCTCACCCCGCTCTTGTTTCTGCAGATGTTCCCGCTGCCTGTGGCCAACGCCAAGGGCCGGCCCGCCTCGCTGGCCAGCGCGCAGTTCGGAGGCTCAGGTAGGCCGCGGTCGGGTCCCGGGGCTGGGGGTGCCGGGCGGGGCCGCAGGCAGCTTGGGGGCCCGTGTCCCTCCTGGGCCTGGGGGTTCATCCACTCGGGAAGCTGAGGCTCGGCGGGGCGTGGGAGCCAGCGGGGCCCAGGACTAGCTGTGGGCGCACAGCGTGTCTGGGGCTCCTGGGGCGGGGGCGTGGGCAGGGGGCCTGGCGGTCACCTTGGGAAGCCCCGTGGCCTGTGGCAGAGTCTGCGGGGCCCCCGGGAGGCCGAGGCAGCGTGTCCGTGGCTGTTCCCAAGTCCCACACGCCCCGAGCCTTCTGGGAGCTGCGCTTTCCTGTCGGGTGGGGTCTGACTGGAGGAACAGGGCAGATGCGCTCAGCCCCCAGTTGGGTGTGCTGGGCCGCCACGTCCCTGCGTGGACCCCCCACCCCCGTGCCTGAGGAAGTTGTCGCTGGCCAGTTGGGGGCCTGTCAGGTCACAGAAATCTCCCTGGGTCCCCCCAGAACTGCCCCAGGAACTAGAGGTGCCTACATACCCGCCTCAGGGTCAGGCCCGGCCTGGGGGCTTCCTGGAGGAGGGGGTGGAGACGGCAGTGGACCTGGAGCAGGGGTACACCTCTACTGCTCACCCACTCCTCAGACTGAGGCCCCCGCTCAGTAGCAAAGCTGTTGGCACAGTGCTTGGCCCCGGGGTGCTGCTGCACTGAGCCTTTCGAGGTGGGGCTCTGTGTGGGGCTGGTCCGCGGTCGGCCCGGGAGCCCTCCCCCTGCACGTGCTCGCCCCGGCGGTGGCTGCCATGCGGGGCCATAGTCCGTCCCTGGTGGAGTCTCCTCGGCAGCAGGGCGTGCTGAGTGTGAAGGGGCGCCCCAGGGACGGCCCCGGGGTCCTGGCTGCTCCTGCTGCTGTCCCTCCGTGGAGCCGGGAGGCAGACTGGAGCTCGGTGTACCTGAATCCCTGCGTCCTGGGCCCCAGGACTCACGGCTGTCACGGGCACCGGTACACGGGGGTTCCGCCTGCCCGTGAGGCTGACGTGCCGCTGCCAAGCTCAGTGTGAGGAGAGCGGCCCGAGGAGCGGCAGAGGGCAGTCTGCCAGCCAGGCGGTGAGGACAGCCGGTCCGCGCTGCCCCAGGGCCTGCTTGGTCGCAGTGGCTCTGACACATCAGTACTGAGGCATGGCGCTAAGACGGCCTGGCCCTCGGACAGCGCTCAGTGCTCCCGCCGACGGGCGCGGGGCCCTCGGGCGTGGTGCTCGGACCCGGCTCTCGGACAGCGCTCAGTGCTCCCGCTGACGGGCGTGGGGCCCTCGGACACGGCCCTCAGATAGCACTCAGTGCTTCCACTGATGGGCACAGGGCCCTCGGGCACGGGGCTCGCACATGGCGCTCGGACAGCGACCAGTGTTCCCACCGATGGGCGCAGGGCCCTTGGGCACAGGGCTCAGACGGCACGGCGCTCGGACGGCACTCAGTGCTCCAGTTGACGGGCACAGGGCCCTCGGACATGGCGCTTGGACAGTGATCAGTGCTCCTGCCGACAGGCATGGCGCTCAGACGGGTGTGCGGAGCCCAGCAGGGTGTGGGGCGCTCAGCCGGGTGTGCGGAGCCCTGCAGGGTGTGGGGCGCTCAGCTGGGTGTGTGGAGCCCAGCAGGGTGTAGGCGCTCAGCCAGGTGTGCGGAGTTCCTCTGGATCAGGATTGGACATGGGTGCACTGACAGGCCGGGAGCCTCCCGCTGGCTTCTGGCCTTGCTGGCGCACGTGGCCCGCGGGGAGCCCACATTCGGTCCGTCCTGCTCGTGGGGGACACGGGGTGCTGCTGTGTGCCCTAGGGCCTGTGTCCTCACCAGAGGCACAGAGTGAGAGGCCGCCCGGGGGCCGTCTTCTCCATGCCTGTCTCAGGATTTGGGGCCCGCACGCACGTGTGCCCAGTGCGAGTTTAAGCGGCTGGGTCCTGGACTAGGCTCCAAGCCGACTGCGTGGGTGACAGTGACGGAGCGGGGCACAGCCCCGATGGGACCCATGGCTGGTCCCTGGGCACCTCGGCTCTTCCCCGCTGCCTGCCCTGGGCCCCTGCAGCTGGCTCCCACCGGCCGTTCCATTCGGGCAGACCGGGGCCGGGGCTCGGGCCTCCTTTGGGTTCAAGTGTTCTCCCGTTGGGGGACACAGGCAGCGCCCAGCAGGTCCCCTCGCCGCCATCACCGTCCGCACCAGCCCTGACAGCTCAGGGCCGCACCCTTGGTGTCCAGGGGACTTGCTACAGGGCCATCTCTCGTCGGCCGAGTCCGCTGTGCCTGTGGGCCTTCCTGTCACTGTGGCCCCTCCGCCTCGCTCACTCAGGGGCAACCCCTGGGACGGTTGTACAGGGCCGGGTGGCCGTGTCCTCTCGTCCCCGCTGCGTCTCTGTCTGCGTCTCGGCCGTGCGGGGCCGGGCCGGGGGGCCCTCCCGTCCCCCCTGC
>NW_006209805.1:1140709-1141345 GCF_000334495.1 Tupaia belangeri chinensis | reverse complement strand
GCTCCGTCTCTGCCCCCGTCTCGGCCGTGCGGGCCTGGGCCGGGGTGTCCTCTCGTCCCCGCTGCGTCTCTGTCTGCGTCTCGGCCGTGCGGGGCTGGGCCGGGTGTCCTCTCGTCCCCGCTGCGTCTCCCTCTTGGCCTTGGTGTCCAGTGTCCCAGTCACCAGGCCTGCCTGGACTCGCGGCTGCTGTGGGGGTATAGCGGGAGGGCGGCTGCCCATCAGGGTTCAGCGTGGGGGACACGGGGCCCGGCTGGCGGGGACGGACAGGAGTCCTCCAGGACATGCGGGCTGGGTCTCGGGCCACAGAGCCCATGAGGTCAGGGGAGTTTGCTGGGGGCCCCGGGAGGGAGAGGGACGGCCAGGTCTTGGTCCTGAAAGCCCCGTCACCCTGGGGCGCTGTCAGGATGAGGGGACCTTGCTGGATCCCGGGGCGCAGCTGCCCTGGACACTGATCTGTGAGGAGGCCGGGAGACCATGCCCAGGGTTTTGGCCAGAGCCCCTAGTAGGGCGTGTCCTGGGGGGGTGGCTGCGGGGGGCCGGGCGGGCACAGCGTGTGGTGAGGCCTCGCGACCCGAGTGGGCGGACAGCTGACCCTGGCCCTGTCTGGCTTCCTTCTCCTGCAAAGGGACGTCACGC
>NW_006209805.1:1133196-1136533 GCF_000334495.1 Tupaia belangeri chinensis | reverse complement strand
GGGGCGGCCCATCAGGGTTCAGCGTGGGGGACGCGGGGCCCGGCTGGCGGGGACGGACAGGAGTCCTCCAGGACATGCGGGCTGGGTCTCGGGCCACAGAGCCCATGAGGTCAGGGGAGTTTGCTGGGGGCCCCGGGAGGGAGAGGGACGGCCAGGTCTTGGTCCTGAAAGCCCCGTCACCCTGGGGCGCTGTCAGGATGAGGGGACCTTGCTGGATCCCGGGGCGCAGCTGCCCTGGACACTGATCTGTGAGGAGGCCGGGAGACCATGCCCAGGGTTTTGGCCAGAGCCCCTAGTAGGGCGTGTCCTGGGGGGGTGGCTGCGGGGGGCCGGGCGGGCACAGCGTGTGGTGAGGCCTCGCGACCCGAGTGGGCGGACAGCTGACCCTGGCCCTGTCTGGCTTCCTTCTCCTGCAAAGGGACGTCAGGTCAGGGCAGCCGACGGTCCCACAGAGGACGGGGCCCACAATCCTGGTCCTCCCGCAGCCTGGGCACCCTGAGGTCGAGGCCACTGGGCCGCCTCCCAGGACCACCTGCCCTCCTGCCGAGAGGGGCCGTGGGGACTGTGGAGGACGGGGTCTCGCTGACGCCCAGCCTACTCACGGTCAGGTTATTAGCGTGTGATTAGCCGGCGGGGGTGTGGGGGGTGTGTGGTGCCTGCTTTGTCACTTCCTGGGGCCAGGGGCCCAGAGCCAAAAGGGCACGGCAGGACCGCTGTGCTGGACCCTGGAGGGAGCGGCCGGGGTGCCTGAGCTGGGAGTGCCGTGGGAGGGATGTGCGGGCTGGCCCAGGGTCTGAGGTGCCAGTACCCCACACCTGGCGACAGTGTCCAGTGGGTTCCTGGAGACTGGGAGCCCCCACGGAAATTCTCGGGCAGGGAACACCATCTGCCGCAGACATGAATATTCATTAGACTGGGGTTAATAATGCGTAATTATGCCAGTCAGACGCTGATCAGGCACCGTTTCCGGGGCGGTTCTGGGGATGGCTGGCGGGAAGGTGGAAGGTGCTGAGACTGCACGGTGCGGTCTGGGAGGAGTTTCCGTGCCCCCGAGCAGGCAGGGCGCCCCAGGTCCTGGCCGCGGAGGGCTGCCGGCTGCCGGGCAGTGCTGGTGCCGACCTTGGGCCCCCCAGACTCAAGGGGAGCAGGGCCCGTCACCCCACTGACGGGGAAACCGAGGCCCAGGGTGCAGCCCTGGTTCCATACACGGTGCGAAGGGGTCAGAGCCTCGCAGCCTGGGGAGGGGTACAGGCCGGCCTGCCCAGGGCAGAAGATTCCAGAGCCGGGGCTGGTGGCTGGCAGGGCCTGAGTGGGGAGATAAGGGCCCCACCCTGCCACACCCGCTGGGGACCAAGGTCCTCGACTGGCCGGTTAACCCCTGCCTTCCCGTGGCAGCAGGAGCCCTGGCCAGCCTCAGCCCTGTGGGTGCTTTCGCCCCACTCAGGAACCTCATCCATGCCCCCGGCCCCTGTGCACCCGCCCTGTGTCCGGGACTCGCGGCCACAGGAGGGGTGGGCTCCCACTCTGCAGGTCAGCGTCCACTGCCACCTGTGGGAGCAGCTTGGCAGGGTTGGCGGGGTGCCCTGGTGGTGAGACCTTGACCCACCTCTCCAGGAGAGGCCTTGTGAGGTTCTGCCCAGACCCTTCCTGTGTGGGGTTTTGACGGATGAGTAGGAGTTGGCTAGCAGAGGTGGCTGGTGAAAGAGCAGGCTGGGCTGCAGCCGAGGGGCCGAGTCTCGGGGACCGGCCGGTGCTGGCTGCTCTGTGCAGGCCGGGTGGGACGGGCTGGGGGCAGCAGAGGGGAAGGGAGCGGGACGGGGCGACCTCAGCTCTCCTTCCCGTCCTGCAGGTCTCGAGGACCGGCCTAGCTCGGGCTCCTGGGGCAGTGGCGACCAGAGCAGCTCCTCCCTGGACCCCAGCCGGGTAGGAGCCCCTGCGGGCTGGGCCGGGCTCCCGTGGGCCGGGAGGCCGAGGAGGGGGTGGACGTGGACGCCACCGTCCGGGCTGACTTCGCCCTCTCTCCTAGACCTACAGCGAGGACACCCCCTTCGGTGAGCCGCACGGCAGTCTCCCCTCGGCCGCCTTCCTGGGCCCTGGGCTTGGAGGTGAGTGTGTGCGTGGGCCGGGCCGGGGCTCTCCTCGGGAGCTCTCCACCGCAGCCCCTGCCTCCCGGGCAGTACCCGTGCAGCCGGCCGGCCTGCCTGTCGGCCCGAGGCCATTGCTGCCATTGGGGCTCAGGCTGGGTCCTGGCCGGGCGCCCCTCGGGCCCGTTCTCCTTGTGGGACGGTGTCTCCCAGAGCCTCCCCACGGGGGAGCGAGAGCTGGCAGGGCCGGCCAGGCCCCACCGGACACCGTGTCCTGGTGACGCCTGTCCTGGCTGATGACGCCCGCCCCCCGCTGGCCAGGGCCCCGGGCGTCCAGCTTGGGGCCAGGAGAGGTCTGGTGGCAGGCGAGCTGCTCCTCTGGGGTGACTGGGTCGGGCCCGGGCAGGAAGGCAAGGCCTGGCCTGCCCCGACCTGCGGTTTCCCCTCGGCCGTGCGTGCCCCAGGCCTCCGCAGCTGAGGCCAGTTCTCCCTCGGACAGTCTCTGCCCCGGCCAGCTGCCAGCTCCGGCCTGCCCCACACCGTCCCCAGGGCTGTGGGAGAACGGGGGGAGCCTCCGTGGTCCCTGTGAGGGGACAAGGGACAAGCTCCAGGTCCCAGTGGCGTCCGCTCTGGACTGTACTGGAGCAGCCGCGCCGTGGGGGAGGGCCGTGGGAGGCTGGCCCGTGGCGTGGAGGTTGAGGCGCTGGGTCCCACCAGCTGACTGCGGTTCACGGCAGGCCCGTGTGCAGAATCCCCGGGGAGGGAGGGGGAGCGCCCGCGGTGAGGCCACCCTGGGGTCCCACTCTCTCCCTTGAGCCCTCAGGCAGGCAAATGTGTGAGCTGGCTAACTAAAGAGGATTGAAAAAGTACGATTCTTCCCCGCAGCTTGTGCGTAGTTAGGTCGGTCCAGCTGCCCCGTGGAAGGCTGTTTGTCGTCCACCGCTGTCAAGGTCAGGGCCTGGCGGAGGGGACTTCAGTGCTTCCGGCACTGGAAAGCCCCGAGGCCTGCTGCAGGCGCGGCCGGGTCAAGGTGCTGTGCACGGCAGGACTCTGTCTCTTATCCTGGCTGAGGGGTTCTCGGTCGGTCTCTGCAGGGGGAAGGAGTTACTTAAACTCACCGCGTTACTGGGCTTTCACCTGTTACGGGCATACTTACCAGAGAGGGCACGGGCAGTGATAGCAAACCGCCTGGTCGGGGCCGTGAGCCGGAAGCCACGGTCAGCCACGTGGGAGGCCAGCGCGTCACCCCCGCC
>NW_006209805.1:1131987-1133150 GCF_000334495.1 Tupaia belangeri chinensis | reverse complement strand
GAGGCCCCCCCCGGGCCCGGTCCCGGCTGCTCCGTCCTCCGGTCACCGGCCGGGGTTTGGACCCGTGGCTGACCACGTGAGGTTCTGGTTCTGGACACCCTGGCCCGGGGGTGGGGGTCCAGAATCAGCATCTGCAGGGGAGGGGTTCTGGTTTGCAGGAAACTGACCGCTGACCAGAGGGCTGGGCTGAGCCCTGGGGAGCCTGGTGGGCGCCATGGAACGGGCTCCCCGAGAGGGTGGATGGCAGGGGTGAGCCAGACCCAGCCGGGTGGGCTCCCTGGGTCAGCGGGGCCCGTGTCTTCGAGCCTGTCCCAGGAGGACAGCCTGGCGAGTTCGGCGGCTTGTGCTGGGTGCAGGGCGCCCCGGCAGCTCTCAGACCTGGGGGGACGGGACGGGCGGGAGGGTGGGCAGGTGGCCGCGGCTCTGGGGTCGGTGCGGAGACACCCCCACCCTGCCTCTCGCCCTTAACGGGGGTCACCGACCTTGCCCGGTCTGTGGTTTTCCGTCACCCCGCCCTGCGGTCCTCGGCCCCAGCCCACCTGAGGCTCACACACAGCGCAGCCACCGGGCCTGTCTGCACTGTGACCGAGCCGGGCGGTACTGGTGCCATCAAGCACCTGCTAGATACCAGGCCCTCCTGTCACCTGTGTCCCCAAGGGCCCCGCTGCCAGGCCCTGCTCTCTGCGGGGAAGGCGAGGCGGCTGCAGGCACCTGTGTGTTCTAAAGCACAGCAAGCCCGCCTGGACCTCGGACCCTGGTCTCGGGTGCTCCCCGGGGCCTGGGGCCGGGGTGCCGCTCAGTGTGACTGAGGCCGGGCTCCGGGGACAGTGGCCTTCAGGGCAGTTGTCTTCCAAGGACTCGGTCACCAGAGAGCCCCATGTGTCCTGTCACCGGGCAGTCTGTCCTTCTTCACTCCTGCTGTCAGGGTTTGGGGCGAGCACGCACACGCACCGCACCGCACCCAGCGGGTGTTTCAGGCCACCCGACCGAGACACGGACCTGGGGGCTGGGGAACCGGGCCTTGGGGCATCAGGTTGGGGCTGGCCCTGTAGTTCCTCTGGCCCAGGGCGCCCTGGCTGGCCGCCACCCCTGCTGTCCCTGTCCCCACACAGGCTGGCTTCCTGCCGAGCGAGTTAGGCCTGGGCAGCCCCCGGGCGCTGTCG
>NW_006209805.1:1131333-1131934 GCF_000334495.1 Tupaia belangeri chinensis | reverse complement strand
ACGGCAGCCTGGGTGAGCGGGGCAGGGCAGGGGGCCGCCCGTCCAGGGGGAATGCTGGTCCTGGCCTGAGGCCACCGCAGACTTGGGACCCCGGGTGGCTCTGAGCCTCCGCCCTGCTGTGAGGACTTGCCTGGCCCTCGCACTCGGGCCCCACGTCTCCCCGCGTGCAGGGTGTGCCCTCTGGGTCCTCAGCCCTCTGCCCCTGCCCCGGGAAAGCGTGGGTGTGGGGTCACGTGTTACCGTGTGCGGTTAGGGGTCCGAACCCGCCTTAACCCACGCTGTGCCTGGGGCTGTGGGGGCAGCTCGTGGCCTACAGCCCTGTGTCCAGGTGCACAGTCTGCCCCCGCCCCCTGGTGGCAGGTGCAGGCCACGGGGGCTCATGGCTGTGCTTCTGACAGACACCCAGCCCAAGAAGGCCCGGAAGGTGCCACCCGGTCTTCCGTCCTCGGTGAGTGGGGCTGCGGCCCGTGCAGGTAGGCGGCTCACCTGTCAGCTGGGTCAGCCTTGCCTACCCGGGGCAGTTTGAGGGTGCCGCCCTGAATCCCCGTGACAGCCCGGCCACGCCCTCCAGCGGCACCTGCACTGACCCCGTGCTGACAGC
>NW_006209805.1:1122697-1127610 GCF_000334495.1 Tupaia belangeri chinensis | reverse complement strand
CCTGAACCCCCGGGCCAGCCCGGCCACGCCATCCAGCGGCACCTGCACTGACCCCGTGCTGACAGCGGCAGGCAGCCCCGTCTGTGACTGCCCTGCACCCGGGGCCCCCTGCCTTGCAGGGCATTGCACTATCCACGCCTGCCCGCGGGTGCTGGGAGGATCAGGGCAGCGGGAGCCCAGGTCTCCAGGCTCCGGCTCAGCCCTGGGGCCGGCGTGGCCAAGGCTGGCAGGGCCCAGCTCTGGGCAACGCAGACGGGAGGACGGCGTCGGGGCTGAAGCTGACCGCACGATAGGAGTTTGCCGGGTGGAGGGAGAGAAAGGGGTCCCGCATGGAGGCCAGTCCAGGAGGCCGCCGTCCCCACCCGTGCAGGACGGGATCGTGGGGGTGAAGAGGCAGAGCTGGAGAGAGGACCGTGGGAAGGGGTGTCACAAGTTCTGGAGCCGGACTGGCAGGGGAGGCTGGCCATGCAGGGGCCAGCAAGGGCCAACCACGGCACCCGCCCACAGGTGTACCCGCCCGGTTCATATGGCAGGGACACCACCGCCTACCCAGCTTCCCGGAGCTCTGGCAGCACCTACCCCCCGCCTTTCTACGTAGCAGGTGCATGCGGCGTGGGCACGGGGTGGGCAGGGCCCGGCCCCCCGGCCCCTCCAGCTCCCTGACCGCCCCTCCACCCCTCCACAGATGGTGGCCTGCACCCCTCAGCTGAGCTCTGGAGCCCCACGGGGCAGGCGGGCTTCGGGCCCATGCTGGGTGGGGGCTCGTCCCCCCTGCCCCTCCCGGCGGGCGGCGCCGTGGGCAGTGGCGGTGGCACGTTTGGCGGCCTGCACCCGCAGGAGCGCATGGTAGGTGGGCAGGGGGCGGGGTGAGGGCATGGGCGGCACCCTCTGACCCCCGCCCGCCCCCAGGGCTACCAGCTGCCCGGAGCCGGAGCTGAGGTGAACGGTGCTCTCCCGGCCACCGCCTTCTCCCCGGCCCCGGGGGCCGCTTACAGCAGTGTCGCCGGCCACACGCCGCCCGGCAGCAGCGCAGACGGAGTCGTGGGTACGCTGCCCGGGCAGGGGCGGGGCGGGGTGTGGGGACCCGCCTGAGCCGGGCCTTGTGGACAGGCGGCGAGGCTGGGCGGGGCGGCGGGGACGGACCCCCCGGCCCTGACCACGTGTGCCCTCGCCCACTGCAGATCTACTCCCCGGACCCCTCCAGCAATAACTTCTCGTCTAGCCCGTCGACTCCCGTGGGCTCCCCCCAGAGCCTGGCAGGTCTGTGCTGGGTGCCAGGCAGTTGGGAGGGGTCCAGTCACCCGGGGCCCTGTGGCATCTTGGGGCAGGGATGGTGGAGGCCAGGCTCCCTTGCTAATGGATTTTGTCACTGTAATCCAGGGGGCTTTCTGGAGGAGGCGGCCCCAAGCCAGTTTTCTAAAGCCAGAGCACAAGAGCAGCCATTAAAAGGGGTTGGGAGGGGGGGGGTAAGGGGTGGGTAAGGTGACAGCCATAGGGCCAGGCCAGGAGGGGGTCCTGGTGGGGTGCGGGGGAGTGTCCCAGGGCAGCAGGATGGGGCTCTGGCTGCTGCACACCGCCATGCACCTCCCGGGGTGGCTCCGGCACACGTACCTGGCCAGGACAGCCTGGTCTCGGCAGGGATGGGGCTCGTGCCCGGGCTTCTGCCCACAGGGAATCCTCGCCCTGGCCTGGCGGGACTCCCCTGGCATCGGCCTCTGGTCAGCGTCGGGTTGGGCTCCCTGGCAGGCCTGGAGCTGCTCTGCAGGTGCGGGGTGCCCTCATGTGGCCATCCCGGGCACTGCCGGCCGCCCTGCCCCTTCATGCATCTCCTGCCTGCAGGGACGTCGCAGTGGCCCCGAGCCGGAGCCCCTGGTGCCTTATCGCCCAGCTACGACGGGGGCCTGCACAGCCTGGTGAGCCCCCGGAGGGACGTCTCGCTGCTTCCCTCGCAGTGATGGCAGGCTGCCCGTGGGGACTCTGAGCCTGCCCTACAGCAGCCTTCCAGGAAGGGCGGGCGCTTCCTGCAGAGGGCCTGGGCCTCACCACCCTGTGCCCGCAGAGCAAGATGGAAGACCACCTGGACGAGGCCATCCATGTGCTCCGCAGCCACGCCGTGGGCACCGCAGGCGGCGTGCACGGGCTGCTCCCCGGCCCCGGGGCACTGGCTGCAGCCTTCGCTGGCCCCGTGCCCCTGGGTGGACGCCATGCCAGCCTGGTGAGCACCAGATGGGGCCCGGATGGCTGTGGCCGTGGGCAGGCTGCTTGAGCTCCCGGTGGCTAGTGGGGCCCAGACCCTGGCCCTACCTACCTACCTGCCTGCCTCCCCGACCCGCTGCCCTGTCCACCTGCAGGTGGGAGGGGGCCCGGCAGAAGATGGTGTCGCGGGCAGCACCACCCTCCTGCACGGCCACACAGCCCTCCCCAGCCAGCCTGGCGCCCTCCCTGACCTGTCGCGGCAGCCTGACTCCTACAGTGGTGAGTCCTGAGGGGGTACCCTGACCCACCTTCTGCTCTGGAACACGGGGCCCACAGAGGCCTTCCCCCAGGACCAAGGCCCGGCCCCAGGGCCCCACCCGTCTGCTGAGCCTGGTCCGCACCCAGATGCCGGGCGAATGGTCCCTGTTTGCAGCTGGAGACCCAAGGCACTCGGGGAGTCGGGGAGCCCCCAAGCTGCAGGGTCAGCCCATCTTCAGGTCCCACTGGGGACCACTGGCCAGGTGGGGGCGCTGGCTCTGTGTGGGCTCGGGGTGGCTCGTGTCCTCACGCCCAGCTGTGCTCCACTGCGGGTGGACGCCGTCTGCCAGGGAGAACAGTGAGGGGCAGGCCCCGTCTGCTCAGCGCTGGTGACACTCCCGGGGGGAGCTGGGCCAGAGCTGGGCCAAGCCCTGCCTGGGGTCCTGACACTGAGCTGGGAGGACTTGACCCCAGGCAGGTGGGAGCCCTGGGGGGCAGCTCAGCACTCGCGCAGGCGCCCTCTGCTGGCGGCCAGGACAGCAGGCAAGGGGGGGACCAGGGAGGGGGTGCCCCCAGGGAGTGGAAGCTTTGGGGGGTGGGACAGGAGGTGGCTCTGGTGGCCGCTAGGCTGAGTGGCTGAGGAGGGCCGAGGGCAGCGGTGAGGACACACCTCCTGGGAGGTCGGACATTGTGAGGGCAGGATGGTGGGTTGCCAGGGCCGCCCCAGCTTGCACGCTGACCGGGGTGCCGTCTTCAGCCCATGGTGGGCCTCGCCAGAGCGGTGCTGCCCGGGTGGCCGTCTGCGTCACCGTCACCGTGTGGGAGGGCGGTTGGCCCCTGCCTGCGTAGGCCGCAGGTGTGTCTCCTGAAGGCAGGCGGCACCGGGGCCCCTGACGGGCAGGGGCTCTCCCCTGGGAGGCTGTGCCCTGGGCACGCTGTGGCTGTCACCATGGTGTCCCTGGACACTGCTCAGCACCTGCAGAAGGCCTGAGTCGTGCGGCAGGGGCTCGCCAAGAGTGGTGCCCCGCGGTGCCCCGGCACCAGCCGATGCTACCCCAGCCCCTGCGTGGGAGCGAGTGTCCCGGGGAGGGCCGAGCAGGGGTGCCTGCACCCGCCTGCCCCGGAAGGCCCAGTTTCCCGAGTGCTGGCTGGGAGTTGTCGGGCCCGCTGCAGGGTCTTCGGTCGGTTGGGGCTGCGCGTCCTCTCCTCCCCAGCCGGCTCCCGGCCCCAGGTCGTCGGGGTGTTTGCTTCGCCAAGCCCCAGGATGGCTGTGCCACGGGCCCTTCTCCAGTCTTCCGGGGTGTGGGGCGCACATGCACCCGGCATGTCGTCCACGGGTCTGGCTGTGCCATCGGCCATACGGGACCCAGCGCCTTAACCTTGCCTGGCCGGCCCCCATGCTGGTCTGACGGGGTGGCAGCTGGTGTCTCTCCTGGACGTGGGTTCTCAGCGTTGGCTCTGGCTCATATGGGAGCCAGAGTGCCCTGGGGGGTGGCGCGTGGGGACCTGGGCGCCGTTGATGGCTGCACTGAGAGGCACACGGTCCCTGGCAGGGTCTCCGCGCCTGACCCACCGCCAGCCCTGGTCTGTGGCAAGTGTCCAGCGTGCTCGGGGCCCAGGCCTGGGGCTCGGCCTAGCCTGAGAGGGCGGCGAGACCTTGTTGAAGTCTCCCGTGCCCTGAGCAGACGGCTCTCTGAGCACTTAGGAAACAGCCCACGCCGTGTGCCAAGGGCTTGCATCTGGGCCAGAACCCACGTGGCCAACTGTGGTTTGAGTCCACCAGGCGTGTGTGCCCAGTCCCCGACAGGACGCAGGGGAGGAGGGCCCATGCCTGGCCGTGGCCCTCTCTGGCGGTTCGAAAGGAAATTCGCTCCCATCTTGCAGTCTCGAGGCCTTGTCTCCTGTTCTTGGTCTGGAGTCGGCACCCGCTTGGCGCTGGGCAGGGGTGGGCTCTGAGTCGGTGTTCTCTGCAAAACCCTGGTCGACCCAGAGAGCACCCTCCCCAGGAGGACCGAGGGGACCGCTGGGTGGCCTGGCCAGCCCCTGACCCTGGGCTGTTGCAGGGCTCGGGCGAGCGGGCGCCAGCGCAGGCCCCGGGGAGATCAAGCGGGAGGAGAAGGAGGACGAGGAGAGCGCGCTGGCGGCCGAGACCTCGGAGGAGGAGAGGAAGGAGCTGAAGGCCGCCCGCTCCCGGACCAGGTGCAGCCCCCCCCTCCCCGCCCCCCCAGAGCAGAAGGCCGAGCGGGAGAAAGAGCGCCGGGTGGCCAATAACGCCCGCGAGCGGCTGCGGGTCCGGGACATCAATGAGGCGTTCAAGGAGCTGGGGCGCATGTGCCAGCTGCACCTGCGCAGCGAGAAGCCCCAGACCAAGCTGCTCATCCTGCACCAGGCCGTGGCCGTCATCCTGGGCCTGGAGCAGCAGGTGCGAGGTCAGTGCCGCCGCCCCGCCCCGCTGCGGC
>NW_006209805.1:1120151-1121842 GCF_000334495.1 Tupaia belangeri chinensis | reverse complement strand
GGCCACCCCCGCCCGGCCCCCTCTAAACTGGCCATCCCCCTCTGTCCCCTCTAACCTGGCCATCCCCACCCGGCCCCCTCTAAACTGGGCATCCCCCTCTGTCCCCTCTAACCTGGCCATCCCCACCCGGCCCCCTCTAAACCGGCCATCCCCCTCTGTCCCCTCTGAACCAGTTGCCCTCTTCCCCAGCCCCTCCCATGAGACTGCCCCATTCCCTGGCCCCTTTACAGGAGCCCCCCTAAAGTGGCCACCCTCAGAGTGAGCACTGCCATCCTGGACCACCCTGACGTGGCCGTCACTTGGCCGGGAGCACCCCCTGCTTCCTGTCCTTCCTGTGCTCCCCGTCCCCCCAAAGCAGCCCGCCTGCTCCCCAGGTCCAGGGGCTCCTGCCACTGGCCCTTGCGTCTCTGCCAAGTGCAGAGCTAGGCGCCCGCACCCTGGTGGTGGGCCCTGAGCCTCTGCCGCCCGCCCAGTCCCCTGTGCCCCCTTCTGGGGTGGGTGTTGAGCACACACTCCCCGCTGCCTGGGAGGTGTGCGTGGAGCCTGCCCGCAGCCCTAGCTGCCCTGCACTCTCCTGTGCTCCCTTAACCCTTTCTCTCCTGCAGCACTGCAGCCTGTGCGCCCGCCAGCTGTCCCCCGAGGTTCCGGCCTCACGGGCAGCGTGCATGCCCTCCCCCGCCCGCGCTCTGCTCTGCCTGTGCACCCCGCTCCCCGGCGGTCCTCACCTCGCACTTGCTGCCACACCAGGACCCGCAGCCGGCTGCAAGGCTGCCGCCTCCCTCGGGCCTTTCCTCTGCTACCCCAGGGCTTGGGGAAGAAGAGGCCCAAGGGACGCTGTCAGTTTGGTCTGCGCGCTTGTCCTGGGACAGCCCTGGGAGAGGCGCTAGCCCAGGCAGGTGGCAGGTAGGCGGGGCGCCCACACCCCAGGAGCAGGCATGGAGCAGGGCCAGTGCAGAGTACAGCTGGAGGGTCTGAGCGGCCAGCTCGGGGCTTCCTAGGTGGGAGCTGCCGCCTCTCCCGGCCTAGCCGGGCACTGCAGGGCAGGTCTGTCGCCCAGGTTCCCTGGTGGGGGCTATCCCTACCTGCTCAGGTCAGGCCTCACCGCGCTGTCCCCGGCCAGCGCTGCTCTGAAGGGGAAGGTCGTCACTCCAGAGGGAGGCAGTACCAGGGGCAGGACCTCGCCCTGGGCGTTTGGTTGGACTCTGGGAGGCCCAACTCCCTAAGAGTCCCAGTGGGTAGGCAGGACCTGGCCCCTGGAGAGCTGGGCCCCGCATGGCAGCCCTCTGCAAAGGCAGGCACCCCACGGCTCTCCATACCCCGTGGGACGCACTGCCCGTGCACAGGGGTGTATGCATCCCATGCACTGCCACCCACAGCCACAGCCAGGTCCCCGCACTGCCACCTTCACCCTCAGCCGGGTGCCCGCACTGCCACCCTCCCCCTCACAGCCAGGTGCCACACTGCCACCTACACTCACAGCCGGGTGCCCGCACTGCCACCCTCACCCTCACAGCTGGGTGCACACTGCCACCAACCCTCAGCCGGGTGCCCGCACTGCCACCCTCCCCCTCACAGCCAGGTGCCACACTGCCACCTACACTCAGCTGGGTGCCCGCACTGCCGCCCACAGCCACAGCCAGGTGCACACTGCCACCTACACTCACAGCCGGGTGCCCGCCCTGCCCCCCCAA
>NW_006209805.1:1114740-1120130 GCF_000334495.1 Tupaia belangeri chinensis | reverse complement strand
TCCCCCTACCCCCGCGGCCGCGGGCCCCCACTCCCACCCCCACAGCCAGGTGCACCCTTGCCACCTACACTCACAGCTGGGTGCCCGCACTGCCACCCTCCCCCTCACAGCCAGGTGCACACTGCCACCTACACTCACAGCCGGGTGCTGCACTGCCCCCCACAGCCAGTCAGGTCATTCACCCGGGAGGGTGTCCACACCCACACCCACGTGCCCGCACAGCCAGGGCCCACGGTGCAGAGCCCTCCCGCCTCCGGCGTGACTAACGGAGCCCCGGCGCTGTGACCCAGCAGTACGGAAGAGGTGCTGTCCCTGGAGGAGAAAGACCTGAGGGACCGGGAGAGGCGCATGGCCAATAACGCGCGGGAGCGGGTGCGCGTGCGCGATATTAACGAGGCCTTCCGGGAGCTGGGGCGCATGTGCCAGCTGCACCTCAAGTCGGACAAGGCGCAGACCAAGCTGCTCATCCTGCAGCAGGCCGTGCAGGTGATCCTGGGCCTGGAGCAGCAGGTGCGAGGTAGGCGCCGGCCCGCCCAGGACGCGCCCGCCAGGCCCCGCCCCGGCCCCCGCCTGCCTGAAACGGCGAGAGGAGGAGAAGGTGTCGGGCGTGGTCGGAGACCCCCAGATGGTGCTGCCGGCCGCCCACCCAGGCCTGGGCGAGGCCCACAACCCCGCGGGGCACATGTGACAGCACGCCGCGGACCAGGGACCGTCCTCAGCCTCCAGTCCGGGACAGCCACGCCAGGTGCCCGCGCCCCTCCTGTCCTCAGCACCGAGCGTCGCCTGGCCTGGCGGGACCCACGGGGCTGCGCCGGTGACGCTGGCTGGGATCGCCACCCGTCGCCCCAGGGCACGGATCCGCGCCCTGGCCCCGTGGCCTGCGCGGAAGGGGAGCGCTTTTTTTTATTTTTATTTTTTTGTAAAGGAACCCTGAAAGCGAGTAACAGAACACAGAGAAGATGCCTTAATCTCGGGGGGACGGAGACGTCACTCGCTGGGACACCGCGCAAGGGGCTTGCTCCCCGGGAGCCACCAGCAAACCGTGCCTAAGCATACTATTTTTTTTAAGGGAAATAAAAGAACGTTAGTTACAAGATTTCTTTTTTTTAGAGAATTAGCAAGAATTTTTTTTTTTTTTTATCTTTTTTTGCATATGTTTTGTAAGCAAATTTTTTGTATAAAAGTCTCACGTGTCTTGCTATTTTTGCTGCTGTTTCTAGAGCATTGCATTTTGTGATCAGATTATTAAATGTATTCAAAAGACCCACCGGCACCCTGAGGTCCCCCGCCCCGCCGCTCTGAGAGCTCGAGCCGGCTCGCGTTCTGGGTTCAAGGCGTTGGGGTGTCCTCGTATGGAGTGACGGCTTTGCTTCCTGCCCTCAGGACGGGGCAGCCCCGTGGGGACCCTCGCTGCAGAAGCCGCCAAGGACCTGCTGGGGAGGGGGGCACCAGGCGCTTTGCTTCCCTGGGGCCCGCAGCTTTGTCCCTGGGCCCTGCCGCCTCTCGGGCGGGGTTGGGAACTGACCCAAGGTGAGTGGTCAGAGCCGCGAGAGGGCAGGCCTCGTTGCCCCCGGCGCTGCACCCCGGGTTGGCTGGGCCTAGCTGGCTGGGGTCCCGCTGCGGGGCGCCTCCCTTGCCCCCCAGCATAGAGGCCTTACGGACCCCAGTGGACGCCCGCCCTTCCCCAGCGGGAGGCTTCTGGCTTCAGGAAGTTCAGAGCAGCCCCAAGGCCAGCTGGAACCCAGGTGTCCCGAGCCCCACTTCTGTCGGGGCTCCGTCTCCCCTCGCGGAGCCTGCCTCAGTTTCCCTTTCGTGCTGCTCGTCGTGCCCACGGTGCAGGCGGCCCGCGGCGGAGCCCACGGACGCCCGACGGAAGGACCGGTGCGTGCAGCGGGTGGAGCGCAGCCTGGACCCCGACGCTCCGAGTGCCTGCGAAACCTGGTTTCCAGAACATTTCTGAGCGATCTCATACGTGCCTACACAGCCGAAGCGATGGCCTTCGGGGTCGATGTGGAGACCTGTGTAACCACGCTGTAGCAATAAACGTGACGATTCCTGACGCCCTGGGCCGCGCTGTCTTGGTGCTTGCTCGCGCCTGACCCTGTGCCCTCTGGCCAGCTGTCCCGCAGCTGCCGGGCATGGAGGTGTGGTGGGGTCCCCTTGGAACCCGCCCATGTCCCCTGCCTCAGGCCCGGCTCCACCCAGCCACCGGTTTACTCAAAGTCTGGGCATGTCACGCCCTCCCACCCAGAACCTTCGTGGCTCCCTGCAGCCAGGCCCGCCCAGCCACTCCAGGCTCCTGAGTGGCTTCCCCAGCCTCACCCTGTAGGCCACAGGCACGACTTGTGGGGTGGCGGAGGCTCGGGGGGCATCTGGGGCCCTGCCAAGGCGTCCTGTGACCCCAGGAGCTAGGCGGTCAGGGTAGAGAACAGCTGGGCTGGCCCTGTCCGCCCGCGTAGGGTGCCGGACGAAGTCCTTGGTGCTGTGACACCTTCAGACCACAAGCTGGGGCCGGGGACCAGGGCCACCTCCAGCCTGCTTGCCCTGAACCAGCGTCCGCACCGCAAGATACCATCAAAATACTGCTTTTGGGGGCTGGCGGGTGGCCTGATGGTTAAGGGCGCTGGACTCCCACAGTTCGAGTCCCTGACCTGGTGGCTTGCTTTCTCTCTCACACTCTGTCCCTCTGTAGTCAAATTAGAATAAAGTTAAACAGAATTTTTAAAACTTTATTTTTATTTATTCAGTTTTTTTTGAAGAGGTTTATTTTTTTGCTATCGGGCATGTGCTTTCGCCAGAAAGACAGAGACAGAGAGACAGAAAGTGAGAAATCACCCCTCCCGCCCCCAGGAGGGATAGCCATGCTGCAGTCCCTTCTCCATTCTCCTCTCGGGGTCTTGACGCACGCACATGCGCCCGGCATGAGTTTAAGCCACTGGGTCTGGGACTCAAACTGCGGTCAACTTCGTGGGAGTCCAGCAACATAGCCATTACGCTAACTGCTGGTCCCGCATTCATTTATTTTAATTTGACTACAGAGAGAGCAAGGGAAAGTGAGAAAGCAAACCACCGGGTCCAGGATTTGAACTGTGGTTGGCTAAGTGGGCCTTAACCACCATGCCACCTGCTGTTCCCCTAAAATAATTCTTAAAAAAATATACTGCTTTTGTTGGGCCCGTGGGTGCCATGGAAGTTAAGGTGTGGTCTCCCACTTGGTTGACCAGGTTTGAATCCCAGATTGGCAGCTTGCTTTCTCAATTCCCTTCTCTCTCTCTGGTCCAATTAAAAAATAATAGGGGCCGGCAAGTGGCCTGGTAGTTAAAGGTGCTGGACTGCCACATGGCCAGTCGTTCGAGTCCCGGGCCTGGCGGCTTGCATTCTCACTCTTCCTCTCTCGCACTGTCCCTCTCTTGTCAAATTAAAATAAAGAAATAAAAGTTAAATCATTATTTTTTTAAATTCTTTTTTAAAAAATGAACTTTCTCGGGAACCAGCAGTTAGCGTCATGGCTATGTCGCTGGATTCCCACGTGGTCGACCGCGGTTCGTGTCCTGGAACCGGTGGCTTAAAAAAACTCACGCCGGGCGCGTGTGCGTGCGTGCCCAAGATCCCGAGAGGAGAATGGAGGAGAAGGGACTGCGGCGTGACCATCCCCCCTGGGGGGTGATTTCTCGCTTTCTGTCTCTATGTCTCTCTCTGTCTGTCTGGCGAGCGCACACGCCCTACAGTGAAAATCTCTCAAAAAAAAAAAAAGAACTTTCTCTTGGGCCAGTGGGTGGCGTGATGGTTAAGGCGCTAGGCCGCCACACAGTCGATCACGGTTCGAGCCCTGGACCTGGTGACTTGCTTTCTCACTTTTTCTGTCTGTCTCTGGTGAGCACATGTGTTCTGTTGGAGATAATAATACTAATTTAACCCTTTATCTTGGGGACCAGCAGGTGGCGTGGTGGTTAAGGTGCTGGGCAACCCCACATGGCCAACCACGGTTCGAGTCCCGGACCTGGTGGTTTGCTTTCTCACTTTCCCTCTGTGTGTGTGTGTGTGTGTGTGTGTGGTCAAATGAAAATAAAATGAGTAAATAAATAATTCTGTAAAGAAAACCCTTTATCTTTATTCACGATAGAGCCCACGTGCCCGATGCCAGCAGAGCTGGGTGGGAACTGCCACGGCCCTCCCAGGGCTGGCTACAACACGGTCTCCTCCCTCCAGGCCAGCCCGCGTCATTGTCCTCACGGTGGCCACCATCCCACTGTTAGGTTCTCACCAAGGGGCAGAGCCATCTGGGTGCCCTCTGGTCCTGAGCTCCCTGCAGGGGGCCTGGCAGACGCACAGCCCAGCGCAGTGAGCACCTGGCGCCCACGCCGCAGTTTGCAGATGCAGTCTTGCTGCCTTCCCCTTGGTCCTTGGCCAGGGCTAGGAACAGAGCCACCCCTGCGACCCCTGGCAAACTGTCCACTACGCCAGGGCCTCTTCTGGGCTGCGACCTTTCTGTTCATCCGTCGAGGTGCCTGGGGGGTTCAGCAATCCCAGAAGGCTCCCTGGGGAAGGTGGTGCTTGATGAAAGTGGTTGGTGGGGGACACGTCCTCTCTTGCAGGCAGAGGTGGGCACTGGGGTGGGGAGTTCACCCAGCACTCATGATATGCAGGGGCCTGGGGGGCCGGGGGGCCGGAGAGCCACCGGAGCAGCAGAACGCAGCTGGCGAGGACCAGGAGTGCCTAGAGGGGCCAGTGCAAGGCCCAGACCTGGGTCGGCTGCTGGAGACCGTGAGAACGGCCTGGACTGCAAAGGCGCCAGGAAGCTCGCGTGGCTGGGGTCCTGCAGCAACCGCCCCTCGCCCGTCCAGCCTCGGGTCCCCTCACTGTAAATCGGCCCTGGCACATCCCAGGGACACAGAGTCCGCGGCTGGGGGCAGGGCGGGGGCACCGAGATAAGATGCCATGCTCCGCGAGGCTGATCCACGTGGAAAGGCTGTGGGTTCGAGTCCAGAGACCTCCCTGAGTAGCCGGCACGAGTATGCTCGTGACCCTGGGCTGGCTGAGTCCCCGCGGGGCGTTGTATCTCTGTCGCATGTAACAAATGCACTAAAAAATAAAAAAAAAGGTGGGGGCCCCAGGCAGCTGCAGCTTGCCCCGGCGCGCCGTTCCCCAGCCAGAACCCAGGTAAACCCAGCCTCCGCATCACGTGGGCAGAAAGCCCCGCCCGCTCCCGTTCACGTCGATCAAGGTCTTTCGCCCCTTCCCGGAAGTGACCCCCACGGCCGCTGAGTCCCTGCGCGGCGGCGGCCGGGCCCTCTGCGCGTGCGCGCCGCGTTCGCACCTGCGCAGTGCGGGCGCGCGGCCGGACAGGGTGACCTCGCGGGTGCGGACGGAGCCGCGATGCTGAGCAGGTT
>NW_006209805.1:1111840-1114215 GCF_000334495.1 Tupaia belangeri chinensis | reverse complement strand
CCGGCCCCGTGGCCGGGCTGGGGCTCCAAGCGTGACCCGGCGACAGGCGGGAAACAGGCGCGGACCGGCAAGGCGGCGTGTCGCTGTGCAGCCGCCCCCAGCCTCAGTGACCTTCCGCTACCCCGGGACCCGCACGGGCCGCCACCCCGGGGGACCCTGGGCGCAGGCGCACTCTCGGCTTTGGTGTGGGTTCTGCGATTTGAACAGGGAGCGTGACACCCGCGGCTGCCCTTGTCCCCGATCCCACGCGGGAGGCGGGGTGGTCCGGCGGTGACTCTGCGAGGGAGGTGGGTGGCATTGGGTGACCCTTCCTGGGAAGTCAGAGAAGCAGGCTGGCATTGGAGTGACTCCGCCAGGGAAGTGGGGTGGCACTGGGGTGACCCTGCGAGGGAGACGGGGCTTGGCGTCCCCCAGGCGTGCAGAGGAACGCATTTAAGTGCGGCGTCGGTGCCGTCGGTCCCCGGGCCTGGGAGGCGGGCGAGAGGGGACACAGACTGGCGATGGGGAGAGGGAGGCCGGCCTGGGAGCTGAGAGCCCAGCAGAGCAGCCCCCCTCGCCCTCCGCAGTCAGCGGGCGTCCCCAGTGCCCAGGCGTCATCCGAATCCTTGGCCCGTCTCCCGTGCAAGGCAAAGAAGCCCGCGGCGTGGGGTTGGGGCGCAGTGCGGGGGTTCAGGACCTGGAGCCCGCTCTGGCTGGGGGCCCAGGAAGTGGCCTGGGCCCTGGTGCCCTGGTCTGAGAGGGGAGGCCGGTTGGGGCCAGTGGTCAGCGTGGCTGTCGGCTGGGCGTCCTGCTGCCTGGTGGAGACCCCTTTCATGAGTACCCCCATGATGTGCGCCCACGGGGTGCCAAGGTGGGTGAGGGATGGGCGGGAGGCCACCAGGCTGTGGGGACTGGTCCCTATTGGTCAGCACTGCCTGCCTCAGCCAGGCTGTGGACGAGGCTGTGTCTGGGGTGCCCAGCAGGCGCCTGGCCTGTCCTCGGGGCTGTCTGGTGAAGCGGGGTGTGTGGGGTCATTCCTCCTGCTCTCTCTCCACCTGCGGGAGCCCTCTCCCACATCCGGGCCCCTCGCTCACTGATGGGGAGAGGTGAGGTCAGGTTCAGGTTCACCTAACTGGCGTGGGATCTGTAGTAGTTACCTACGCTGTGTAACAAATGGGCCCAGTTTGCATCTTAGAACTGCAAATGCTCGTTTTCCGTTTCTGAGGGGCAGGAATTCAGCACAGCTGACCCCAGTCCTAGACCGGGATCTCAGAAGGTCCAGCCGAGGGCGGTGCGTTTCCAGACTCGTGTGGTTGTTGGCAGGACTTAGCTCTGTAGGGTTTTTTGTTTAAGTTGTTTCCATAGGCACGTGTGCTCATGGGGGGGGAGAAGGAGGGAAACTGAGAAGTCACACCGCGGGGGCAGTGGCCGTGTCACAGTCCCTTCTCCACTCTCCTTGCTAACTTGGGTGCTCACGCATGCCTGGCTTGTTCAAGCCGCCAGGTCTGGGACTCAAACCACACAGCTGGCCGTGTGAGACCCAGTATGTAACGTCCACACCACCCGCTGGCCGGTCGAGGGTTTGTGTAGGATTTCGTTCTCTTCTCCGTGAGAACCACCCCGGGGTCCTGCTCTGCGCCCACCCACCCTGAGTGCCAGCGTAGGAGTGCCGCGTCAGGGAGGTCTGCAGGCCTCGTCCAGCCCAGGACCCGTTCCCCAGCCTTCTGTCACATGCGCCCCTCTGTGGGCGGCCCGTGGCGGCCCGTCCAGAGCCCGCAGCCCGTGAGCCCGGCCTGGAGGAAGCCGCGCAGTTGCCACCAGGCTCCCAGCACCGAGCCTCCACGGTTCCGGCCGCAGACGTGGCGGCCAGGCACGCCCCCAGTGTCCTTGGTGAGCGACTGCCATGCTGTTTGGGCTCCCGCGTGTACACCGGGACGCCGTCCCACCCGGCCTGGCCAGGTGACTGCGGCACGGTGACGGAGAGGGCAGTGGCCAGCCTGGCCTGCCAGGGTACCAGTGCCCAGGGTCCCACAGACCGCTCCTCCAGAGCCAGCTCTGCGGTTCGAGTCCCAGACCCTGCGAGGAGCGCCGAGGAGCCGGGACCCCGGCGCAGCCACCCCGGGGTGCTGTCCCCCTCTCCCTCTCCGTGTCTGGCGAGAGCTCACACCTGTAGCAGGCCGTGTGCTAGGAGGTGGCGTAGGCCCCAACGTGGAGGCAGAGTGGTGGAGGCCGGGCACCCAGGCTGGGGCGGGAGTGCTGCTGCCGGCTGGGCCCCAGGTCCCTGCAGGGCCTGACTGTCTCCTCCGCAGGATCCCCACGGCCGGCATGTGGGGTGCCGTGGGCGCTGTGGGGCTCGTGTGGGCCACTGGATGGGGGCCAAATCAGATGGGAGATGG
>NW_006209805.1:1106348-1110051 GCF_000334495.1 Tupaia belangeri chinensis | reverse complement strand
CGTGGCGGCTGTGGGGCTCGTGTGGGCCACTGACTGGCGGCTGATCCTGGACTGGGTCCCCTACGTCAACGGCAAGTTTAAGAAGGACAGCTGAGCTGCCGTCCACCTGCCTCTGGTGAGCTCCCTCTGCCCCAGCCCTGGGAGGGGTAGGGGTGGAGGCTGACCCCCCGGGCCTGGGCCCCCGCCACTCTGTCCACCAGCCTCACCTGCTTCGCCCCTCCCCGCCAGGTGCACCAGCGCCCGCGTCTGGGCCTCAGGACGGACCCGAGGACGTCCCCTGCACGGCTGGAGACTGTTCTGTCCCTGGGAAGGGCCTCGCTATTCCCTGCGCCTTGCATTAAACTCGCCTGTGCACCTGCGCTGCCCGGGTCTTGGTGTCGCTGGGACTGGGACGCAGGCTGCAGGCCCGGAGCTCAGGCAGCCCCGGCCCCTGGCCCCCGAGGTGCCACCTGCAGGCGTCTCCCAGGGGCACCAAAAGTCACGGTAGTACCCACACATGTTAGTAGGCCACTCCTGTCTTAGCAAGTTCCCCAGGGCCAGCAGGTGGCCTGCAGGTTAATGCGCTGGGTCCCAGTTCAAGGCCCGGCCGAGACCTGAAAGTCATGCTGTACACATGTGCATGCATGCTCGCAATCCCAAGGGAAGGGTGGGGAAGGCGTCGTGGCGTGCATCCCCTTGGGGTGATTTCTCACTGTCCCTCTCAGATGCGCACACGCGTCCTATGGTAAAACAGAAAAAGTTGCCCATAAGCGAGTGCTCGGCCACACCCCTCACCTTCCCGTCTCCGGGGGTGGTCCAGCCCAGGGCCTCACGAGGGTGCAGGGGCTGCCTCCAAGGCTCCTGGGCTGAGGCCTCAGCTCCCCGCGGCCCCTACGGAGGCAGCCCAGATCCTGGCAACATGGCGGCTGGGGTCCTGGGGCAGGGCGGGGGGGAGCCCCGTGAGTGTGACCTGGCCCCAAAGCCTGCCTGCCTTTTCCCATGGGCTGTCCCCGAGAGGTGGGAAGAGGGGACGCACAGCTGGACAGCTGTTGCAGGTGTGACTTACCGTCTTCACTCGCTCTAGGCACTCACCAACAGTGGCGTGGTGTGGCGTGGGAAGGCAGGTGCCGGGTCCGGAACGAACTGCAGCTGGCTACAGAGGGGCCCTACGCTTGAGCCTGCCCCGAATTTTTGCTTTTTCTTTGTAAAGAGATTTTTGATATAGGATGCATGCGCTTACCAGGCAGACAGAATGAGAAATCACCCCCAGGGGGACGGGCACGCCGCAGTCCCTCCGTTCTCCTCTCTGGGTCGTGAGCACGCACACACGTGCCCGGTGTCATTTAAACCCACCGGGTCCGGGACTCAAACCGGGACTGACTACATGGGAGTCCAGCGACATAGTCGTCATGCCACCTGCGGGTCCCCAACACAGTTTATCCCCCGAGAGCACGTGCACCCCACAGGACCTCAGCACCACGATGTGTCCCGCCTGCCCTGGTGCCCGTGTTGCACCACCATCGCCCGAGCCATCGTCCAAGGGGACAGGGACCTCCCCAGGGCTCCCACCTGGCTGCCACTTGGAACATTCTAGGGCAGGCTGAGACCTGGGGAGGGAGCCTGCGCCACCCAGGGCGGAGCGCTGCCTTGCCGTGTCCCTGCCGCTGTCCCAGAGGTCACGCCATCTTCCGGGGAGCCCCACAGCCCGACCAATACTGGCCCTGCTGCCCGGGCCCTCCGAGCGCCCCCCCAGGGAGCCCTGCTTCCTGACCCATCCAGCGCCAGCACCCCTGTGCCCCAGCAGGTGTCAGGGCCCTTGGGGGCATCTGGAGACACCGGTGGTGTCACAGTGGGGAACCCTGCAGGGATGGGCAGGGCCAGGGCAGTCCCAGCACCTGGGGATGTCAGGGACAGTGCTTACAGGCCCTCCAGTGGCACCCAGGGCCAGGTGGGGACAGCTCAGGCCAGATTCCCTAAGGGGGTCCTTGAGGCCAGAATCTCGACCCACCACATCGAGAGGGTTACTGTTGGAGAGAAAACCTAGCTCAGAAAGCAGGTGTTGGTGACCCTGCAGGCTGGGGCCCAGCGAGGCCACACCGGGGCTGCAGTACACTGCTGGCCCACACCGCTGGAGGACTGGCAGGAGTCCCAGCATGTCTCTGAAGCCGTGCCCACAGACCACAGCCATGTGCCTGTTGGGTCAGGGCAGTGGGACTGAGCCTGCTCCAGCGGGCATGGACCCCAAGGACAGGAGGCTCAGTGACCTCACAGGAGCGCCCCGGGGTGGCCACAGCCACAGAGGGAGAAGTGACAGCTTGGGACTGGGAAAATAGGAAGTCCTGGAGATGGTGGGGCTGGCAGGGGGCGTGGTGGTTAAGGGCACTGGACTCCCACGTGCCAACCTGGTTCAAGCCCTGGACCTGGTGGCTTACTGTCTCAGTCATGCTATCCCTCCCTTGTCAAATCTAAATCGATAAAGTTAAATAAAACAATTCTTTAATCCCTGCCAGTCTGCACTGATGGGTGTGTTCTTGAGTTTCAAGGGCCAAGGTTAGTCACATGAGAATGCACCCCTTTCCTGTGCCTCCAGGGTTCTGGGCCCGCTGCAGCCAGTCCAGAACCCAGACAGGTGGCCTTGTAGGAACACCAGGCTACAGAACACTGACTAGGGGTCATGGGGCGCGGCTTTTCTTCTTGCTTTGGGGTGTGTGCACTCGTGGAGAGGGGACAGAGACAGGCCACCCTCGGGGAGGCCACCACGATCTCCGGCCTGGAATTTTTAGACACCCACCCCTGGTGTGTTTCAAGACCCCAAGTCTGGGACTCGAACCACGACACCTGTTGGCCTCTGGAGCACGACTTTAACTGTTACATTTGTTGTATTGAGTAAGAGTCACATTTTAAACTGCAATTCGGTGTTTTTGTACACGCCGCAGCAACACCAAGCTCGGTAGCCCGAGTGGTCCCATTACCCCGAATGGACACTGTCCCCAAACAGCCCCATTCCCGACAGCCACGAGTCTCACCTTCCCTGCTCTGGGCATGCCGCGCAGTGGGGTCTGGCAGTAGGAAGTCTGCATATACTCACGCCCCCACCCCAGCCTCCCGTCCATCCAGCACCCCATGTCGGCAGAATAACGCCCCCCCCCCAGAGATGTCAACGTGCCAACCCCTGACTACAGGCAAGAGGACTTTGCAGTGGTACTAACAAGCCCCGTGGTGGGATATTACTCGCCACCGTCCATGGGCCCCATGTCGGCACAGGGTCGCTAAGGGAGCCTTCCCCAGCTGGAGGAGGAGGGGACGCAACGGCCGCAAGGCAAGCGTCCACCTCGTCCTCTGCACCTGCCCTGGCCCTGTGAGCAGGCGGCCAGCGGTGGGCAGGGCCCTCCGTCTCCGTCTCAGACCCCTCGGCCTGTGGGGAGCAAGGAACGGCCAGAAGTCCATGGAAAGGTCCTGGACCCCTCCGGGGTAGAGTTGGTTGTCAGGGCAGACTCCTGGATTTGAGTTGTCAAAAGAGGCGCTGGGCGGAGCTCAGAGTATGGGGAAGTCCCACTCCCACCATGCCCCCGCAGACTGGGAAACAAGGGCGTAGGGTGATCTGGACACTGGACCTGGCCCGCGCGCATGCGCCCCCAGCAGGTGCCTGGGCCGCGCAGGGAGCGACCCGGGCGAGGGCGTGGGTGCCGCCGCAGGTCCCTAGCACGGCTGCGCGCGCGGAGAA
>NW_006209805.1:1100113-1105240 GCF_000334495.1 Tupaia belangeri chinensis | reverse complement strand
GGGGCTTCCTGGAGGGACCGGGATGGTGTGCTTGTGCATGCGGGTCCCTGGCTGATTAGAAACGCCCTGCACTGCCGCGTCCCCCGTGAGTCGTGTCCTTTCCTCCAGGATAGAGACCCGAGCCGCGAGATCCCGAGGGCTCAGGGTGCACAGGCCTTTGTGTGGGCGTAATTAGTGGGCTCAGGCTTTCGGAGCTCCCTCCCCTACATGCAAGGCGGGGCTGCTCTGGCCTTGGTAGCAGGGAGCCCCCCTCGTGGAACAAAGAGCCGATGGGCCACCTGCTGTCTCAAGGCTTCCAGGTTCTTTGGTTGGTGAAAGATACTTTAGAAGGCCAGCAGGCTTGGGCTGTGCCCCCCCTGTAGCTACAGCACCACCCCCCTGCACCCCTACCCCTACTCGCAGGCGCCTTTGGGAAGGGGGGCGCCTGTCACGTGCTGAGCTCTCCGGTGTGGGGATGGGTGCGTGGCAGGCTGGTCGCCCTAGTGGCCCGTGCGGGGGCCCTGGTGAGGGGCTTTCCTCGAGCGATGACGCCATTCTTGGCATGCTCTGGCCCCACTGCCCCATGTTAGAGAAGCAGCTTAAGGGGTGTGTGCAGGGGAGGGGTGCCTGGGCGGCCTTGGCCGTCTCTTAGTCCCTAAAAGGGACTTGTGTGATGTCAGGTCTTAAGGAGGGGCTGCAGGTCGTGCCTGCTAGGGACACTGTCGAGGTGCACTGCCTTTGCCGCGTGTACACCAGTGGGTCTCCCCCGCCCCAGGGTCAGTAAGGCAGCCCCAGGCCAGGAGCCCTGCACAGGTGCAGGAACTGCCTGTCATTGTTTAAGGCGCCCCCAAAGCACCACCCAGCCTCCTGCTACAGCTGTGGGTGCAGGTGGCACATGGGGGTCTGTGACGAACTGGGAGGCCCTGCAGAGGTGCCGCTGTGCAGAAGCCAGCGAGTGGTCAGTGCCCGCACACCCTTTCATAAAGGCTCAGGTCCTTCCAGGGGCCCCTCACCCGCATAGAGTGCAGTCCGGTGACTTGGGGCACTCCCGAAGTCGCGCTGCTGACGCATCCATGCAATGCTGGAGCGTCCTCACCAGCCCGCGGTCTGTCCGCATCAGCGCTCACCCCGTTTCCCTCCCCCAGCCCCTGGCACCCACCAGTTCACTTTGTCTTTTTCTTTTTTTCTTTTTCTTTTTTTTTTTTTTTTGAGAGATTCTCACTGTAGGGCGCGTGCGCTCGCCAGACAGACAGAGAGAGACATAGAGACAGGAAGCGAGAAATCACCCCCCAGGGGGGGTGGTCACGCCGCAATCCCTTCTCCTCCAGTCTCCTCTCGGGATCTTGGGCACGCATGCACACGCGCCCAGCGGGAGTGTAAGCCACCGGGTCGGGATGCGAACCGCGGTCGACTACGTGGGAGTCCAGTGACATAGCCATTACGCTAACTGCTGGTTCCCCGTCTTTTTCTTTTTTTTTTGGTGAGGTTTTTGGTAGAGGGCACGTATGCTTGCCAGAAAGACAGAAAGCGAGAAATCACCCCCCAGGGTGGACGGGGACGGCCACGCCGCAGTCCCTTCTCCTCCATCCTCCTCTCGGGATCGTGGCCACGCATGCACATGTGCCCGGTGTGAGTTTAAGCCACCGGGTCCAGGACTCAAATCACAGTCAGCTACATGGGAGTCCAGCAATATAGCCATTACACCACCTGCTGGTCCCAGGCCTTTGTTTTGTTTTGTTTTTAAACTTTATTTACTTATTTTAATATGACCAGAAAGGGACAAAGAGAGAGAAAGTGAGAAAGCAAGCTGCCACGTCCAGGACTCAAACCTTGGTCAGCCATGTGGGAGTCCAGTGCCCTTAACCACCACCCCACCTGCTGGGCCGTTTTTTTAAACAAGGTGTAGACACACACCTCGCCTGTGCCCCGGGAGCGTGCCAGCAGCCCGTGGATGTCTGGCGTGGTCACACACCGGCAGCCATAGCCACCTCAACTTAGGAACTGGCCTCGCCCAGGGAGAACCCGGGGCCCTTTGAACAACCCCAGCCCTCAGCCCCACCAGCCTAAGCTGTCTGCCAGGGGGCGACTGGGGGAGGGACTGTAGGAGCGTTCCCTGGGCATCGGCATAGGGTGTGGGGTTTCCTTGCTTTCCCTCTGTGGGCGAAGGCCCTGGGGCTGCCCCGCCGTCGCCTGAGGAAGAGTGCATCTCCCAGGCGGCCCAGGGTCTCCATGCGCTGCCCTCCATCCCGGATTCCGCCCAGGGCGAGGGCGATGCAACGTTTCCACCAGCCAGGCTGGACCAGGGCGCGGGCCAGGCCCCCAGCTGCAGCCACAGGTGTCGAGGGTGGGCTTACTCTTGGTTGTGCCAGGCAGGAGGGCTCTGTCCTGGAGGTGCAGGGAGAAGGCAGAGGCATGGCTCCCCATCCTTGGCTGGAAGTACCTGCCCACCGCATGCGCCCACCAAAAGTACAGGGCGGCTCCTAGTGTAGGCAGTTCCTAGTGTTAGCGACCCTGCGGCCGACTGCAACCCCAGAAAGACCCCCGGCCCCTGCGCCCGCAGACCCCCTCCCTGTCCCTCAGGACCTGCCTGTTCTGGCCACCCCGCACGCGCACCGCACCCATGCCTGGGTGAGCGCGTGCACGCTGGGGCCTGTCGGAGCTCCAGGTTATGTGCACCGTGGCCGCGAGGCCATTGTGTGCCGGTTCTGTGTGGCTGTGTGCCGTCTCTCCAGCCGCACACCCGGAGCGGGCCCGCTCGGTCTTACCCTCAGGCCTCCGCACTGCACCCCGCGCACTCCAGGGGCCGGTCACCCTCCAGCGCGGTGCCGTGTCATGCAGCATCTCTGTAGACTGGCGTCATTACTAACGGAGGGCTGCTCCGCCAGGGCTCGCCGGCACCTCTGGAGGGTCCCGCCCCAGAGCTCACCATGAGCCCCCTTTAGGCCCTCCTCGTGGTCCCCAATTACCTGCTCTCCTCGGCCTTTCTCTCGAGGGCGCCCTGACATGCTTCTGGGACGTTCTGCTAGTGTAAGCTGGGCCCCGGGGCGCTTCGGGGAGCTGCGCTGTTCCGGGGCTGGGGGGCCGGGCGTGGGCGGGGTGGCGCCGACCCTCGCGCCTGTGTTCGCAGCCCGAGCGGGAAGAAGTTCCGGAGCAAGCCGCAGCTGGCGCGCTACCTCGGGGGCTCCATGGACCTCAGCACCTTCGACTTCCGCACAGGCAAGATGCTGATGACCAAGGTCAACAAGAGCCGCCAGCGCGTGCGCTACGACTCATCCAACCAGGTCAAGGTGAGCCTGCCCCGCCCCGCCGTTTGCGTGCAGGTGACGCCAGCGCCGCAGCGTCAGGGCGGGTGACTGACGTGTGCGGCTGTGCGCGCAGGTGACGCCAGCGTCAGGGCGGGTAGTTGGCGCGAGCAGCCTGCGCCGTGCGTACAGCCAGCAGGGCGCATGGCGAGGGTGCGGCCAGCGAGGTCCGGGGCTCGGGGTCAGGGGTGGCAGGACCGCCCACCCGTCCCCGTGATGGCCTCAGGGTTCAAGAGGACCTTGGAGGTCACTGGCGAGCCAGAGAACAGCAAGGCCAGCTACCCTGCGCCCAGGGCAGGCGACGTTTCCTCCGCTCGCCGCGCGGGCCCACTCACAACCCCGCCCAGGGCTGGTGGGGGGCCTGGGCGCTCTCATGCAGGGGTGCGTCAGGGGCTTGGAACCCTCGTGCAGGGGTTTCGGGACTTGGGTGCGCGGTCTGGCGATGGTGCGCTCTGGAAACTGGGCTCGCTCGGGCTGGGATTCGTCGGGTCCTGGGTGCGCTTTGGCGACGTGCTTGCGCGCTCCTGCAAGGGAGTGCTCAGGGAACTGGGCGCCCTCGGGCAGTAGTTCGTCAGGCCCGAGCGCGCTCCGGCCCCGCTGCAGCGCTGTCTCCCCGCAGGGGAAGCCGGATCTGAATACGGCGCTGCCTGTCAGGCAGACGGCGTCCATCTTCAAGCAGCCGGTGACCAAGATTACCAACCACCCTAGCAACAAAGTGAAGAGCGACCCGCAGAAGGCTGTGGACCAGCCGCGGCAGGTGGGCCGCCCCGCGCCCCTCACATGCGAACTTGGGCTGCTCTGAGATCCGGAAAGTGGCAGTAAGCCTAGCTGGTTCCCAGCCTAGGTCTGCACTTTAGAAAGAAGGCGTCCTCAGGCCGGTCACCATGGGCGGAGCCTCCGGGTGGGGCACGGGCGCGGGCAGGGGGCAAACGCAGCCAGGATGGTCACCGCACCCGCTCGGGGTCAGACTTCCTGCCCGACTCCTGCCTGGGGCTGCTGGTGCCCTGCTCCCGGAGCTCCTCCGTGCGGGGTCCTGGAATCTGCTTTCCAAAGCCACAGACCCACGAGTGCTCGCCTAGTGTTTGGGAAAGGCTGCCACCTCTTTGGGCACCCCAGCCCTGTGCAGCTGGGGTGGGGACAAGCGAGTCACGTGCAGGACATGGGGCTTCCGGAGCCCTGCGAGGACCTGCTCAGGGAGGGCTGCCGGGGTGGAAGCTGGAGTTCTGGGGCTCGGGCTGCACCTGGCGCACACTCGGACGGCGGGGCTCAGAGCTGGAGTCCCTGGGCTGGATTCCCCGGGGCTGGGGGCTGGGCCGGGGCACTTAGGACGTCCTATCGGACAGCTCTTCTGGGAGAAGAAGCTGAGTGGCCTGAATGCCTTCGACATCGCGGAGGAGCTGGTGAAGACCATGGACCTCCCCAAGGGCCTGCAAGGTGACCCACGCGGGCGGGCCCCTCCTATGGGATGGGTACTCACGGGTGGCCCGGGTGGCTCTGTGGGGCTGGGGGCGTGCTGTGCCTGCCTCCCACCCGTCGGGTGACCTGCCTGCGGCCCGCAGGGGGGGCCGGGCCGCCCCGACCGAGCCGCTGCTGTCCGCCATCGCCAGTGCCCTGCACACCAGCAGCACACCCATCACCGGGCAGCTGTCGGCCGCCGTGGAGAAGAACCCCGGCGTGTGGCTCAACACGGCGCAGCCGCTGTGCAAGGCCTTCATGGTGACCGACGAGGACATCAGGTAGCTGGCCCCCTGTGACTGGCCATCTGCTGCTCTTGCTCCCACTGAGGAGGCAGGGAGGACCCTCCCCCAGGAGGGCATCCCACCTCACAGCTGGCTCCGGCAGCCAA
>NW_006209805.1:1095335-1100014 GCF_000334495.1 Tupaia belangeri chinensis | reverse complement strand
GGCCCCCCCAGCCGCTCTGTGTCCCCAGGAAGCAGGAGGAGCTGGTACAGCAGGTGCGGAAGCGGTTGGAGGAGGCGCTGATGGCTGACATGTTGGCGCACGTGGAGGAGCTGGCCCGGGACGGCGACGCACCGCTGGCCAAGGCCTGTGCTGAGGACGAGGAGGACGAGGACGAGGACGACGAGCCCGAGCAGGACCCGGAGCTGGAGCGCGTCTAGCCAGTGCCATGGGGGCAGCCCCGTGCCCCTGCACGGCCCAGGTGTCCACTCCCACCTCACTGAGGCCGCCTGCATTCAGGCCACCTGCCCGAGGCGGGCAGCTCAGCGGGGAGGGGCGGTCCTCCTGCCTGGGACCTGGGGCAGCCGGCCGGGGCCGGCCCTACAGACCCCCCACGCTGCCCTCTGCAGGCCCCGGGTCTGGACGTGCCGGTCACCTGTGCTCTTCCTGGCCGGAGCCCCTGCCCAGTCTTCCACATGTGGACACGGGCCCGGAGATGCCCCCGACCGCAAGGCCAGCTTGTCCCTGTGGGCTTGCCCCAAGTTCCCTGAACCAGGAGAGCTGCCAGCAGGCACGGGCCGGTCGCAGCACCGCGGAGCCCAGCCAGGAGGCTGGAGATGTACTTGAAACGGCCTGCCCCAGAGAGCCGCCGTGCAGGAGGAAGGTGGCCCTCGGGAGGGGTGCAGGACGGCCCTTCCCTGGTGCCGCCGCCCGGCCGGACGGACTAAACGTGTGGGCCGGCCCAGGAGGTCGCGTCCTTCAATAAACCCGTGACCCAGATGAGGCTGGCTGTGTGGCTGCTTTGCTGTCCATGCCATTCACAAAGCTGGACCCCAGCCTCTGCGCCGTGGGCCTGCGCCACTCACCCCTGCCCACTGGGAGTTGCAGGGTTTGTGCCGCACGCGCTTCTGCCTGCCCCGCGCCTGGGTCTCCCTGTTTACACTGCCTGCCGGGGCCAGACGGTACTGGGTGACTGGTGCCAGGAGCTGTGGGTCGGGCCACGGCGCAGGGCATCTGCCTGGACGGACGGGTGCTCATGCCGGGCTGCTCTGCGTCATAGGAGCCGTGCAGAAGCGTGCGCCCAGGGACAGTCCGGCCTGCCGTCTCTGGGCGTACCCTGACGAGGTGGAAGCCCCCTTGGGTGGGCGGCTTGTTCCCTGGCCCTGGCTTCTGATGAGGCTGCAGGGACCGCAGTGTCCCTTCACCCTCCCGGGACAGTGACCCTTTTTCAGGCTGAGTCCAAGCAGAAGTTGCTGGAGGGGGAGGCTGTCGGGTGCCCTGGGTGGGGGTCCGGATCTGCGTGGGGCCACAGCCAGCTCTTACAGGGCATGTGTGTGCAGGCGGAGAGTGGGAACCCCCATTGGGGTGGCCATGCAGTCAGGTCTGCATTCTGCACTGAGGTTGGGTCCGCACGCACACACATCCCGGGTTTCCAAACCTCCGGCCTAGGGCGTGGACAGCAGAGTCGCAGCAGGGGGCCAGCACCTTCACACCCACACCACCTGCTGCCCCCCAGAAGTCTCAGCCACTTCCCCTTCCCGGCAGTCATTCATCTGTGGACCCGCCTGCCCTGGGCATGCCACACAGTGGGACCCACCCTGCAGGGGCGCCTGCGTCACTCGGAGCACAGTGTCCCAGTGCGGTGTGGATGGGCACGGCCATCCTCACTTGCTAATGGTCACCGGGCTGCTCCCGCCTGTCAGGGCTGTGGGTCCCCAACCCTCAGGCCGGTCTCTGGTCTCCTCGAGCGGGACAGCCGGGCAGGCCTCCTGCCAGCCCCCCAGCCCACCAAGCCCTCAGGCTCCGGCAGCCCCACTGACCTGACGGCCCCTGGCACTGTCTGCTTTTCCTCCTGTTAGTAGCTGCCCCCTGGGGCCCGGCAGGTGATGTGGAGGCCCTAGGCTCCCACATGGCCAACTGCAGTTCAAGTCCCAGCCTCAGCAGCCTGAAAAATCACAAGTAAGTACTTGTTTAAAAAGAATCGCCCCTGGGGCAGCAGGTGGCGCGGTGATTAAGGGCACTGGACTCCCGCACGGCCGGCCATGGTTCGGGTCTCTGACCTGGCGGCTTGCTTTTCTCTCACTGTCTCTCCTGACAAATAAGTCAAATAAAAATAATTCTTGGAAAAAAATTGCCCCTTTTAGAGCTTAGAAATACACGAAAGGAGTGGGGGTGAAGGGAGCTGGGTGCCCACGGCAGAACCGGTTCAAACCCCAGCCCTGGTGGAAGGAAAGCACTGGACGTCTGGGTGTCCCCAGCTCTCAAGATGGAGAAGGGACTGGCATGACCGCACCCTACGGGAGGCACGCGCCCTCTGGAATCCAGTACAGGCAAGGCCAGGCCCCCGGGTCCCCCCACCCCCCGCCACCGTGCCCACCACAAGGGGCAGGCAGCTGATTACACCCTCGGTGCTTCCCCATGAATCTCCCAGCGTGCTCCAGGGCTGAGAGCCGACCTCGACCCCAGGGTCAGCAGGATCTTGGTGGGACACTGGGTCCCGGGCTCCCGCCGGCAAGCGGGGTCGTGCTCATGGGACTGGGTCCACCCCGCCGCTGGTGTCCTCAGGAGGCGAGGGACACGTGGACACCAGGAAGAGACAGGCTGGGGTGAGGCTGGGACCCCCAGAGCCAGGAGAGGCCTGTGGGACCTCCCTCCCCTGGGGCCCGTGCCTCCAGGCTCCGGATGCGAGAGGGTTAAACCCTGTGTCTCACACTCGTGGCCACTTGCTTGGCAACTGCTGACCCCCTGCAGGGCCCAGAATGGCCCCCACCCAGGAAACTGGCTCCCAGCAAAGCCTGCTGAGAGCCCGGCCAGGGAGGTCAGCTCAGCAGCCTTGGGACTGCCAGCCGCGGGGTCGCGCCCTCACTCTGCCCGTCCTTCTAGGGCTGCGAAGCCCCAGGTCAAGGCGCCGGTCCAGGCGCCTTCCTGGCCGCTAGAGGGCTCCCTCTCGGTGGTCCTCACGTGGTGGGCGCCCGGGGCCTCTTACCAGGGCGCTAGTGCCACGCAGGTGCGCTCCCTGTCCCAGGCCCACCAATCCCGACCGTCCTGGGGTCCACACGGCCCACACCTCCCTCCACCTGTTCCCCAGGCCCCTCCCAGTGCCGTGCAGGCCGCTCTCAGCCCCATGGGGCCCACAGGCACACAGCCAAGTCCTGGCTGACCCATGGCCTAGCGGCTAAGGGAGCTGGACTGCACATAGCCCGCCACGGTTCAAGTCCTGGCCTGGGTGCAGTTGCGTGCCCCAAACCCGGACAGGGTAGAGACAGAGCAGGGTGCTGGCGTGTCCACACCCGGGGGTGCTTTCTCCTGCTCCCCCTCTGTGCCTAGCCACGAACCTTCCGTCAATCATAAGGGAAAAAGAAAAGGCCTTCTGATTTCAAGTATATTTATTCATGTCACCAATGAAAGAGACAGAGAGATAGGGCCCCAAAGAGGGCGAGACGCCGTGGCCTGCCCCGATGGTGGGTACACGTGCCTGGCACACTCAGGGAGGTCTCCAGGCCTGGACGGCACCCCTCCCGGCAGTCCAGCTGCACAGGGTAGTGAGCTGGGCTGCTGGACCACAGCCAGCTCACCGAGAGACACTGTCAACTTCTGTGACCAACAGGGCGTGGCCAGAGGGACAGAAAGAGATGTGTGCACTTGCAGCCCTCCTCCAGCGCCCCCCAGGATTCTGGGCATGTACCACTGTCCACCCTCCGAGACTGGAATCCCTGACCCCTCCTCTAGTCCCTCGTTCTCACCGGGTCTCTGGTCTCTGGGGCTCCTCTGCCCTCCCCCGGGGGTCACCGGGCCACCCTGTGGAGACCGAGCCCTCCGGCAGGCAGGGAGGTGCTCGCAGTGCATGGGCCCCGGGTGAGCCCGGGCAGTCACCGAGGCGAGGCCTGGCCACCTCTGCAGCCAAAGCCCAGGCCTGTGGCTGCCCCAGAAGGTGGAAGGAGATGTCAGCCCACCAGTGCCCAGGGCCTCCTGGGAGTGGCCTGCCTGCAGAGCTGGGGCCCACAGTGGGGACACAAGGGCCTGTAGCGCACTGGGCCATTCTGAGACCCGAGGGCTGGGCGCAGCCTGTGGGGTTGGGCTGTGCTGGGCCCTCTGACCCACGCCAGCCCAGAGCAGGTGGGGAGAGAACTCGCAGACTGAGGACAGCTGTGGCTGAGGAGCTAGGCGAGTGGGGGCAGAGTGGGGTCCCGAGAGTCCCAGGAGGGGTCCATGGACCCAGAGGGCAGCTGGAGGAAGGGCTTCGACCAGGGGCTATGGAGGGGCCTGCGGGCTGCCGGCCTCGTGGGACCAGGCACCATACGGTGGCCACCACCAGCGGGGGTGCACGGGCAGAAGAGGCACCCGACCACTGCGTGCAGCCCTGGGGGGCTCGTGGAGCGGGCTGACCTCGAGGCCCGGCGCCCGGGACCGGGGAGAAGACCACAGGCCCCGGTACACGAATGCGGTTGGCGGTGGTCGCCGCCCAGGGAAGGAGGACGGGTTAGTGGCGCTGACCCCAAAGCCAGGCCGCATCGCGAGGGGCCCTCGAGAAGGACCCCAGGCCCCGGCGCGCACAGTAGCGGGAGGGCACCTGGCACCGCGAGGACAGCGGCGGCCTCGGCGGCACCTACCTGCGGGCGCGCGGGCACCTGCGGGCGCACCCGGGACCCCGCCCCGGTGCCCGGCGGGGGCGGGGCGGCCCC
>NW_006209805.1:1090157-1090907 GCF_000334495.1 Tupaia belangeri chinensis | reverse complement strand
AGCGTGATCGGCAGCCGCAAGAAGAGCGTGAACATGACCGAGTGCGTGGCCGTGCCCAGCTCCGAGCACGTCGCCGAGATCGTGGGGCGCCAGGGTGAGTGCCTCCCGCAGGGGCGCCGCCCCAGGGGTCCCCGCGCCCCGGCCCCAGGGATGGGACCGCCCCAGCCCAGCCCGCGCCGGACCCGGACGCCAGGCACGGACACGCCCCGCGTGGCCTCGGCCTCCGTGGCCGTCTTTGCGCCTTTGTCCTGCCGCTGGCAGGGAGAAAGTTGGGCCCGGCCGCTGCCTTTGTCTCTGGGCCGCGTCCAGACCGAGCGGTTCCGGTGTGCGGCGCCGCTGCCCGGGCCCTGCAGACTGGCGGGGCTTCCCCGGGAAGGGCAGCGAGGGACCTGAAGCCCCGGCTGGGCGAACAGCATGGGGCGTGGCAGGCTCGGATTTGGGGGCGCTGGGGGGCGCTGGCAGTCAGGAGAGACGACTGGGAGCAGAGAGCAGTTTTCAGCTGGCCAGTGTGGGCCCCAGTGGAGTGGGGCGCCCGGGAGAGGGGGTCCCCGCCCCACTCCCATCCCAGGCGGGGGTTGGGGGCTTGTGGCAGGCGCCGTGGGAGAGCAGCTGCTGGGTGCAGGTGGGCGCCCAGGCCCAGGGTGTGAGTCAGGAGGCGCTGTCAGGGGGTCCCTGCGGCCACCCCATTGTTCTCTTTGTTAGAGAACCAGGCTGAGGTTTGCACGGCGCCCTCAGGCCGGCCGCCGCTCA
>NW_006209805.1:1085496-1090084 GCF_000334495.1 Tupaia belangeri chinensis | reverse complement strand
GCCTGCTGCACGCCTGGTGGCCACAACTTTCTCCTGCCGGCCCCTGGCAACTCTCCTTGCCTGGGTTCAGCCTGGTTCTAGAACTGGGGGTGGAGCCTGAGGTGGGGCGGCAGGGTGGGGCTGGGTCCCAGCCTCAGGCCTCAAAGAGGAGCCCTGGGGGCTTGAATCCCAAGGAGGGTAGGGGAGGAGGAGAGGGATCCTCCCCAGCTGCAGGGCTGCCTCACCTCGCTCTGGGCGGTGGTAGTGGGTCTAGCAGCCCCGTCTGCCGAGTGTGGACACGCAGAGGGTCAGGTGTGGCCTGGGCCCAGCACAGGTGGCTGTCCGGGAGGGTGGGCGCTCCTCTGCCGCCCACACCTGTATCCGGACTGGCAGGCTCCCAGCCAGGGGAGTGCACCTGAACCCCGGCAGGGAGGGGGGGGGTCCCCTGTCAGTGCTCCTCCTGGAGCCCAGGGTCCTGGGAGGGAGGCACCCCCAGCGTTCCCATGGGTGAGCCTTGGGGCAGGGTCATGGAGGAGCAAGCCCCAGCAGTGCCCAGCCCGCCCCGGAGGGCATTCACCTGTGCACTGACCCCAGGCTGGGTTCTCGTGGGGCCAGCAGGTGAGGGGTGGTCCGGGGCCCGAGGGGAGCCCGCAGGCAGAGTGGCCAGGACCCTGAGCGTGCGGCCCTGTCATACATTCCGGGGCGGTTGCGAAGATTCTTCTGTGAGAAGTGAGACCTGTCCCCCACCCCTCTCCACCCTGGGGGGCTCTGAACTTCCCGTTCTTTGTATGGTCCGGGCCAGCTGTGCCCCTCGCCCCCCAACCGCCTGCCTGGCGGAGGAGTCACACAGGACACCCCGCCGTTCTCCGAGCCTGTTCCCCCAGTGTGCGAATGGAGGCAGGGGCTTCCGGGCACACCGGTCCCCAGGCTGAGGGGGCCGGAGGGGACTGGGGCAGGCACAGGTCCCCACACGGCTCTGTCTTTGCTGACCGGCTCCAGAGGCCAAGTGGCCACACCTGAGCCCTGGGATAAGGCCCGGCGGCGGGGTTTGAACCCTGGTTTGCAACTCCTCCTGAGCGGCTGGGCCTGCCACAGTGGGGGCTAGGCGGGGGATGGCGTGGGACGACAGCCTGTCCTGAACGGCCATGTCCACCAGCCCCGCCATGGGGAGGGTGTCCGAGGCCTCTGCCCGCACCGTCCCCTCCCCGCTCATCTGCGGGGCCGCCTCCCCCAGGTGCGCAGCGCGGGCTCGGGGCGGGGCTCGGCCTGGGGGCTGAGGGCACCGGCTCCCCCACCGCCTCGCTGAGCAGGCCCTGCATCCCGGTGGGCGCACTGCTGTGTCCAGGCCTCGCTCGGTCCTCAGCCCTGCGGGCCTGGAGCTCTCGGCGGCTGGAGACAGATGCCAGCCAGGGTCCTGGGGACCTGTCCACACTGCGGGCCCCAGTCAGGCGTTCCTTGTTCGCGTAGACGCCTCCTGCCTCCTGCCGGTCTGTTTGCCAGCTTCAGGCCACCCGGCCAGGATGGCTGCGTGGGCACACACTGCGGGTGGGGCTGGTGTGCTGGGCTGTCCTAGCTGTAGGGACGCCACCCTCCGCCACTGGCCTGGGGACATGTCCTTGCTCCTGGGCACTGTGGCCTCTGCCCCACCTGGCCCTGAGGCCACCTGCAGCCAGGACCCCAATGGGCAATGCTGAGGGGTTACCAGCCCCGGTCAGCAGCTTCTGGGTGCTCTGCCCAGTCCCCAGGCAGCCGGCTTGCCCGGGCCCGGGAATCTGCATTTGGCCTGGCTGGGCCTCCCCATCTGGGGCTCAGCCTCCTGCTACCACCCGCTCTGGTCCCACTCTGCATCCCTGCCAGGGTGTGGCCGGGTCACCCCTGGGGCGCAGGTGCCCGGGCTCCCCGGGGCGCCAGGCAGGTGGGGCAGCTGCCCGTGGCCTGTGCCCAGCCGGCTCCGCTGGCCTCGCCCTTGGTGGCCTGTCTCGACCCCCACCCAGTGCCACGAGCCCCATCACCTCATCCCTCCTGGCCACCGCCCCTGTCCCCGCAGTCCTGGCTTCTTCCGGGAACCCGCCCCCAACCTGCTCCGAGACCGGGATGGCCGGCCTGCGTGCTGAGGGCCCCCCGAGCCTCGCGTTCCCGTCCTCAACACGGATCTGCTAAGAGCGGAGCTTGGGCTGCCACCAGGTGCCCTCCTGCCAGCTGCCCTCGAACCCGCAGGGCCCTGCCAGGCCGCGGCCAGCCCCGGCCCGCTGAGTCCCTCCAGCCCTGAGACTGGGTCTCTTTCTGCCCCTCAGGGCATGTGCGCTCACTGCAGAGACCGGAGGGGAGAGGCCACCCCCGGGGTGGCCACACCGCAGTCCCTTCCCTCCCAGTCTCCTCTCGGGATTTGGGGCACACAGGCCTGGTGTGATTTTCCTTTTTGTTTTGTTTTTGTTTTTGAGAGATTTTTTTTCGCTATAAGGCACTTTCGCTCACTGGAGAGACAGACAGACAGACAGACAGAAAGTGAGAGGTATGGCCACAGCGCGATCCCTACTCCTCCATTCTCTCGGGATCCTGAGCATGCACATGCGCCCTGCGTGAGGTTTAAGCCCCGCGTCCAGGACTCAAACCGTGGTCGACAGCGTGAGTCCAGTGACAGCCATTCCGCCATCTGCTGCTCCCAGGCCTGGTGTGACTTTCAAGGTACCAGGTCCAGCATTCATACTGTGATCAGCCGAGTGGGAGTGCAGCACCTAACCTCCACGCCACCTGCTGGTCCCTCTGCCCCCCTCCCCTTTTGTTAAAAAATAGTTTTATTTAACTTTATTTATTTTGATTGGACTGGAGAGAGCGCGCGCGCGCGCCTCCAGGTCTGGGACTCGAACTGCAGTCGGCAATGTGGGAGTCTAGTGCCCTTAACCACCATGCCCCCTACCGACCCCACTCCCCTCCTTTTGAAAAAGAATCATTTTGGGACCAGCAGTTGGCGTAATGGCTATGTCACTGGACTCCCATGTAGCCGACCACGGTTCGCGTCCTGGACCCGGTGGCTTAAACTCACACTGGGCACGTGTGTGTGCATGCCCAAGATCCCGAGAGGAGAATGGAGAAGGGATTGCGGCGTGGCCATGCCCCCTGGGGAGTGATTTCTCGCTTTCTGTCTCTCTGTCTCTCTCTGGTGAGTGCACATGCCCTATAGCAAACACCTCTCAAAAAAAAAAAAGGAATTATTTTAACTTTAGTTAGTTGTTTTAATTTTGACATGTCCTCAGGCTCTCCCTGGCCTGGGGTCTTCTGGGCTCAGGACCTCCAGGGCTGGGGTGGCAGGTTCGGCAGGTTCCGCACGGGAGGGCTCGCTGTCCAGGCCCAGGGCCGTCGAGGTGTTTGGGCAGCGGAGACCCCTCCCAGGCCGCACCCCCAGCCCAGCCAGTGCCCCAGGGCCGACCAAGACCTCTGGAGGAGCCCTCGGCTCCCACCCCTGGGCAGGGCAGGGGTTCCGGGGCCTGTGTCCCCTCCAGGGGAGGGCAGTGCTGGTGGGCTGGGAGCAGCGTCTTTGCACAGTCCTGGGGCCCCGAAGTTGGAGGTTGGGGTGCAGCAGGCCACACCCTCTGAGTGTGGGGGCGGGTCCTGCCTGTCCCTGCTCCTGGCAGGGACAGAGCCCTGTGGGTCACTTCCTCCTGTCTGTGCCGGCATTGGGGTCAGGGGCCACACTTGTCCAGTGTGACCTCATTTTACCCCGGCATCTGCAAAGACCCTGTTCCAAACTAGCCACTGTCCCAGTCGTCTCCGCCCCGGTCCTTCCCGAGCTCTGGGGGGGCCCCCTGCCGAGAGCCGCGGCTGGTCCCCAGGTCGCCAAGGGGCAGGAAGTGGCCGCGGAGCTGGCTGGAGCATTGAGGACACCAGGGCAGAGCCGCCCTGCCTTGCTATTTCCCCGAGGCCCCGCCTTGTAGTACTGTCACAGGATGTTAGGGTCCCCTCGGAGTTCCCAGGGGAAAGTCAGGCAGCAGCGCCCTTCGGTGGTGGGGACAGGCTTCGGCCTAGGCCAGCTCCTCCCCGGTACCCTCCAGGAGGGGAAGCGGGCAGGGCAGCCCCTGGGCTGGGTGGGGGGCGGCAGGGGAGCTCGCCCTGACCTCCTGTCCCGCCCGCAGGGTGCAAGATCAAAGCCTTGCGCGCCAAGACCAACACCTACATCAAGACGCCGGTGCGCGGCGAGGAGCCGGTGTTCATCGTGACGGGCCGCAAGGAGGACGTGGAGATGGCCAAGCGCGAGATCCTGTCGGCCGCCGAGCACTTCTCCATGATCCGGGCCACGCGCGGCAAGGCGGGTGGGCTGCCCGGCGCCGCCCCGGGCCCGCCCAACCTGCCGGGACAGACCACCATCCAGGTGCGCGTGCCCTACCGCGTGGTGGGGCTGGTGGTGGGGCCCAAGGGGGCGACCATCAAGCGCATCCAGCAGCGGACGCACACGTACATCGTGACGCCCGGGCGCGACAAGGAGCCGGTGTTCGCCGTGACGGGCATGCCCGAGAACGTGGACCGCGCGCGCGAGGAGATCGAGGCGCACATAACGCTGCGCACGGGCGCCTTCACCGACGCGGGCCCCGACAGCGACTTCCACGCCAACGGC
>NW_006209805.1:1082967-1084537 GCF_000334495.1 Tupaia belangeri chinensis | reverse complement strand
GGGGGCGGGGTGGGGCGACCCGAACGGAAATTTCTAACTTTTTTTTTAATTATTAATCCCGTTCCTGCTGTGGATTCTGTTGTCATTTCTAAATTTTTAAATTTTTTTTAACTTTTATTTTTTACCTCTTGTGTATATGTAGGGAATTTATAGGGGCATATGTACTTTATGGAATAAATTTTAAGAACTAAAATATATTTTATTTTAAATAAAGTAATGGACCTTTTAATCTTACACAGCTAAATTACTGATTATATATTTGCTGAGCTGATTTAAGGGTTAAAAATTGTACCCAGAGTTTTATTTTTTGACTTCGAAGCCTTCCTAATAAAGCCTTTTTACTACAACTGAGCGCTTGGCGTCCGTGGGCTGAGGCTGGGGCAGGGGCGGGCGCCGTCGGCCCCCGGCCGAGTCGGGTCTGGCTCTCACAGCGCCGAGCTCCGGGCTGTCCCCAGGGCAGCCTGGCTCCAGGGGGCAGACCAAGACCGGGCAGCCCCTCCCCAGGGTGGTCCCGGTGCCCAGGCCTCGCCAGTTCCCGGCAGGCCACAGCGCATGGTGCCACCAGACGGCTCTTCAGGGCTGGGCGTGAGCGTGGGAGGGGAAGAAAAAGGGACAGCAGATCTAGGGCCAAGGCTGGGGTCAGGGGGTGGGGCCCGGGGAACAGAGTGTGCTGAGAAAGCCGGGAATGCTGGAGGGCTTCCAGGAGGAGGCAAGGGACAGGGAACAGGAACAGCCAGCGAAGGACACACCTGGATGCCAGCCCAGCCTGGCCTGGAGGATACTCCTGGGCCTCGAACTCCCAGCTCCGGGAGCTTACAGGGTGTGGGTAACACATGGTCCCCCGAGACACATGGCCTGGACCTTGAATGTGACATTTGGCGAAAGGGCCGTTGCAGATATAATGAAGGGTGAGCCCGTCCTGACCGGGGTGACCTAAAGCCGAGGACATGACACCTTACCAGGCAGAGACCCAGCCCCACAGGAGCAGGTGAGCGGCACGGAGGCCCCCCACCCGGAGCTTCCCAGGGGGACCTGCCACTCCTGGCCTCAGATCGGCCTCCGTACTTCAGCCGCAGCCTGTCACATCTGCACAGGGGCCCAGGGGACTAATGTGACGGTGACACTTAGCCACGTCTGGCCACACTTAGGCAGAAGGCAGCCAGGGGACGTGAGCAGATGACGCCCAGAAAAGGGCGGCCCGGGGGAAGGGAGAGGACGTGGAGGGGCCTCAGTGAGGAGGCAGGGTGAGGGGCAGGGGGCGGAGGGAGTGGGAGGTGGCCTCGGGCAGACCCGGGGTGGCCCCCTGCCTACAGGGCTGCCCGCATGGCCCCGGGAGCTGGCCGGAGAGCGACCCCTCCCCATAGGGTTTTGCTGTAGAGCACAGGCACTTGCTGGGCAGGGCGCGAAGTCACCTCCGGGGGATGCCACATGCTGCCGTCCTCGTCCCCCTCCTGGGGTCCCGGGCACGCTAGCACTCCGGCCTGCTGTGAGTTCCAAGCCACCGGTCTGGGACTGAACCCGGGTGGACGCCAGGGGTCCAGCAACGCGGCCACCACGCCCGGCAGGCCCC
>NW_006209805.1:1082255-1082674 GCF_000334495.1 Tupaia belangeri chinensis | reverse complement strand
GGGGGTGCGGGGGCCCAGCCCTGGCGATTCTCCCGCCCCGGCGTCTTCGCGAGGCCCGGGGCGGGCTGGAGCCGGAGGGGCCCAAAGCCCCAGGGCCAGGCCCCGCCGCCCTCGCCCCTGCCGGGTCGTCGGCGCCAAGGCCTGTCCTCTGTCGCCACCGTGTGGTCACTGTCACGCACGACACCCTGTCCCCGGAACCTTAGAGCGGGGACCCAGGTGGGCCGTGAGCGTCCCCAGCACACCACGCAGGGCCCGGGCTTGGACCTTTCGCTGTGGCTGTGACCCTGGCCCAGCAGCTTAGAGCTGGCACGCAGGGGTGTCCCGTGAAAGTTTGTTGATCGAATTCGTGATCAGCATTGCAGAGAACAGTTTTACCTCTGCCCCGAGCGGATGGGGTTCCCGAGGGACGGCGGGCCCCA
>NW_006209805.1:1080634-1082224 GCF_000334495.1 Tupaia belangeri chinensis | reverse complement strand
GGAGCCGCTGCCCCAGGGCAGATGGGGCTTCCTCCTCGCCGGGGCCCTCCGCGGAGGTGCCCAGGGGCGGCCAGGGGCGCTGGGAAGCCAGGCAGGCAGGGGTTGGAACACCGAGCATCCCCTGCCACCAAGCCCAGGCCAAGCTAGGCTCGTCGACCGACAGCAGCTCGTGGCCTGAGCGAGAGCAGTGGGCTTCGGACCCGCCCGCCGCTGCCCTGGCACAGCAGAGGAGCCCCCAGCGACCCCGGCTCCAGTTCCCCGCTAACTAGCTTGAAAAACACGCCAGGCGCATATATGTGCCTGCCCAGCATCCCCACGGCCCGCCGTGTGACCAGGCCTGGGGGCTGGCCTCTCCCTCTGCCTCTCGGTCTCTGTCTCTGGGGGCACACACGCTCTCTGACTGAAGCACAGGGGGTTTGCAGGACAGGGAAGCCATGCCGGGTGACGTGACCACACGCTGTGACATGGCCACAGGGACACGCCCTGACAAACAGCACTTGCCCGTTGGTGTGCAGCCCCCGCAGGGTGGTGAGACCTCACGTGCTTTCTGCTCTGTGCCCATGCCTGCCTTCTGCCCTGCGCCCGTGCCTTCTGCCTTGTGCCTGCCTATCAGTGGCTTTTTGCAAAACCAAGTGAGGGGCCAGCAGATGGCGCGGCAGCTAAGGTGGCAGGATCCCACGTGGACACTGCAAGAGCCAGCCCCTGTGGCTTGGAAAACATTCCAGGAGCCAGCAGGTGGCAGAGCAGCTACCTGACTGGACTCCCACATGGGTCTCTCTGTCTCTGTCTCTGTCACTGGCGAGTGCATGTGCCCTAAGGCCACAGGTGGCGTAATGACTGTGTTGCTGGACTCCCACGTAGTCGACCGCGGTTCGCGTCCCAGGCCCGGTGGCTTAAACTCACGCCTGGCACGTGTGCGTGCGTGCCCAAGATCCCGAGAGGAGAATGGAGGAGAAGGGATTGTGGCGTGACCATCCCCCCGGGGGGGTGATTTCTCGCTTTCTGTCTCTCTGTCTCTGTCTGTCTGGCGAGCGCACGCGCCCTATAGCAAAAACCTCTAAAAAACAAAACAAAAAAACAAACAAAAACCCACCTAGACGGCCAGCAGGCGTTGTAGTGGTTAACCCTGGGCTCCCATATGGCCAACCGGGGTTTGAATCCCAGACCTGCCTGCTTGAGGCTTGAGATTCTTGCTGGGTGCGTGTGCATGTGTGCCCAAGGTCCCAGGTAGAGAATGGAGGAGAGGGGACTGTGGCATGGCCACCCCCCGGGGGTGACTTCTCACTTGGGATTTTGGGAATGCATTTGCCAGCATGATTTCCAGCCGTCGGGGACGGAGCTCAAACTTGTTCGGCACCTTACTCATGACCTCACCTGCCAGCCCCTGAACAGGGTGTTTTGTAATTAAAACTTTGATGGAGATTGGGTAGATTCTCCACCAGTTAGGACAAGCAGATGGCGTAATGGGTACATGCCCGCCTCCCACATAGCTGACCGCAGCTTGGCTCCTGGATCTGGCTGCCTGACACTCACACCGGGCGCGTGTGCGTGCGTGCCCGAGATCCCGAGAGGAGAATGGAGAAGGGATTG
>NW_006209805.1:1077636-1080277 GCF_000334495.1 Tupaia belangeri chinensis | reverse complement strand
GGTGGAAGGGGGAGTGGTGGCAGGTGGCAGGTGGCAGGTGGCATGGTGGCAGGTGGCAGGTGGCAGGTGGCAGGTGGCTGGGGCGCTGGACTCCCACATGGCCGACTGAGTCCAAGTCCTGGACCTGGCCGCTTGCTTTCCCTCTTTCTGTTTCCCTCTCTCCCTCCCTCTCTCTGTGCCCCTCTCTGATCAAATTAAAATGAATGAATAAATGAATGATTTAAAAAAAAAAGTAATAGAAAAAAAAGTCACAAGAGACTGGGACCGACAGAGGGTGGCATGTTGCCTCTAGGACTCCCGATAGCCGACTGCAGTTCGAGTCCCAGGCCTGGTGACTTACGACTCACACCAGGGGCCAGCAAGTGGCATGGTGGTTAAGGGCACTGGACTCCCACCCAGTCTACTGTGGGTCACGTCCGGTGCCTGGTGGCTTGAAATTCACACCAGGGGCTTGTGTGTGCGTGCCCAAGAACCCGAGGGGTAAATGAAGGGACAGCGCCGCGGAACCCCGGGGGTGACGTCTCCCTCTCGCTGTCTCTCCAGCGGGCACGAGTCTCTCCCCTATGGCAACGAGTGAGTAGCAAGCAGTGTCTCCATGCACTCGGCCCGGCCCCCCTCACACCCCGTGCCGCAGCCATGGTCCGCGTGGGCCCCGGCCTACCTCACGAGCCGCGAGCCGTTGCTCTCCTGGGGGTCCTGAGTGGCTCCCGGGCACTGCCGAGCCTGGACCGCCGCGTCCTCTGCCTGCCGCCCACCCTCCGCCCACCCTCCTCTCATCGTAAAGCCGTCGCAGAAGTGGGACCTCGGAACCCGTGGCCTGTAGGGACCGGCTCTCCTGCCCGGCACCACTCCTGGTCATCAGGATTATAAGCACGCCGTGGGCCAGGGTTGGCCTAGCTTCCAGCACGTCGCTCGCTTTTTAAATTAAACTAATCATCGAATTTATTGAGGTCATAAGATACAGGTCACTAAATAAAAATCGATGGTGTTTCCATGTTGGCAATGAACAATTAGTCATTTTAAAAATTATTCAACTGTATTTATTTAGTCTAATTTGACCAGAGAGGGAAGGAGAGGGACAGAAAGTGAAAAAATGAAGCCGCGAGGCCCAGTGGCTCCAGGCCCAGCTGGCGGCTTGAAAAACGCGTGGTCAGCCCCGCCTACCGGGGGGACCCGGGCGCGGTCAGCCCTGCCCTGCAGGAGGTGCCGTGTCTGGACACTGCAGGCAGGCGTGGCAGTGGACAGAGACCCTCTGCAAGGCAGTCTGTGGGGGTCCCAGTTCATGTCCAGGGGTCTCTGAGCACCTTGGGCCATGATCCAGCCAGCTGTGGCTACTGTCTCTCTGTCTCTCTTTCTCTGTCTCCTTCACTCATGGAAAACAAATGTTTAATTAAAAAACTAAAAACTAAAAAATCTGGGGACCAGCAGATGGCGAAATGGTTACGTCCCTGGACTCCCACACAGTCAACTGTGGTTCAAGTCCCGGACCTGGTGGCCTAAACTTCACGCCGTGGGCACGTGCGCCCAAGATCCTGAGAGGATGGAGAAGGGACTGTGGCACGGCCATCCCCCGGGGGGCGAGACCCTGCTTTTCGCCTGCCTCTCTGCCTCTCTGTCCCCTAGCCAGCACACATGCCCTCTCCAAAGAAAAGAAAATTAAAACTACAGAAAGCGGCGCCTGCGGCCTGGTGGTTAAGGGGCAGGACCCACGTGGCCGCCCACGTGGCTTGAATGCATGGCAAAGGCCCAGGCTGCGGGAAGGGGAAGGGAACTGCGGCTGGCTGGGGTGCCCAAGGGGCAGCACCGGGTGAGCGCACGCCCCCCCCCCCCCCAATCAAAAAAATAAGGACGCAGTGGCCTGGGCCCAGCCTGTCGGTGCGGTTTTGTCACCGGGGCTCCTATTTGACTTTTGGGACCGACAGAGACAGTGCACAAGGGGCAGGCCCCCGAGCTGGGGTGGCCTCAGCACTCACACCCCAGCCTGAACCACGCGGACACCCTGCCCACAGGTGGGAGCCACCGGGGCACGGTCCTCCACGGGTCGAGGAAGGGGCCCCCAGCGCCACTGCCCGCCCGACGCGGCATGGGCCTCAGGGACGGGCGTCCAGCTGGCGGAGCGTGCGCCGTGTGGGCACGGCCGTGGCTTCTCCCATGTGCCGCTGCTCACGTCACGGCTGGCCTTGCGGGTTACGGCCGAGCTTTGGGGGAAAGCGGGACACCTGGGCCACTCCTGTCCCTTCTCTACGCCACCCCATCCCTGGGCGCCGTGGCCATTGGAGCAGCAGCCCCTGCGGGGCCCCCTGGGCGCTCCGGGCACAGCAGCATCGCTGATGTCACGCGCTCCAAGCCCGGGGCAGCCCCGGCCGGGTCACCCACTGATGTCCCCAGGTGTGGCCGAGTGTCCCCTGGGGGTCTCCAACCCCATAAAGAATGGCTGCTCCAGAGAAGGGTCCACTCAGCAGTCAGGCTAAGGGATCCGGATCGCACATGCCAACCGCGCTTTGAATCCCAGCCCCGGAACCTTGGAAACCACCCCCAGAGAGAGGCCGACAGCACAGCTCCCAGCTTTCTTTAATGAGGAAAGAGCAGAGCCCAAGACAAGCCTGGGGCGGGGCCTGGGCGGGGCCTGGGGCGGGCCGGG
>NW_006209805.1:1076004-1077616 GCF_000334495.1 Tupaia belangeri chinensis | reverse complement strand
GGTGGGGGGGCGCAGGCGCGGGCGGGCTGGCCGAGTGCAGCCGTGGCTCCGCAGGGCACCCAGCGAGCAGGAGGGGCCGGGACGGTTGCCCTCCCAGTGGCTGAGCCACAGCCCCTCCGCCTGGCCACTCAGCACCAGGTGCGCCTGGTCGCCGAAGCTGACCTGCGGGGTGAGCGGTCGCAGTCGGGGATCGGTCAGGGGCAAGGGCGCCCACCACCAGCCCAGACCTTCCGCAGGAAAGGACGCGCCCCCTCCCCAGCGAGAACCGAACCGGGGCCGGGGTGCTCTGTACGGCTGGGGGTTCCCACCACGTCCCCCAGGGAGATCCCATGCCTCCCGGGGCACTGAGAGGTCAAGGACGCTGGACTCCCACATGGCCAATCCTGGTTTGAGTCCTGGACCTGGTGGCTTGCTTTCTCACTCCCCCCACTCTCACTGTACCCCTCTGATCAAATTAAATAAATAAATAAAAATATAGTTAAATAAAATAATTCTTTTTTTTAGAGGTTTTTGCTATAGGGTGCGTCGGATCGCTCAAACAGAGAGAGACAGAGAGAGAAAGCGAGAAATCACCCCCCAGGGGGGATGGCCACGCCACATTTTCCTCTCGGGATCTTGGGCACGCACGCCCACGCCCTGGCATGAGTTGTTTTTTTTTTTTTTTTTCCCCCTCCGGCATGAGTTTTAAGCCACTGGGTCCAGGACTCGAACCGCAGTCGACTACGTGGGAGTCCAGCGACATAGCCATTATGCTAACTGCTGGTCCCAATAAAATAATTCTTTAAAATAAATAAAAGAGGGACTCAGGAGGACCAGCAGATGCATAGTGGTTACGTTGATGAACTCCCACACAGTTACTGTGGCTCACGTCCCGGATCTGGTGGCTTGAAACAGGCTGGACACGTGTGCTGTACGCCCCAAATCCCAGGAGGAGAGTGGAGAAGGGATTGTGGCATGGCCATCCTTCCGGGGGGCGAGCTCTCACTCTGTCCCTCTGGTGAGCACACGCGTCCTACAGTAAACCCTCTCTAAAAGAGAGACTTGGGCCAGCCAGCGGTGGTGGCACAGCAGTGGCAGAGTGCCTGGTGACACCGAGCCCACGCGATGGCCCTGGGTTTGCCCGAGACCCAGGTGGGCCGGGGCCAAGGCGGAAGGCTGTGCTAAGGCCCGCTGGGTGTCTCTGTCTCTCTCGTGAGGTATAAGCTGGTTTTTTGTTGGTTTGTTTGGGGCTTTGGTTTGGGGGTACATGCAAACGCTGGAAACACTGAGAGGGAGGTGAGGCTCGCCCTGGGCACGGCGGGCAGCCGGCAGCCGCTTGAGGGCAGAGACTTGTTTCTGAAAAGCAGGGCCCTGGGGCTACAGCCCCTGGTAGAGCAGATTCCCTGGGAGACAGTCCCCTTTCTTACTTCCAGGGGGTACATGTGCTCCCAGAGAGTGGCAGAGGCAGGGGCCAACAGAGTCCCCTCTCCCCCTCTGCTGCCACAGGGGCTGGTCCCAGGGCCTCTTTTCCACCACTGACTGTAAGCCAGCTCCTTCTCTCTAACCCCTTCTTACACTTTTATTATGGACTGACTCGGCCCACAGGGTCATGGCGCTGCACCCCCCAGCCGCC
>NW_006209805.1:1074460-1075305 GCF_000334495.1 Tupaia belangeri chinensis | reverse complement strand
TCCCTCCGCCGCGCTGCCCGCGGTCCAGCCGCCCGCGCCCGCCCCCAAAGCTGCCTCCCTGCCGCCTTTCCGGGAAACACACTACCTAGGGCAAGTCTCAAAAATGGAAAGGAAACAGGAGTCGCGGCCACAGCGAAATCACGCGGGCGCGCGTGCGTGTGCCCAAGATGCCGAGTCGAGAACGGACTGCGGCCTGACCACCTCTGGGGCTGATTTCTCGCTTTCTCTGTCTCTCTGTCTCTCCTGCAAGTGCGCACCTATAGCAAAAATCTCTCAAAAACAGCAGGAGTGTAACCCCTGCTCAGCGCCCCACACCCAGCGGTGGCCTGAGAGGCTGACCCTGTGTCCCCGCTGTCCCCGCCGCTCGGACTCCCGCACAGCCCCACCTCTCTTAAGAGATTTTTGCTACAAGGTGCGTGCGCTCGCCTGAGAGACAGAGACAGAGCGAGAAATCGCCCCCTGGGAGACGGCCACGCCGCAATCCCTTCTCCTCCATTCCCCCTCAGGGTTTTGGGCACGCACGCACACGCCCCCAGTGTGAGTTTTAAACTGCCAGGTCTGGGACTCGAACCGCGGCCCACTATGTGGGAGTCCAGCGACGTAACCACCCCGCCATCTGCTGGTGCCGTGCTGTCCGCATGGACTCTCACCCACCTGGCCTCCGTCTGGTCCTGGGAAGCCCGCCCCCGCCCACACCCAGCTCCCCACTGCCTCTTTCGCAGAGCGGGGCCCCTCACCGCCAGGAACCTGGTGCTTCGTGATGGCCGAAGGGCGGGGGCTCACTCACCCTCCCGGAGGGCGCAGGGCCATGTGCGAGCCGTCCCGCAGCAGGACCCCGCAGCCGC
>NW_006209805.1:1073086-1074405 GCF_000334495.1 Tupaia belangeri chinensis | reverse complement strand
CCGCCCGCCGCTCTCCCGGGGGCTCCTGCAGGGCTGGGGCAGGCAGGGGCCGCTGAGCAGGGCGCAGGGCCCTCCCAGGTGGGGGACAGCCGGGCAGCGGGAGCCCCTCCGACTGCGGGCAGCGGCCCCTCTACTCCGCTCCTTTCACGGACCCTGTCCCAGCGCGCTCCCGGAGAGACCGAGAAGGACCTGCGGCGTGGCCGAGCCCGGGTGATCCCCACTGTCTCTGTCTCTCCCTAGCGAGAGCACACGCCCCACAGCAGATTTAAAAGCATCGCAGTGGCCCAGATCCTAGAAGGACCGGCTGCCCAGAGCCCCCTCCCTGACCACACACAAGCGGCCCGTCCAGAGCTGCCTTCACCCCACCTCCCTGTCCCGGGCCCCCCCGAGAGCAGGGCTGACCGCTGCGGGCTGGGCCACTCCTACCCGGGGGTCCGGTGTCCAGACACAGCTGCAGGTTCCGGATGGCGGCCGCCACCTCTGGCTGCCAGCTCCCCTCGGGGCCTGCGAGACGTCTGTGAGGCCCGCAGGCCTGGGTCCCGCCAAGGAGCCCCTCAGCCAGCCTCAGGCAGGGATGCTTCGAGGCTGGGAGAGGGGCGGTCACCGCGGGCGCTGGTCCCCGCTCTGCCCATCAGCCTGCCCAGGACCAGGCCTGCTCACCTGCCAGGTCGCTCTGCAGGGTCCCCCGTGACAGCAGGCGGATGGGGGCCTCGGGGCAGGAAGCCCCCCCCTCGGACAGGGAGGCCTGAGGAGGGGCCGCGTGGGTGAGAGGCCAGCCCTGCGGCCCCGCCCACCCTGCCGGCCGCTCGGCTCCAGGTGTGACCTCAGTGTATCCCAGTGGCACTCAGCCAGAGTGACAAAGTAACAGGATGGCCGAGATGGGGCAAGGGTCCCGGGAGGTGGGGGATGAGGGCAGGTCCAGGCTTGGGGACTCCAGAGGAGGGGGTCTTGTCAGGGCTGGGGAGGCTGAGCCCAGGAGGTGGCTGCAGAGGCCGGGTGCCCCCACCTGCCCCGCTCGCCCCGTCCACCCCGCCGGCTTCTCACCTCACTGCCCCGCTCCATGGAGCTGGGTTCTGGCCCATCGCCTCCTGGACCGGAGGCCTCCCTGGGAGTGAAGGGGCCTGGGGAGGCATGGGGCTTTGTGGGCAGAGCCGGGGCCACCTCAGCCGCCCCCTCCAGGCCTGCGGGAGAGCAGAGCAGGGTGGGCGGGCAGCGGGCACTCACAGGGCGGCCCGCACGGGCTCAGCAGCAGCTGGCCCACCTTCCGGAAGAGCCTGCCCAGCGGCGGGGGGACGGGTAAGACGGGGGGGGGGCGGCGA
>NW_006209805.1:1070802-1073070 GCF_000334495.1 Tupaia belangeri chinensis | reverse complement strand
GGTCCGGAGTGAAGCCCTGCAGAGCAGACGCGGGGTCAGACCCAGCTCAGCACTGGGTCGCCGGTGTAGCCTGGACCTGGCCGCCAGCCCCACCAGCCGGGCCACCCACCTGCGTGAAGAAGTCGTCCTGGAGCAGGCGGTCCAGGCCGGGCCGCTCCACTGGGTCAGGTGCCAGGAGGCGGGCGATGAGGCTGGGGGGCCTGGCGGTGGCGGACAGGTGGGCCGGTTCCGGGTAGCAGCCAGCACGGATGTTCCGGTATGTCTCCGACAGGGGGCCGGCCGGGAAGGGCGGGGTGCCGGTCAGCGCCAGGTACCTGGCGGCGGGCGGGAGGCGGTGCCTGCTGCCATCCACACCGGGCACGCACCCCTGCTCTGCACGTGCCCGCGTGTGCTCTGCCCTCCCTGCCCTGCACAGGCTGGCCCGGCACCAGCCCACCCTCCGGACTGACAACTGTCTGCCCACTTGTCTTCACCGGCGTGCCGGACACGTGGGACCCCTCCTCCTTCTCCCTGCAAGAACCCCGGACCTCCCGCCTGCCCGGGCCTGTCCACCTCGCGTGCCCGCCCTGCACGGCCCCCGCCCACCACTCACATGGTGCAGCCCAGCGCCCAGACGTCTGACTGACAGGAGTGCCCCTTCCTGGAGATGACCTCCGGGGCCAGGAAGTTCGGGGTCCCGCAGAGCACCCTGGGAGGAGAGCAGCGGGGCTCAGGGGGGCCGGGCCACCTGTGCCCAGCAGAGGAGGTGCAGGGCCCCCCAGCTCACCTGCGGCAGCAGCCCCCCGGTCCCACCCTGGCGGCCAGCCCCAGGTCTCCGATCTTCACCACCATGGCCGAGCTGAGGAAGAAGTTACCTGGGGGAGGGCCCGTGAGCCCCGCGGCCGCCCCCACCCGGCACTCACTGGGCTTCAGGTCGCGGTGTACGATGCGCTGCCGGTGCAGGTAGCGCAGGCCGCTGGCCAGCCCGCGCAGGTAGTAACGCACCTCGGGCTCCGTCAGGGTCTGCCGGGCTCTCAGCACGTGGGCCAGGGACTGCCGGGAGCAGGGAGGGTGCGAGTGAGTGCCAGGCGGGGAGGCCCCTGGCTGCCTGGCTGCGGGGGCCACAGAGGGAGGGGACGTGCCGGGCACAGGTGGACACGGGCGGGCTGGGGGACCCCAGTGGGCGAGGGGGCTCCAAGGCCCAGGACAGCACACCCAAGTCCACTGGGTTGGGGTGGCACGGGGCACAGGGCACTCGGTGGGCAGGAGTGAGTTCGAGTGAGCAAGAAGCCAGGGCGGACGGCCTGGTGAGCAAGGCAGGCATAAGGCCGGCCCGCGGTGGCCCTCAGAGGGCACAGGCAGCCGCCCGCGCGCCTAAGGGGTCCAGAGGCACTGCCAGCTTCAAGGACAGCGGCGGCCGTGCGGGCACAGGGGGCTGGCGCCCAGGCTGGGAGCTGCACACCTGGCGGCTGCAGTACTCCAGGACCATGTAGACATGGTCACGGTCGGCGAAGTGCCCGTGCAGGGCCACCACGTTGCGGTGCCGCAGGCGGCTGTGCAGTGCGATCTCGCGCTCCACCTAGGACACCAGGGACACAGCGGTGCCAGGCGCCCACCCCGCCCATCTGGGGGCAGCGGAGGTGGAGGGGGCGTACCTTGCCCCTCGGGCGCAGCCGGCCAGCTCCGCCCCCAGCCCGGGGCACCACCTTCAGGGCGAACATGGCGCTGGTGGACAGGTCGGTGAGCTTGTAGCAGCGGCTGAAGGCGCCCTGCGGGAGGGTCAGGCGGCTGGGAGGGGCGGGCCGTGCCAGCCTCGTCACAGGACACTTCCCAGGACACGCAGCTCACACCTCGCGTGGACACACAGCACTGGGCACAGACACTGCAGACAGGCCACAGCGGGCCACCTGGGCTCACACGGCCGCCACACGCAGGAGACAGCCAGCACAGAACGGGACACCAGGCGCACCGCGCAGTTGTGTAACGCGCTCAGACACGGCGCACACGCGCGCACACACCTGGAGCCCACGCAGCCAACGTGGAATCCCTGTTGGTTTGAAGCACCACACTGAACACTATGGATTCAGGCCCTTGTTCATAGAATTCCAGGTTTCCTGAGACCTGACCACATATTTGGCCTTTTTTTTTCTTTTCGATCTGTCCCCCCTCCAGAGCTACAATCTTCTACAACTCCCACGCAGCTCCTCTTCCCACCCATCCAAACACGCCTACTTCCGTTTTGTTTCAGAGCACTGAGAGCATCTCCTCTCCCAGACACGTGTTTTATCT
>NW_006209805.1:1065617-1069276 GCF_000334495.1 Tupaia belangeri chinensis | reverse complement strand
GGCCAGCGGGGAGGCCGGGGCTGGCGCGGGGCCAGGGACCAGGGCGGCGCACACGCTCCGCGGGCAGCCCTTGGCTCCTCTGGCCCGGCGCCTCCGGGCTGGCCCGGTACTGTGAACGCGCCCATTTCTCGGCGCGGGGAACATGCGCTCTCGCGGTGGGGTTGAGAACTTAGGGGGACAGGGATTCCCCGCAAAGTGCGGGTGACGCGTGAGTCTAGCGTTTCCAAGGTCTGGCTGTGGGTCCTGCACCTGGTAAGGGAGGACCGATCACCTGGGGCACGGGGAGCCAGGCAGGGTTCAGAGCCCGAGGGAGGCCCCTGTCTCTAGGGCTGGGGCCGGAGGGGAGGCCTGTGGCAGCCACCTTGCTAGGAGACAGGCCTGGGCTGGCCACAGGGTGGCCGTCGGTCTGTGAGCAGAGGACAGGCGGTGGTGGCCACTGGGGGTCCCAGCTCCTGGTTTGGACAGGCAGGTGGGGCTGTCCCTGAGCTGGCAGCCCGGATGAGAAGCCGTGGGCAGGCTGAGGGCCCAGCCACAGGGGGGCCCTCTGAGCGATTCTCCAGGCCAGCTCTGACCCCTTTCCCGTGTGACCTACTTCACTCTCACGGGTGCCAGGACCCAGGAACTGGCCTTGTGCCCACTTTACAGGTGAGAATGCAGAGGCTGAGGAGGCAAAGCCACCTGCCCGGAGAGGCATGGACAGCCTGGATTTGAACCCAGGCAGCAGCGCATGGAGGGTGGTACTGACCACTGAGTTACGTAAGCAGTGAGTGGGGAGGGGTTAGCAGGGCTCTCTGTGGCTGGAACCAGGCCTTGGAATTTTCCGGAGACCAGATTTTGGGATCCACTCCAGTCGTACCACCAGGGACAGGAAGCTCCTGGCTTGTCACACCTCACCTGGTGTGTCAGATGGGGACACCCCGGGCACCAGGACCCCTGGGGTCCCAGTGCACCTGACGAAGCAGACTAAGACTCCTTGTGGGGTCTGGTCCGGGTGCCAGCACCGAGATCCCCGGCTGCGGGTGGCAGCCGGCAGCTGCCCCAGTGCCCAGTGTCCTGCTGACAGGAGCCAGGTGCAGCGCAACGGGAGCGGGTGGCTGGGGGCCTACGTCTGGGCCGTCACGTCACAGAGAGCCAGTTGCTGTGGGTAGCGTGTCCACCCGCGGGTCGTGTGGCTGTTGTTGACACCTGCGTGTGCAGACCGTGGGGCTCCTGCCCGCCTGGCCCTGAAGGCACTGAGGGTTCGTGTCCAGGGCCGTGCCGAGTGGGCCAGGAAGGCCCTGGGTGCCAAGAGGCTGGCCCTTTCTGGCAGTGCCTCCTCCCCAGGTAGCTGCTATTCTTAGCCTGAGTTCTGGAGGAGAAAACAGGCTCAGGAATCCGGCAAGCCTGGGTCACCGGACTGCGGGGGGCTGAGCCCCTTGGGAGTCCAGTTGGAGTTGGCCCCAGAGCCCCAGCATCCCGGGAGCGCAGCCAGGCCAAGCCCTTGAGCCAGGGAGTGGGGTGCGGCCGGGCTCCCTGGGGGAAAGATTCAGCACACAGCCGGGTCAGCTGACGGGCCAGCTCTGCCCTGGCTCAACTGCCTGGAAGCTGGGAGCCTTCTGGGCCAGCCTGTGTCCACAGAGCAGGGACCCTCCCCAGCCTCCAGGAGCCCCACCCTGGCCCGGGCTCCTGGTCCAGCCTGGCGTGGCCTGGGGCTTGCAGGGGACAGCTGGGCGTGGGCCCCACAACACTGCCCCTCTGCTCTCTGGAAGGCTTCTCTGGGCCGTTAGGGGAGGGCGGGGTGAGGCCAGGTCTGGGTCCCCTCTTGGGGGGTGCTTTAGAGGGGCAACATCCTGAACTGCTCCCCTCCAGCGATGCAGTCAGACACAGCCAGGGAAGGCTGAGAGATGGCCTCAGCCCCAGAGGTGTGCAGGCCGGGGTGCGGAGCAGGGAAACGGGGCTCGGCACCTGCTTCCCGGGACCCACACTGGAAGACGGGGCGACTATGGGAACACGCTCAGGATGCCAGGCGCCACGGGGGACGGGCAGCCCCACCCATGGCCGCGGGCCAGGGACTGCGGCTCAGCCTTAGTGAGGACGGCGTCCAGCGCTGGCCCCAGTCGGATGGCGGCGAGGACAGTCAGGAGGGAGCCAGCCGCAGGCCGGGCCCCGGGAGACCCCACTCCCAGGAGGGCCCGCGGGTGGTCAGGGAGACAGGAGGGAGAGCGCGCCGGGGCTGGGAGGACTGGGGGAGTGACACGGCTCTGCGCTGCGCGGTGGGGCCGGCATGGCCGGCTGAGCGGGGCCACCCACGGCCAGGGGGCCGCTGCCCGGATGAAGGGCATGCTCAGCCCCGAAGTCCAGGCGGCCGAGGGTACCCCTCCTCCCAGAGCGCGGGTGGGCATGGGTGCCATCGCACAGGGCTGCCGTGGCTGGCGCTCTGAGCCCCGCGCCCCGGTTCCAGGCCACAGGCCCGGCTGCACCCAGGCTGCCCTCCCGCCAGCTGACCGAGCGCCAGAGTCAGCAAATTTCCCCGGAGAGGTGCCCGACGCTCTGCTCAGAATACCTGCGGCAGGGGTGGCTGCTGAGGCCGCGGGGCCTCCTGAGTGCCAGGTGGGAGTCGCCGCGTGACCGCCAGCAGACGGGTCCTGTCTCGGCCTAGAACAGGCAGCGGGAGCCCATGCGCCGGCTCTCGGGACCCCAGGGGCCAGCTGCCAGGAAGAGCCGGGTGCTGGCGCCCGGCTGGGAGGGCCCTTGTGGGCCTTGGTGCAGTCCTCTGAGCACCCCTTCCCTGGGCCAGCTGCCTCTCCCACCCCAGCGCCCTTGGCGCCTGCTCCTTCTAGAAGGCCGTCCTCTCCCCCCGGCGCCCCACAGTTCCGGCCAGGTTTCCCAGCCTCCCTTATGCTCCTCTTCTTCTGGGGCTGTCCTGGGACACTTTGTCCCCTCTCTTCGCTTCCTCCGTCGACACTGTCCAGGCGGGTGACTTTAATGACGCGGTGGTCGGGGGAAGGCTGACGTGGCCCGCCCTTCTCCTTCACTGCCTTAGTCTAGGCCCCCAAAGGCCGAGCCTGAGGCAGGGGTGTGGTGCAGGGGTTGGCGAGCAGAGCAGGTGGGCACGGGTTACCGCTGTGGGCTCCCAAGGAATGCACCGGGACATTCCTCAGAGGGCGAGCGCCCCCCTCTGCCGCCTGCCCCAGAGGTTCCTGCAGGGTCCACCCAACTCGGTCCTGCGGGAGACGTCCAGCTCAGAATGGCTGAGAAGGCCACGGGGTGCCCAGCAGCCACGTGGCCCTGTGGGCCTTCACTCTCCTGGCTCTGGCCACTCCGGCCTTCCAGGTCACCCTCGAGCCACACCAAGCCCGTGCTTCCTCAGGGCCCTTGTACAGCTGTCCCTCTGCCCTGGCCTGAGTCCTCACCTGGCAGCACCTTCTCAGCATCGGGGACTCGGGCAGCTGGGACCAGCTGTACTGGGAGGCCAGCCCCGCAGCCCCTCGCCCTGCCCCTGGTGCCTGTGGGCCTGACCGTCCCTCACCCTGCCCCGGACACCCGTGGGTCCTGGCCGTCCCTCGCCCTGCCCCGGACACCCGTAGGTCCTGAACGGCCCTCGTCCTGCCCCGGACACCCGTGGGCCCTGGCCGTCCCTCGCCCTGCCCCGGACACTCGTGGGCCCTGGCCGTCCCTCG
>NW_006209805.1:1063185-1065563 GCF_000334495.1 Tupaia belangeri chinensis | reverse complement strand
CGCCCTGCCCCGGACACCCGTGGCCCTGGCCGTCACTCGCCCTGCCCCGGACACCCGTGGGCCCTGGCCGTCCCTCGCCCTGGCCAGGCCTCCGTGGGCTCCGCAGGGTCGCTCGGCTTTGCTCCTGAGTGGACCTTCCAGAAACCCTGGGACAGACAGCTCGCGTCACGTGAGCCCCTGGAATAGAAAAAGGACATTCATCTTCACAAAAACGCCTCGTCAGGCCCGCGGAGCCGGCGGCCCGAGTGGACGGCAGTGACTTAGTAATGAATTATAATCGCCATTCCTAAAGCAGTGACCGCTGCAGGCGTGGCGGGTGTCTGTCGGGACGAGTGAGCAGGCGGGCCGGGAACCACGGAGCGACTGTCCTGGACCGGTCCTGGGTGGTCCCAGAAGTGAATAACCCCGTAAATGGGCCTCGCTGGGCTGGGGAGGCAGGACCGGCCCTCCTGGGGGCTCCGGGGCCTTCTGGGTCCTGCCTTTACCCGTGTCTAGAGGCGCCCACACCCCTTGGCTGTCTCCCCCACCTTCAGAGCCGGTATTGCAGGGTCCCCACCTCTCCCTGACCCTCCGGCCTTCCTCCTAGCAGGGCCCATGCATTATGGCAGGGTAGAAGGTTTATTTTAAAGGGAACTAGGAGCGGGTCAGCCCGTGGCGTGCCGCTTACAGCGGCTGCATCTCACATGGCAACTACGTGGTTTGAATCCCGGGCGCGGCAGCTTGGAACACACGCAGATGTGTGTGCATGTGTGCCCCGAATCCCAGGAGAATGGGCTGTGGGTAGCCACCCCCCCGGGGGGGGATTTCTCACTTTCTCTGTGTCTGGCAAGTGCGCACTGTATCGCAAAAACCTTAAACTAGATAACTAGATAAATAATAAGATAAAAAGGGGCTAGGGGTGAGGTGACTGGCTGACTCTCACATAGCCAACTTCGGGGTTCGAGTCCTGAGCCTGGCAGCTTGAAAACATGCCTGGTACACGCGTGTGCGTGCCCAAGACCCCGAGAGAATGGAGAAGGGATGGCGGTGCGGCCATCCCCCCGGGGGGTGAGTTCTCGCTCTCTGTCTCTCTGTCTTTCTGGTGAGCGCACGCGCCCTATAGCAAAAAACCTCTCCAAAAAAATAGACTTTGTTTTTTACTTAAATGTCATTATTATGCATGCTTTCCTTCCTGGTGTTTTTCAACTAACAATGTGCTCTAGACAACTTACTGTTCATTAGTAACTGTTTAACGTCTGTTTATTTATTTACTCAAATTGACGGAGGCCAGCTGGCGGTGTGGAGGTTTGGTGCTGGATCCCACACGGCCCGCTGCAGTTTGAGGCTCAGACTGGCGGCTTTAAAATCATGCTGGGCTCGTACACCTGTGATCCTGGAGTCCTGACGGGAAGAGGAGGGCCGTGGCGGGGCCAGCCCCTGGGAGTGACCTCTCACTTGCCCTCTCTCTGGTGAGCCCACGTGCCCTATGGCAAGGTTTAAACAGAAAGATGCTGGCCAGGGAGTCCCAAGCGTGTCCCGCCTCACCCTGGTGGCCGCGATCCCATGAGGGCAGAGATTCAGCCGGACCGCCCGCAGGGTGGGCCTACGGGGGCTCCCACCTGCCCGGGCTCCATCTCCGGGCTGGGCCGTGTCCCTGGGGCTGAGAGGCCACATCTGCGGGTGCTGGGGTGGGTTGCCTGAAAGCAGCCAGGGTTTCAGGGAAGGGGCAGGTGGGAGGCCCAGGGGGCACAGGCAAGGAAGGGTCTCCCCAAGTTCTAGCCAGGGCTGCCCACCAGGAAAGGCCTGAGTTGGCACGAGAAGGGGGTGCAGGGCAGGAGCAGCCAGGGGCCGTGCAGGCAGGGGACTTGCTCGTAGACGTTCATTCTCCTTTCTGTCAATTTTAATTTTGAGGGCCAGGCCATGGAGCAGAGGGAAAGGCAGAAGCCCTCCGAGGTGCCCTGCCTCCTTCCTGCAGCCTCAGGCCCTGGCACAGCTGCCCGGGTCTGGGCCGCCCCTCCCTGACCTCCTGGGGACCTCTTCGGGGGAGGCCTTCCTGATGCACCCCTCCTGCGCTGGTGGATCCCTGTGACGGCCAGCACCGCCCTGACAGGGCAGCAGGGGTGGACCGGCAGCCCCTCCTCCTTGGGCAACGCAGGCTGGGCTTCCTGGAGGAGGGGGCAAACAGCTGGCCTGACCTAGCCAGCTCCGCGGGCAGACGGGCAGGTGCCCACCCCGCCCCTGTGCCCCATCCCCTCGTCCCGCCCACCAGGGGGCGCCCTGGGCCGACAGCCAGAGGCGGGTGGGGGCGAGCGAGGGCAGCGCTGTGTCCCCGCGTGGGCGGGGGGCGGCCCCGGGAAGGGGGCGTTGGTGGGGAGCCCGGACGGCCCCGCAGGCGCCCG
>NW_006209805.1:1056731-1062590 GCF_000334495.1 Tupaia belangeri chinensis | reverse complement strand
CTCGCCCAGGGCGGCCCCGAGCCGGACGCAGTCGGGGCGCTGCGCCGCGGTAAGTCCCTCTGCCTATCCTCCCACGTCCCACTGCTGGTCTGCGTCCTGGTCTTGCGATCGGCCTCGTTCTCCCCCGGCCTCCACGGACTTGGCGGGCAGTGGAGGCAGGACCCCCAGGATGGGAAACTGAGGCCGAGAGGTGCGGCCGCCTGATGTCACCTACTATTCAGAGGTGGGGCCAAAGCCGCAGCTGGGGGCCTCGTCCCTCTGAAGGACCATCCGCGGACTGGGAAGAGGACCCCTGCACCCCCTTTCTCATCACTGAGGCCTCCATCCAGCCCTGTTCAGAGCTTGGGGGCGGAGGGGGTGTCAGAAGGCCAAGCTCCGAGTTCTGGGGGGGCGGAGATGACGCCATCCACCCAGCCCAGGTCAGAGCGGGAGGGTCCCAGCACCCGGAGCCACCTGGAGCCCAGAGGCCTGAGAGCTGGGGACACTGAGGCCCGAGGGGGCTAGGGGCCCTGCCTTATGCCCAGGGCCGCGGTGGCCAGCGCATCCCGCCCTCCAGGCCTGCCAGCCACCTGCCCCAGCCCAGTGCTCCCTCCTCCCCCTGCCAGGCCCGTCATGTTGCCAGGAGGGCGTCGATGGCAGATGTAGAGACAGAAGGGGAAACCGAGGCCGGGAGGCAGGTCTCTGCTGGGCGCCGCCCCTCCTGCACCGCCTCACAGTGGCCCCTTGCCCCCGCAGGCTGCCCGGGCGCCCCGTCCCACAGCCCCTGCAGACCAGGCCATGAGAACGCGACCGGACCAGGGACCAGGCCACCTCTCCCCGCCACCCCACCCACGGGTCCCTGCTGCCACCGGTCTGGGAGCCGAGGGGCCCTGGCGGCAGCGGGCAGCTGGGGGGCCTCTGCCAGTTCCCAGGCTCCTGACCCACCCCCACTGGCCGCACCCCTGCAGGTCTCACAGAGTCATGGACTGAGGCCTGCCGGTCCCCACTGCTCAGATGGGGAAACTGAGGCCTGGGGAAGCGGAGCGGCTGGCCTCTGGCCACAGAAGAAGGTAGCTCCGATGGTAGGGGAGAGCGGCCAGGGCCCCCACGTGAGGGCTGTCTGCGCTGTCCGCCTGGACGTGCCCGGAAGACCCGCAGGCTGTCCGAGCCCCACCCCTGCTCCATGCCCCCTTTCCCTGCCTGAGTCCATGGACCCCTGAAACTCTCCTGTAAGGGGGGCAGAGCTGGGCTCGACCCCTGTCCTGAGGGTGCCCGCTGCATAGGCCCCTCTGCCCTGCCAGACCCTGGCCCTTCCAGAATCTTCTACTCTTCCTGTGGCTCCTCCTGAGCTGTTGCTTGGGGACCACCGCTCAGGTAAGGGGAGACCTAGCCAGCGGTGGGGATCACCAGCCCCTCCCCAGGCTCACGGTGAGTGTCTCTCCCCAAGTAGGGTCCAGGCGAGTGGACGCCCTGGGGTTCCTGGAGCCGCTGTTCCAGCTCCTGTGGGCGGGGTGTCTCTGTGCGCAGCCGGCGCTGTGTCCGGTGAGCAGGAGGCTGGAGGTGGGGGCATGTCCCTGTCCCCCGAGGCTCTGCGGCCAGACCCGCCTCGTCCCCGCCCTGCCGCACCCTGGGCCTGCCCACACACGCGGTGCCCTTTAATCCCTCTGATGCCCTGGAATGCGGGTGGGGTTGGTGGGTGGAGAGAGGGCAGGCAGCTGAGGGGTCCCCGTGCACCCTCCTGCCACCCTGTCCCTGCAGGTTCCCCGGGGAAGTGCCGTGCTGGGGGGACAGCCACGAGTACCTCCTCTGCCAGCTGCCGGTAAGGATCTGCCCACTCAGCTGAGTCTGCCCCGGGCTCCCAGGAGCTGCCCCGGCCGGCCTTGACCCACCCACTCCTACCCCAGGACTGCTCCCCAGGGGCCACGCCTTTCCGAGACCTCCAGTGTGCACTCTACAATGGCCACCCTGTCCTGGGCACCCAGGGCACCTACCAGTGGGTGCCCTTCCATGGGGGTGAGTGGCCTGCCCTCCTGGCCTTAGGGCTCACTTGGGGGCCGTGCGGAGAAGGGGGCATTAGCGGTGGGGCTTCAAAGGATATGTAGGAGTTGGTGACGTGGAGGGTGGCGGAGGCCACTCCTGTCAGGGGTGACAGAGCTGTCCAGAGTCCAGCCGTTCTCACTTTCCCAGGGGCCGGGACCATTATCGTGCTGAGCTGAAAATAGCCGTTATGTAAGCCGTGCCCGGGGCGCACGCCTGAGGGGCTGAGGGAGACGGGTAGTGGAGGCGGCAGTGCAGGCGGGAGGCCGGGGCTGAGGACGTCTGGGCCGCAGCCTCGTGCACCGGCCCTCCCCACCTGCCTGCCTTTCCCCTTCGGTTTTCCTGGACAGTCACAAGAGCCCACCAGGACCCCACCCGGCAGAGGCCCATGAGGGCCGCCTTGGGCCAGGGCTGTGGGGGTGATCGGATGGCCCCTTTGCCCTGCTGCCAGACAGAAGGGGAAACCGAGGCCTAAGGGGGCCAGCGACCTGCCCAGGCCACACGGGCTCAGGACGGGGCCCATGGTTTACTGGGCGCCTGCTGGGGGCCAGGCCAGCGCCCACCACGGCCTCCCTGCTGCTGCACGGGAGCTGGCTTGTGCCTGCATGCCAGGAGGGGACCGGAGCGCCGGATGGATGGCTGAGTGAGGGCTGGGTAGCAGCGGAGAGCCCCACCCTCACGGCCACCACGCACATGGACGAGGGGTCGCAGGACACTAAGCCCGAGGGGCCTGGCGGCGGAGGCTGAGCGCCTGCGTCCTGGCTGCATCAGCCTCAATCCGTGGCTTTGGCTGGCTCTCCGGGCCCCATCCGTCCAAGGGGAGGGTTACTTTGAGAGCTGTGTGGGGCAGTGGCACGCCTTCTCCCACAGCTTGGGCCGAGTTCTGGACGGCCCCCCCTGCAGCCCGGGTGCCCAGGGGCTCTGTGTGGCGGGCCGCTGCCTGGTAAGGACTTGCCAGGCCCGTCCCCGCCTGCTCCTCACATCCAGGCCCTGCCTCCAGGCCCCTTTCCGTTTGGTTCGAGGTCCTGCCCTCTCCTGTGGTTCCCTCTTCCAGGCTCCAGCCTAGACTCCTAACTCCAGGCTGGGCCTAATCCTCCAGGCCCCGCCCTGTACTCGCAGGCCCCGCCCTTTATCTCAGCTCCTTCCAGCCCCCCTTCCCCCACCCCAGTCCTCCAGGCTGCGTTCCTCCCCGACTCCAGCTTGACCTCTCCCCTCCAGGGCCCGCCCTATACTCTCAGGCTCCGCCCTTCTCCAGGGCCCGCCCTTTATTTCGGCCACTCCCACCAGGCCCCGCCCACCCACCAGGCCCCGCCCCTACCCAGGCTCCTGTCCAGGCTCCGCCCCTGGGGTCGTCAGTTACATGCCGGGTGTCCCCCACCCCACAGAACGCCGGCTGTGACGGGCTGCTGGGCTCGGACGCCCGCGAGGACCACTGCGGCCGCTGCGGCGGCGCCAACGACTCGTGCCTCTTCGTGCAGCGAGTGTTCCGAGATGCGGGTGATCGCCCGCCCCGTCCTCCCAGCGCGCGTCGGGAGCCGGCCCCGTAACTGGCGGCGGGCCGGAAGCGAAAGCTCGTGCTCATTGGGCAGTCTGCGGCCCAGCCTCCCCGTTCTTCCTCCTGATTGGCCGCCAACACCTTGTCCCACCCTGCCCAGAAAGGACGGGGTTTTTACGCTTTCCCGCTGCACTTAGGCGCTTCCCCCAGTGTCCCTGGGTCGAGACCCTGAGGAGCTACCTCTACTGCAGATACCATCTAATCCCCACGTACGCCCCAGCAGCACCCCAACGCTTCCCCCTCCCGTCCAGGTGCCTTTCCCGGGTACTGGAACGTGACCTTGATCCCCGAGGGCGCCAGGCACATTCGCGTGTCCCAGCGGAGTCGCAATCACCTGGGTACGCCGGATCTGCAGGGGCACAGGCGGGGTGGGGCGGGCCTGCCCTGGGAGCTGGGCTGACCCTCCGTTTGCAGCGCTGATGGGTGGCGACGGGCGCTACGTGCTCAACGGGAACTGGACGGTCAGCCCTGCTGGGACGTACGAGGCGGCAGGCACCCACGTGGTCTACACCCGTGTCGCGGGGCTGGAGGAGTCGCTGCGCGCGGCCGGCCCCACCTCCCAAGACCTGCTCCTCCAGGTGCTGCGTAGGGCCGGGGCTAGGGGTCAGAGGGGCTCACAGCGAGGCCGGCAGGCAGGAGGGGAGCAGGTCCACCAGGTCCAGCGGGCTCCCTGCTGCCTTTCCCTCCAGATCCTCCTGCAGGAGCCCAACCCAGGTGTGGAGTTCGAATTCTGGCTGCCTCGAGAGCGCTACGGCCCCTTCCAGGCTCAAGTGCGGGCCCTGGGCTGGCCCCTGTGGCAGCAGCAGCCCCCGGGGGCGCCCGGGGGCACCAGCAGCCTCGGGAGGTGGAGCCTCGGCCCCCACAGCCCCCTGTAGCCCCCGCAGCCATCCCTGCACAACCCGTGGCCCCAGGTGAGGCGGGGGGCTGCCAGGCGGGGGCAGGCAGAGGTGAGGCCTGTGGTCCTCACAGCACCCCTCCACAGACCCCTGCCCGCCCTGTCCCGACTCCCGCGGCCGGCTGCTCCACTACTGCGGCAGCGACTTCGGTGAGACGCCCCGCCGGGCACAGACCCTAAGCCCCTGCCCTGCATCCTGCCTGTCCTGTCCCGTTGACCTCTGGCCCTGACCCCCGTCCCCGGGGCCCTCGCTGGTGGTGGGGTGTGGACAACTGTGCAGTGGGCCCAGGCGCTTCAGTGCTGGCCCTGCCGCAGTGTTCCAGGCTCGCGTGCTGGGCCGCCACCGCCAGGCCCAGGAGACCCGCTACGAGGTGCATGTCCAGCTTGTCTACAAGAGCAGCTCTCCGCTGCGGGCCCGGGAGTACGTGTGGGCGCCTGGCCGCTGCCCCTGCCCGCCACTGGCCCCCCACCGCGAGTACCTGCTGGCTGTCCGGCGCCTGGTCACCTCTGACGGCACACAGGATCAGCTGCTGCTGCCTCACGCAGGCTACGCCCGGCCCTGGAGCCCTGCCGAGGACAGCCGAGCACGCCTGGCCGCCCGGCACTGCCCCCACTGAGCCCTTGCAGGGAGAAAGACACGTCTGGGCTGCTGGGACTCAGCCCGGTCCTCTCTCACCCTGCCTTCCAGGGAGCTCAGAGATCTCTCCCACCCTCAGCTCTGAGCGTCACACGCTTAGACACTGCTGCACACAGACCCACGGTCATGAGTGGGCAGGCGTGGGGAGGACACACTGGAAAGGCTAGATAACTCGTTTCTCCTGTCGCCTTGGCTGCTGGGAAGCTTATAGCCATTTCACACTCCAGCTTTGTGTCTGCTTTTGTTCTCCTTGCCTCACACCCTCACACTCTCTCGTCTAGGACCACAGTCATGAGTGAGCAGGGCACCCTCTGCCCTGGGTGTGGGGGAGCTTGTCACTGTTCAGCTCCCTGTCACTCACTGGACTCGCTCCCTCTGTCACCGCACACCCCGATGTTCTTGGACACTCACACACAGGCATGCCCCTTAGCAGACATGCTAGCCAGGCACTGTGTCTTACCAGTTTCCACATTTGCCCTGGCTCCCAGGAAGCTCACGGGTCATCTTGCAGCCCTGGTGGGTCTTCCCTTCCCTTTCTGTACTATTTGATGAATTGTCACGAGCACCCCAGCCTCACCTACTGCACCGCAGAGACGCGGGGTCATGGGCACAATTGCACCCTCTCCGCGTGGACACACACAGTTGCACCCCACCCTCTCCACTTGGTCACGGACCCCCGCTCCCAGCGTCTGGCGGGCGGTGGGGCTGAGGGACAGGAAGTGTATGGTGGAATGCCGCCACAGCGGGAGCGGCCTT
>NW_006209805.1:1032905-1038554 GCF_000334495.1 Tupaia belangeri chinensis | reverse complement strand
GCGCTGGGGCTGGCCCGCGGCGCCCAGGGCTCTGCTGTGCACCCTGGCGGTGTCCGCGGAGCAAAGATGCCCTGTGCAGGGCTGCCTGTGACTCGTCCTCCCGTCCGTCCTGCGGCGGCTCCTCTGGGACACTCCCGTGAAGGGACACCAGGCGCTCCACGTCCGCAGGAATAAACCCCTGGGCCGGCCCCTGTCACCTGACAGACACGACTGAGTCCTATGTCCTATCCTCCCAGTCCCGGATCCTGCACAGACTGCTGTCCCCGCCGCCGTCCCTCAAAGTGACTGCAGAGGCCTACAAGCAGGCAGGGGCCTCTCTTTTCATTTTAAGACGTTTATCCATTTCTTTCTTGAGTCAGACACCGAGCACCAATAGCACCTTGAGTCTGCAATCCACTCCCAGGGGCATGGCCGCTCCGCAGTCCCTTCTCTGCTCTTCTCTCGGGATCTTGGGCATGCTCACACATGCACTGGCGTGAGCTTTAAGCCGGGTCCGGGACTCGAACCGTGGTCCCCTACATGGGAGCCCGGGGACCAGCCATCATGCCATCTGCTGCCCCCCCCCCCCAAGCTTTCTTGATCTATTTTGAATTCCCAGCACAGTACATTCCTGGAGCTCCCCATGGCCAGCTCCTGTGTCCCCTGTCCCTGCTCTGGGGTGGTGGCCTAGGGCAGGACACACGCCCCATCACACAGCAGACACTCAGAATCTGGAGAGTCGGGCTGGGACAAGCTGGACCCCTGTGCGGGGGGAGGGGAGGCACCCAGGAGGAGAAGGCTGGGCTGGTGCAGCAGAGGGCACGCTCGCGGCAGCCTGTGGCGGGCTGTGTACAAGGTTCGAGTCCCGGTCTAGGAGGCTGAGGCGGCTGGACCCCACATGGCCCACTGCACGGTTCAGTCCCAGATCTGGTGGTGTGCAAAGCTCTCCAGGTGTGCGCGCGGGGGAGGGGGAGGGTTAGCCACTCCCCCCAGGGGGCGGGTGATTGCTCAGTTCCCTGTCTTTCTCTCTAGCAAGCACAGGGCCCTGTAGCAAATTTTAAAAAGAAAGAAAAGGAGTACTAGTTAAGGCTCTGGATTCCCACATGGTCGACCGTGGTTCGAGTCCCGGGCCTGGCAGCTTGTTTTCTCACTTTCTCTGTCTGATGAGCACATGTAGCTTGTACCAAAAAAAAGAAAAAAATGTTTTTTGGAGACGGTTTTGCTATAGGGCGCAAGTGCTGACCAGAAAGAGACAGGGAGACAGAAAGCGAGAAATCACCCCCGGGGGGGTGGCCATGCCGCACACTGAGCTCTCTTGGTAGTGGTTCAATAAATACTTGCTAATTGGGACCAGCAGGTGGCGTAAATGGTTAAGTCACCGGACTCCCATGTAGTCAACCGTTGTTTCAAGTCCTGGACCCAGCAGCTTAAAACTCACGCAGGGTGCAGGGTGCACGTGTGTGCATGTCCAGGATTCCAAGAGGAGAACAGAGGAGAAGGGATTGTGGCGTGGCCATCCCCCCTGGGGGGTGATTTCTCACTTTCTGTCTGTCTCTCTCCGTCTGTCTGGTGAGTGCACGCGCCCTATAGCAAAAAAAACCTCTCCAAAAAACTAAATTTAAAAAAAAAAATAAGTAGCTTAATGTTTTGGGAACCAGCAGTTAGCATAATGGCTATGTCGCTGGACTCCCACGTAGTCGACCTCGGTTCGTGTCCTGGACCCGGTGGCTTAAAACTCACGCCGGGCGTGTGTGCGTGCGTGCCCAAGATCCCGAGAGGAGAATGGAGGAGAAGGGATTGCGGCGTGACCATCCCCCCTGGGGGGTGATTTCTCGCTTTCTGTCTCTATGTCTCTCTCTGTCTGTCTGGCGAGCGCCCGCACCCTACAGTGAAAATCTCTCCAAGAAAAAAAAAAAAAAAAAAAAAAAAAGAGAAACCCTCCTGGACTTAGTGTGGAGCCTGACTCCCACGGCAGAGTGATGGTGCCTTCTGCTTCTTCCTTTTTTTTTGTAGAGGTTTTGTCTTAGGGCACATGTGCTCGCTGGAGAGAGAGACACAAAGCCCGTGAGAGGAAAAATGAAACCACCCTCGGGGGACGGCTACCGCAACCCCTTCTCCTCCCGGGACCTCCAGCACGCACGCACCCAGCCTGCTGTTCCAGCTGCCAGATCCAGGACTTGCACCGTCACATGGGAGTCCAGACACTAGCCGGATGCCGTCTGGGGTCCCGATGCCGTCCAGGGACTGGCCCCCTTTTCTCAGTTTAGTTTTGCTCTAGGGCGGTGTACTCGCCAGAGAGACAGAGACAGAGACAATGAGAACTCAGCCCTAGGGACGGGCACGCACAACCCCTCCTCGTCCACTCCCCTCAGTCTTGTGGGCACACTCCCTCTGCGTATTTTCACACCGCCGGGAACGGGATTCGAACCTTGCAGGGATCCAGCCCTTAACCTCCCCGCACCCGCTGGCCGCTCACAGGTGTCGACATACACACAGAGGACTGCAGAGAGGCGGGACAAGACCACACTGGGGCGCAGGCACCGCCTGCAGGGATGGCCGGGAGCCGGAGCCAGAGCCTGAGCGACAGGAGGGGCCCTCCCCTGGGGCCTGGACGGGGCACCCCGACCTCAGCCAGGGGTTGGAAGGAAGGAGGGGCGGTGGGGGAAGCCCGGTGTGCGCCCCGCCACAAGCTCTGACAGGTGCTAGCCTGCAAGGCCTGCCCAGCAGAGGCCGGTTCTGGACGTGCCGGCCCCCTTAGTCCCGAAGGCCCGGGCTGGACCGAGGGCAGCGGGGCGGGCAGGGGCGCGCCGCGGTCCCAGGGAACAGCAGCCCGATGTCCGACGGCGCCCGGTGGACTCAAGCACAGGCACTTGGGCGAAGTTCAGGGCGAGGTCCCTGCGCGGGCAGGAGGCCTGGGCGCCCAGCACGGTCTGCGTCCACGGCGGAAAGGAAACGAGCGGCGGTGCCGAGGGCCACCTCCCCTGGCCAGACAGCTGCGTCCCGCCCGCACTCCCGGCGGAGCAGCGGCAGGGGGGGGGGGGGCCCCCCAGTCCCTCCCAGGGCGAGCGCGCGCGCGCTGAGCCGGACGCCCGTCTCCTGCCCTCCAGCTGGCGCGGCCAGGGCCCTCAGGCTGCGGAGGCAGTGGCCATCGCCCTGGAGCCCTCCCTGCGGGCCACTCTTGCTCCTGAGCAAAAGCCAAAGTCCGCCCGCACCCTCGGAGTCCCAGCAGGCGCACCCCAGCCTACTGCTCCCCTACACTGCGAGGCCGCCCGTTGCCCTCCCACTGCCAGGCTGGGTCCCCTTTGCTCTCCAATCAGCAAGCTCAGTCCTTTTCCCTCCAATCACCAAGCAGGGTCCGGCTGCCCGCCCAATCACCAAACTCAGTCCTGCCCCTCCAATCACCAGACTCCGTTCTGCTGCCCGTCCAATCACCAAGCTCAGCCCTGCCCCTCCAGTCACCAGGCTCCTGCTGCCCTGGGCCTTCTGCTTGTTGGCCTCTGCTTCCCAGGTGTGGTTCACGCTTGGCTCGAGTCCAAGCCCTCAGTACCGTTTTTTTTTAATGTTTAAAAATCTATTTTTATTTATTATTTTTAAAAATTTGATCAGAGAGAAAAAGGGAAAGTGAGAAAGCAAGCTGCCAGGTCTGGGACTCGAACTGCGTAAGCCACGTGGGAGTCCAGTGCCTTAACCACCACGCCCCCTGCCGGTCTGCACCTTCATTTTTATCCATTTTCCCCCTTTTTTTGGAGAGGTTTTTGCTATAGGACGTGTACACTCACCAGACAAAGACAGAGAGACAGAAAGCGAGAAATCACCCCCCGGGGGGATGGTCACACCGCAATCCCTTCTCCTCCATTCTCCTCTCGGGATCTTGGGCACGCACGCACACGCGCCCGGCGTGAGTTTAACTGCAGTAGACTACATGGGAGTCCAGCGACATAACCATTACGCTAATTGCTAATCCCAAATTCAATAATTCTTAACAAAAAAAAGGAGGAAGAAAATCCCTCCAGGCATGTGTGCATGAGTGCCCAAAATCCCGAGGGGAGATTGGAGAAGGGACCACGGTGTGGCCAGGCTCCCTGGGGTGGCTCCTCACTTTCTCCCTCTGTCTCTGTCTCTGTCAGGCACATGTGCCCTGTGAGAGACAGAGGGAGTGGGGACAGCCCCCTAACGGGAGCTGGGGTCATGGGCACCGTGGGAGGAGCAGGAAGGAGGGCCCAGCTGGGCCCTGCCCTAACCTGCAGCCCTGGCCCCCTCTGCTCCCTTCCCATTACCCACTCCTCTATGTCAAGTTCACCCTCACCTCCCCCGTCCTAGATCGGGGACTTTGGTCTCTCCGGTTGTTTCTGTACCGGGGCTGCTGGGAGCGCACCCCACACTGCTAGGCCTCGCCTCCTCCCTTCGGTGGTGGGCGAGGGCGTAGGTGTGTTCTCGCTTCCTGTCTGCCTGTCTCTCCAGTGGGCGCGTCTTATGGCAAGGCTCTCTCAGGGATGGTGGGGGCGCGGGCGTTCAGGGCGCTGGACTCCCACGTGGCTGAGCACGGGTCACGTCCTAGACCCGGTGGCTTGCTTTCTCACTTTCCCCGTCCATCCGTCCCTCTCTGGTCCAATGAAATCAAGTTAAACAAAATTTAAAAAAAAATTCACCGTAGGGCAGGTGCACTGGAGAGAGACGGGGAAAGCAAGAGAGCACGCCTGGGGTGGCCACGCGGTCCCTTCTCCAGTCCCCTCCCGGGGTCTTGGGCACGCATGTTCGAGTTTCTCAAGCCAGCGGGTCCGAGCTGTGCAGTCAGCCATGTGGGAGCCACGGGCTGGCTGTGCGCTAAGGAAGGGGTGTAGTGGGGGGCCTGACGCGGGCTGCTTCCACGTGCACGCCCAGCGGGGCCTTCCCCAGGACCACCTGGCTTAGTGAGGCCCTGGCCAAACCCTCGCCCGCGGACACAGACCAGGCGTGGGTCCAGGTGTGCTTTATTGAGGGTGGCCTAGCAGGCCAGGTGCCGCAGGCGCCAGCAGTGTGGCAGGTAGCCCAGCCCGAGTGTGTGGCGCGGCCAGTGGCAGGTGACTTCGGTAGTGGACTCTGAGGAGTACTCCAGGGAGGACTCGCCGCGCTCGGGCCCGGCCAGCTCCGGCACCGAGGTGCTGCTGGCCGGCCCGGGCTGGGACTGCTCCCGCTGCCACGTGCCCCTGCTGGCCTTGTGGGCAGGGGCCTCGGGTTCACTGGGGGGCTGCGCACCGTCAGCACCGGGAGATGGTGCAGGGGCGAGCCCGGGGCCAGCAGAGGTGCCAGGCCGCTGTGCAGGTGCAGAGGGCTCTGCCCCTGCGGGAGCCACGGAGGGGCCCGCGCGTGGCTGGGGCCGGCTGGGGTTGCCCTGTGTGCGAGGCTGGCCCCGGGCCGTGACGGCCACCTGGGTGCCGCTGGTGGAGCTGGAGGTCGGCTGGGCCCGGGCCCCGGAGCTGGACGCCACCTGGAACCGAGGCTGGACATTGCCCGAGGTGTGTGGGGAGACTCTGGGGGCCTTGTCTAGACCCAGCAGGCCAGTGGCGGTCTCTGTCATGGACCCTGTGGAGGACTCCATGGAGGGCTGGGGGCTCGCCGTGCCCCCCTTCTCGCCGGCCGGGGGGGGCTCTCGGGGGCTGGCGGGGTGCCTCACTGCTGGTTCCGCGGGGG
>NW_006209805.1:1032387-1032888 GCF_000334495.1 Tupaia belangeri chinensis | reverse complement strand
CAGAGAGTGGGGGGAGGGCTGCTGAGGGTGCTGTGCTGGAGGGTGAGGGTTCGAGGCTGCGAGCCAGCTCAGTCCACGGGCCAGGGGGCCATCTTGGGCAGAGACAGCTGGGGGCCCGTATGCACATGGTCACATGCAGACACACTTGTACACATACACGGAGCACACACCACACATGGACACACACACTTGCACATGCACACAGCACGCAAGGCATACATACACATGAGCACACACCCACACACGTGTACCCAAGAGCACACGCCCCCATGAGCAGTGCACACGCAGCCCGCCTCCCAGGTCACGTACGGTCGGCTTCCAGAGCAGAGAGGGGCCCCGCCACCGCCCTCTGGCTGCGCCCAGGAGCCAGAGCCTGCAGGACTGGATCCGGAGAGCGTGCAGAGGTACACCGTGAGGGGTGGAGCCCCGACCGCCACCCAGGCCCAGGGAGGCAGAGGGGCAGGCAGGGCAGGGCCCGGGGTGGACAGACGCACCGTCCCT
>NW_006209805.1:1024399-1027050 GCF_000334495.1 Tupaia belangeri chinensis | reverse complement strand
GTGCAGGCCCAGCTCTGCAGCCCCGAGTCCCCACCCCGGGTGCAGGCCCAGCTCCCCGCCCCGAGTCCCCGCCCTGGGTGCAGGCCCAGCTCCCCGCCCCGAGTCCCCGCTCCACGCCTCCACGGCCCCGCTGATGCCCACCTTGCCCGCGTAGTAGAAAGGGCACCAGGACAGGAGCAGGTCGCTGAAGAACTCGGCCAGCCCGAACAGCCCGTACACCACCCAGTAGGTGAGCCACACTGTGTCGTCCTCTTTGCTGGGGCTCTCGATGGCTTTGACTCTGCGGGGGGCAGGGGCAGGGCTGCCCGGCCGTCCCATCCCCACAGGGTCGGGGCTGCCCGGCCGTCCCCCACCGTGTGGTCAGGGCTGCTCTGGTCACTAAACCCCACTCCCCCGGGGTTGGGGCTGCCCGGCCGTCCTACTCCGCCCCCTGCAGCAGCGCGGCACTCACGAAGCATAGGCGGGGTACACAAAGCCGATGACATTGCACAGCAGAGACGCCCCCGGGCCGATGAGCAGGTACAGGCTTAGCAGAGTGACCACTCCTGGGAACAGACCAGCCTGCTGCAGCGCCCGCCTGCTCAGGGCGCCCCCAGAAGCCCTGGTGGAAACCGCAGGGTCCCCGCAACGCCTCCACCACACGCGACCTGGCTGTGTCCCCTGTCTGACTGCCCGGCCACTCACGGGTGGGTAGGGCAGCTGCTCGCAGGTGTCAACCACGACAGCCCTGCGTGACACCGCCAGCTCCAGGCCCCGCGGGCCCAGGAGAGGCCAGCTTTGAACACAGGCTGCCTGTCAGGGGAGGGCCGCCCGGCACAGGGCGTCCCTGGTTCCCCCAACCAGGCAGGAGCGCCCCACCCACTCACAACACCCACGTGCGGGGTCTCCTGGGGGCGGCGTCACCCTTTGTCTTGGTGGGAGGCAGCAAAGCCTGGTGTCTCGACCCTTCGGACCTGAGCAGGCACTTTGGTCCCGGCCCGCTCACCAGTGGACACAGAGCCGCCCATGGGCCTCAGTCCCATCCCTGCATGGGTGGTCCACACCTCTGTTCCCTGCCCTGTGCTGCCCCCTGCAGGGCGCTGCCTGCGGGTGCGACCCTCCTGCTCTCATCTGGCAGCAGGGACCAGGGAAGGCAGCGTGGGACAGTGCGGGGTCACACAGGGAACTAGGGCCCCACAGAGGCTGGACGGCCTCCCCACAGCCTTCATCTGCAGAGGCAGACGGAGCCCACTCCTGGCCAAAGGGCGGGCCCAGCTCCGGCACCCTTCCCTGTTACTCTTTACCCTCAGGGTGCACCCCCAGGGCCAGGCTGTGCCCCTCCCTTCTCTCAGCATCACGTGTTACCCAGGGAACTGCCACCTCTGCCCCAGGCCACGCTGGCCCAGGGCCTGACCTCAATCCCTTCTCCTGCCACCTCAGCACTGGAGGATGACCTTGGACCTCAGGATTACGGGCGGGTGCAGCGCCAGAGGTCGGCCCCATGGGCGCTGCGTGTCTCGGGGGCACCCAGCCTCCTTCCCCGGCTCTGTGACCTAAATCCCCCACCCACAGGCCCCACGGGTGTGGAAATCGAGGCAGGCGCAGCCGACAGCCGGCCGCCTGCACTGCACACGGGGATGGGACTGGGAGAGCACTCCTCGGGCTACCTGGCACGAAAAGCCACTGGACACGGAGGAACCTGGCGCTGCCCTCCACCCAGAGCCCCCAGAGCATCCTAGTGGCTCATTCTGAGGCCTTCCTGGAAACAGCGGCAGAGCCCGTAGGCTACCGAGCATGGCAAAAATTGTCACAAGCTCTCTAGGCAGGGGTTGGAAAAGCGGCAGGGCCACCCAGCAGAGCAGGTGGCCCTAGCCCGACCTGTCACAGCTGTCAAACCAAACCCAACTCCCAGATACTGGGCACAGAGACAACGCCAGCAGCTGGGGGAAGGAGGGCAGGCACCCTGGGGGGAGGGTGGTGGGCATTCACTCCTCTCCTGGCCTCCAGCCTCCTCTCCAAAAATCGGTGGGTCTCGCTCTGGCTGCCAGGCTGGACAGGACACTCGCCACTCCAGTTTTTTTTGCTCCAACCCCAGGGCACTGGGCAACTGGAAAAACCAGACTTCCACCTGGCGGGCACCCAGGGCCCCAGGGAGGTCAAAGGACGCCTGGGATGGAGGCTGGAGTAGGGGTGCGGCAGGGACCAGAGAGAGGGTGGCCTTCGCCTGAGGTCGCAGGGGAGGGGCAGCGGAAGGACTGTGGGCAGATCTAAATCCCCACCCAAGACCCCCTTCCCAGCTTCTCCGTCTCCGTGCTGGGCTGTGGGGCGCGCTTCGCCGCCGGCGCAGGCTGGAGAGGAGCAGGTGCGAGCCCGGGAGGCCCAGGGCCTCTGCGTGCGGGTCAGTGAAATGGGGCGAGCGCCCAGAAGGCTCACCCGCGGCCAGATACCGCTTCTCGACCCCGGTCTTGGCTTCGAGTGCCTCGAGCGCCTCGGTAGCAAAGTTCTTCTGCTCCAGGAAGCGCTCGAAGCGCTGGCGCAGGCCGTCCATGGCACCGGCGGGTCCGGGGCTGGCAGCTAGCGCTCACCCGCCGCCCCGCGCACCGGCCCCGCCGCGTGCGCGCCGCCTTCCCGCCGCACCTCACCTGACCTGGCCTGGGGGAGGTGGCCACCCC
>NW_006209805.1:1022497-1024248 GCF_000334495.1 Tupaia belangeri chinensis | reverse complement strand
GGGGAGAGAGATTTGAGGTGGGGGCGGAGCGGGTGGGAGGGGCCGGAGCAAGGCCAGAGTTGATTGGAGAAATGGGAAAAGATCCATTGGTGGGACGGAGAAGGGGCGGGGTCTGATCATAAAGGAGGCGGGGCATAGTGTGGGGGCGGGGACAGGGCGGAGCTAGATGGAGGAGGCAGGACTTACTCGAAAGAACGATGTTGGTTGGCCACAGCCGGACGCAGGGCTGATTCTCAGAGGCGGGGTGTGGATGAAAGTGGGTGTGGCCAATGAAGGGGTGGAGTCCGTTGTAGCAATGAGCCCGTCTGTGGTTTACAAGGTTTGAGTTCTTGTACGAATGGGAGACTGAGGCTTCAGCGGAGTTCGGCCTTTTTCGGAAGCCTTGCGGGGTTGCTATGGCGCCGAGGCCCTCCTGGCGGTTTGACCGGAGGGAGGGGCTCTCAGAGGCCCCGCCCCCGCCGCGGCCCCGCCCCCGCCGCCATGCGGCCCGCCCCGACTTCGCTCTGGCTGCGCCTGACCTTGGCCCTGGGTCTGGCCCTCGTTGGCCTCCTGGCCCCAGGGTGGGCCTCGGCCAGGGCCCCCATCTACGTTAGCAGCTGGGCCGTGCGGGTATCCCTGGGTTACCCGGAGGCCCAGCGCCTAGCACGCAAATTGGGCTTCGTCAACCTAGGGCAGGTGGGTGGGACCGGCTGGTGAGGAAGAGGGGACCCTGGAAGACCCCAGGCCCCCACGTTTGGGAGGGCTCCTCCAAGGGCCTCCAGAAGCCCCAGCCCACCCTCTCTTTGGCCACTCTCAGCTCTCAGGACTCGCAGAGGACACGGGTAGTCCCACCCCGCAGCAGGCCCCTCCATGGGGAGTGGTCCCAGTGCTGCCATGCCCCCCTTCCCCAGATCTTTCCTGACGGGCAGTATTTCCACCTGCGGCACCGGGGCGTGGCCCCACAGTCCCTGACCCCACACTGGGGCCACTGCCTCCGTCTGAAGAAAGACCCCAAGGTGAGTGTAGCCTGAAAGTTGCCCTCAGAGTCTCGACCACCCCCAGGGGACGGGCCAGCTGCCGTCTGTCGTCTGGTGGTGGTGAGGAATGGCTGCACGGCCTTTGGGGCCACTGCCCTGTGTATGGATGCAGAGTGGTCCTGGCCTACAGGGAGCCGGGGCGCTTCCCACTGCCCCACCCCCTGCAGCCCACCCTGGAAGGTGAAGGGTGGCCGGAAGGTGGGGAGCCTCAAGTCACGCCGAGGTCGTAGCTGACAGGGCCAGAAGCCAGCGTGGAGAACTTGGAGGCGCTGGGCCGGATCGGCCGGGCCAAACAGGAATGGTCCTGCATCGGGCTCGCCCTCAGGAGCTCGGCAGGGGCGGAGTGCTGCCCGGCTGCAGCCCCGGAGACGGGGAGAAGCAGCCAGCACTGATCGGCACAGCGGACCCAACACCTCTCTCAGTGGACAGAGAGAAAGCAGGGTCCGCTCCTAAGCCCTCAGCCGAGGGGGCTGAGCTGGCGGAGAGACAGGCGGACGGCAGGAACCAGGGTCCCGGGGTGGAGTGGACACAGAGCCCTTGGGCCTCGAGGTGGCCACTCGTAGCTGAGTGAGCAGGAGGGAGGCCGCTGGGGGCCAGACAGGCAGGGGACAGGGTGTGGGAGCCACCAGGGGTGCCAGCACAGTGACGCTGCCATGTCCCTGAGTGGGCTGCAGAGAGCCAGGGCAGCTGGAGGACAGGCCGAGTGGCTACACCGGGGGGCCCAAAGAGACACTC
>NW_006209805.1:1018014-1020917 GCF_000334495.1 Tupaia belangeri chinensis | reverse complement strand
GGCTACCAGGGTGTCCTAAAGCAGCCACTGTGGGAGGCGGTGCGGGAGGGAGCCAGGCGGGATATAGCTGGAAGGCTCAGGAACTGGCCAGCGGGCCCGGAGGCCACGGGTGGGGGTGCCCAAACCCAGCCACTGTGGGAGGCGGTGCGGGAGGGAGCCAGGCGGGATATAGCTGGAAGGCTCAGGAACTGGCCAGCGGCCCGAGAGCCACGGGAGTGTGGACGCCCAGAGAGCAGCCCCCGGAGCGGGGCCCCAGGGAGAGACCGCGGTGGACAGCACCCCTGCCCACGCCTGCAGGTGCAGTGGTTCGAGCAGCAGACTGTGCGGCGACGCAGGAAGCGCTCCCTGGCCGTGCCCTCGGACCCCTGGTTCTCCAAGCAGTGGTATATGGTGAGGGCTGGCCGGGCCGGGCGGGGGGCTGCCGGCCAGAGCCGCGCTGACGGCGCCTGCCCCTCCAGAACAGCGAGGTGCAGCCGGACCTGAACATCCTGCAGGCCTGGGGCCAGGGCCTGTCGGGCCAGGGTGTCGTGGTGTCCATCTTGGACGACGGCATCGAGAAGGACCACCCGGACCTCTGGGCCAACTACGTGAGCGTGGGGGTGGGGCTGCCTGGGTCCCGAGGCTGGCCCACCGGGGACGCCTGGCCCCTCATGTCCCCACCCACCTTAGGACCCACGGGCCAGCTACGACTTCAACGACTACGATCCGGACCCCCAGCCTCGATATACGCCCAGCGATGAGAACCGGTGAGCTGGGGTCCACATGCCGTCGGGGGGGACCCCAGCGGCCTTCCAGAGCGGGGTTGTGACGCACACCCCTCCGCGCCCTGGCCCTAGACACGGGACACGCTGTGCTGGGGAGGTGGCAGCAGTGGCAGACAATGGCTTCTGCGGCACCGGGGTCGCCTTCAACGCCCGCATTGGAGGTACCCGGGCCCTCTGAGGGGCCCCGCAGCGGCAGAGGGTGACGGGTGGCCAGGCGTCCTAGCCCCTTCCACTGCTGCCGACGGGCTCGCGTGTGCCGGGCCTCCATCCCTGTCCTGACAGACGCACCAGAGCAGCCATGGGCCTGAGCCACCCCCAGGCTTCACCTTTCAAGGCCACGAAGGCTCCAAGTGCCACAGTTTTTAAAAATTAAAACTGGTTTAAATGCCAGTGGGCACAGCTGCCCTCCTCCATCTCTGTCCTGCCGGGACTTGGGCCCGTCCTGCTGGGGCCGGGACTCGAGCCACAGTGGGCCCCGTGGGAACTGCTCTCTCGTCCACTCCGCTGTTAGCTGTCCCTGAGCGCCACCCCCTTAATGCCCTCCCGACATGACCGAGGTCGGACACGTGAGTTTAGGGAAACGGGCCGTCACGCGCCCCTCACCTGGCCGGGCCAGGGCCCCAGGCGGGGTGGGGCCGGGCGAGCCCTCCTGGGGGTGGGCGGTGCTCTGCGGCCGGCTGGGTGGCCCTGAAGGCGCGGCCGCCCACGCAGGCGTGCGGATGCTGGACGGCCCCATCACGGACGTGGTGGAGGCCCAGTGGGGCCCCGAGGACGACGGCCGTACCGTGGACGGCCCGGGCGTGCTCACCCGCGAGGCCTTCCAGCGCGGCGTGACCCAGGTGAGCGCGGGGCCTGCCCCCCACCCCGGCCCTGCGCCGGCCGACCGGGCCACCCCACTCTGCCCTCTGCCACAGGGCCGTGGCGGGCTGGGCACGCTGTTCGTCTGGGCGTCGGGCAACGGCGGCTTGCACTACGACAACTGCAACTGTGACGGCTACACCAACAGCATCCACACGCTGTCCGTGGGCAGCGTCACCCGGCAGGGCCACGTGCCCTGGTACAGCGAGGCCTGTGCCTCCATGCTCACCACCACCTACAGCAGCGGGGTGGCTGCCGACCCCCAGATCGTGAGTCCCGCCGTCCCAGCGGGACCTCTCAGCACCCCCGAGCGCCTCCTCTGAGGCCCCATGCCCTTGCCGGAACTTCCGGCCCCTGCCTCTAGGAAGCCCTCCCAGGCTGCTTGCCTCACCAGCCCAGCCCCCCCAGTATGTGTGCCCTTGATGACACGCGCAGAGTCTGTGTGAGGGTCTCCGAGGCCACGCACCAAGGGCTCCAGAGGGTTGACCAGGCAGGTCTGGGTCACGCCAGACCCTGTGGCGGGGGCAGGCAGGCAGCAGAGCGCCCTGGAGGTCAGCAAAGCCACACGCTGCCCTGGTGGCCCCAGAACACAGGCGTAGGTCTGGGGACCGAGGCCTCACCGTCACCCCGTCAGCCCCGGTCTCCCAGCAGGTGCTCGGTGGCCCACTTATGGATGGTGCCATCTCAAGTCCTGGGTGCCGTGGGCTGAGTCCCGGCTGCTTCCTGGGATGGGTCCTGCGTGCTCTCCAGCGAGGACTGTGTTCTCAGGGTGCACGGGCCCCGGTCTCGCCTCTGCCCCCAGGTCACCACGGACCTGCACCACCAGTGCACGGACAAGCACACGGGCACGTCTGCCTCGGCCCCGCTGGCGGCCGGCATCATCGCCCTGGCTCTGGAGGCCAAGTAGGTGACCGCGCGCCCCCACGCCTCGCCCGCCCCCCTGCACTGTCGCTCAGCCCCCTGCGCTGCCCCCAGCCCGTTCCTGACGTGGAGGGACATGCAGCACCTGGTGGTCCGCGCGTCCAAGCCCGCCCAGCTGCAGGCCGAGGACTGGAGGACCAACGGCGTGGGGCGCAGAGGTGCCGAGGAGGCCAGGAGGGGAGTGGGGTCCCGGGGTGGACAGCGCTGTGACCCGCCCTCCAGAGGAGGCCAGGAGGAGGCCGCAGGGCGCACAGCGCTGTCACCTGCCCTCCCGAGGCCTGGAGTGGCACCCCGGTACGCACAGCGCTGTGACCCGCCCTCCCTCGCAGTGAGCCACCACTACGGCTACCGGCTGCCGGG
>NW_006209805.1:1014691-1017803 GCF_000334495.1 Tupaia belangeri chinensis | reverse complement strand
TCGCTGACCTACAGCCGCCGCGGGGACCTGGAGATCTCGCTCACCAGCCCCATGGGCACCCGCTCCACCCTCGTGGCTATCAGGTGCACGCCCACTGAGGCCCGGTCCATAAACGCCCGGAGAGCGGGTCCAGCGCTCCCCACCCATGCTGCTGTGGCCACGGACTGACTGCAGCCCTGCGTCTCCCCACTCTGCGCAGGCCCTTCGACGTCAGCGGCCAGGGCTATGACAGCTGGGTCTTCATGTCCCCGCACTTCTGGGACGAGGACCCGCGCGGCGTGTGGACCCTGGGCCTGGAGAACAAGGGCTATTACTTCAACACGGGTGAGGGCCGGGTCGGGGCACCTGCTGGCCTCCTCCCGCCCCAGGCCCCCACGCCGGGAGGCCACGTATGCAGGCCGTCTGCCGTCTGCTGCACGCAGTAGGTGTGCTGCACGCAGTAGGTGTGCTGCACGCAGTAGGTGTGCGGCTCGCTGGGACCAGCAGGTGCCCAATCAAAGCATCCTGTCGTGGTTTAGCTACAGCACGTAGTAGGTTCGCAGTTACCTGGGAGAAGTGGGTGCTCAGGTGGTGCTGGGCAGCTGGGCCCACCTGAGCCTCGGCCTCCGGGCGGGAGCCCCTGGGGAGGAAGCCGTGAAGGGCAGGAGCTGCTGCCCACAGCTTCCCCCGCCCGTGCCCGCCACACCCCTGCCCAGGGACGCTGTACCGCTACACGCTGCTGCTCTACGGCACGGCCGAGGACATGACGGCGCGGCCCGCAGGCCCCCAGGTGACCGGCAGTGCGTGCGTGCAGCGGGACACGGAGGGCTGTGCCAGGGTGAGTGGCCGGTGTGGGTGGTAGGTGTGCGTGCGTCCCGGGCAGGCAGCTTGGGAGACCCGGCGGGGAGCCAGGGCGTGACGCCCTCGCGTGCCCTGCGCAGAACGCCACGGCCCCGCCGAAGCTCTGGGACGCCTCTGCCTCTGCTGCCCTCAGAGGCTCTTCACCCAGGCCCAGCAGGCGGTGACGTGACATGACCGGTGACAGTGCTGGCTGGGCCTGGGCACCAGCAGGGCCCGCCCTGAGGGTGCTCCAGCTCCCATGCCTCCTCCTCCGCGGCACCGCCTGCCCCCGGGCTCCTCTCCAGGCCCGCCACCCCGTCCCCATCGCTGCAGCCCAGCCCAGCTGGCCTTGACATTGGGACCCCTTTCGTCTGTGGCAGGCCCCCCGGGGGCCACCCATTTTAGGCGTGGGCTGAGAGTCTCCCTGTCACCTCCCACGTCCAGCTGCTCCTGGAACCAAAGCCCTGACTTGGAGAGTGACAGCTGGTAGCCACCCCTGCCTAGGCCCCGGTGGGTGACAGCCTGGCCAGACTGCTGGCGGCCTGTGGGCAGGGCCTGAGGACTGAGCCTGAGAGGGGACGTCTCGTTCCACATTTTGGGGTAGAGGTAGGGAGAGCGGAAGGCGGTACCCCACAAGCACAGCCCCTTCCCTGCCCAAAAAGGTGGACGGAGAAAAATGGCCCCACCCCAAAACCTCCGGCCCCACTGCAACCTGAGTTTGCAAATAAAGACTCCTTTGGGGCAGAGCGCCCCCTGTGACCTCTGTGACCCCATGATACAGGTGGCCTCAGGCTGGGGCCCCCAGCGCCCTGTGCCACACTTGGGAACTGCCTTCCCTAGGCCCGTGAGCCCCCAGAACATCAGCCCCCAGCCGGACACCGTGGGCAGCTGGAGCAGCCGGGAGGGCTGGGCGTTCCAAGTGTCACCCCTGCCCATGTGGGCAGTTCTGGGCCTGCTCGGCCTGAACTCCTCCCAACTGGTTGGAGGAATTACGTTTCAGCGGAACGTCCCCAGAAGGTGCGCTCGCAGCCTGCAGTCGGGCCCGCTGGGTCTGTGCGGGTCCCCACAGTCATGCCTCTGTGTCCTCTGAGGCTTCTCCCTGCCACGCGGGACTTCCTTCCCTCTGGAACCCCGAGTCCATCTCAAGGTGCGGGGAGTGGTCTGGGCCCGCACGTGGGTTCTGGGAGCCCGAGAGTGGGGGCAGGTGATTTCTCACTTTCTCTGGTGACAGAAATCTCGCAGGACCCACGTGCCTGTGTGTGTGGACACACACCGTAGTCCAGCCACACGGGGACACGACTCTGCTGTGGACACGGAGAAAACCCTGATACGGGGCCACTAGGTGGGCCCTCATTACATGAAACGCCCAGGACAGACAGGTCCACAGGGACAGGGAGGGGCTTGTGGGAGCAGGGGCCGGGGAGAGGCTGGGTGACTGCTTCTTTTGGGAATGAGGAAAATGTTCTCAACTAGAGGCAGTGGTTACCCCACTCTGTAAACACGCAAAAACACCCCAAAGCTACTGGCTTGTACTGTCTTCTGGCAGAGGTCCGTGAGTGCCCTGACGGGCGCCAACGCGCCGCAGTCCTGCCCTAACTCCGTCCTGTCGAGGTCTGGGCACTCCTGTCTCCGGTGTGTTTTCCAAGCTACTGGGGCCAGAACTCGGACCCTGGCCAACCATGGGGCATCCGCTGCCTCTGCGGTGCTGTAGGTGCGCGTTAAACGGGTGACCTTCCCCGTGGAGAGATAGCACCTCGATGGAGCTACTTTCTGTGTCCAGCCCCACCCTCAGGACAGGAGTTGACCCTGCAGCCCCTGGGGGAGGGGGCGCTTCGAGCAATCGGCCGGCGAGCAGGTGAACACCTCAGCCCCTGGCCCTGCAGACCTGGGCCACTTCGCTGCCTCAATCGCTGAACTCTTAACCTGGTGGCCGGCACGTGCTGAGCGCCAACTGATCACGCTGCGTTGGGGAGAGGGCCACGCCGGGTCCCCTTCTGCAGAAGCCTGAGCCTTGGGAGATTTGTTAGCCGGTCAGGGACTCGAACTCATGCTCAGACCTTGCACTGCTCGGCCCAGGCTCGCCGCGGAGGCTCATAGCTTGGATTCGGTCAACATCTGGGTCAGACTTGGACCTCGAGGACGCGTCCCCTTTAAGAGGAGGCGGAGCCTCGCAGGCAGCCGCGGGCGGGACGCCGGAAAGGCGTGTTCAATGGAGGCGGGGCCGCACTGCGGCCGGAAGCGGAAGCGGGCGCTCCGGCGGCACCGGCGGCTGCAGGCGCACAACCGGGTGAGC
>NW_006209805.1:1013100-1014463 GCF_000334495.1 Tupaia belangeri chinensis | reverse complement strand
GCCCGTCTCAAGCCACTCGACCCGGGACTCGCCCCGCACAGCCAGCCAAGGGGGCCCAGCGTCTTCGCCACACTCGCCCGCCAGCCCCGGCCCCGTGGTTCTCTTGTTTTTGGAGAGGCAGAGAGACAGACAGCGAGAAATCACCTCCCAGTGGGGTGGCCGCGGCATCTCTCTTCTCGGGATCTTGGGCACGCACACGCGCCCGGAGTGAGATTAAGCCTCCCGGTCCGGGACGCGAACCACGGTCGACTACATGGGAGTCCAGCGACATAGCCATTACACCAACTGCTGATCCCGCCATGATTCTTTTTTAAAAGAGTTATTTAACTATGTATGTGCTTGTTTTGATTTGACCACAGGGAAAGCTGCCGGGTCCGGGACTGAGCTGCGGTCAGCCATGTGGGAGTCCAGCGCCCTTACCCACCACGCCACCTGCCGTCCCGTCCCCCATGGCTCTTAAACCAGGGCTCGCGTGCCCTGCTGGCCCAGCCGTGTGCTGAGGGTGGATCCTGGGTCCTCTAGAGCAGGCTTCGCACAGGACTTCCCTGACCATGGGCATGTCCTCCGCCTCTCTCAGCTGCCGGCGGGGCCAGCACCCTGGGGCGCACACACCTCCCCGCGGCCCCGTGTCTCTGGAGGGTGCAGGCACCCTATAGCAGAATTAGGGGGAAAAAGGACTTAGGGGGGCAGCAGATGACATAATGGTTAATCACTGGACTCCCATATGGCCGACTGCGGACCCAGAGGCTGGAAACACCTGGTGCGTGCGTGTGTGTCCACAATGCCGAGAGAAAGGAGAAGGGGTTGCGGCGTGGCCACACCTGGGGGGTGATTTCTTACTTTCTGTCTCTCTGGTGAGTGCATGTGCCCTATAGCCCCCCTCCCCGAAAAAAGCGTGGTTGAAACAGACCCCGCTGTTCCCACCCTGCGTGGTGGGCAGGCTGCAGGGCAGGCCAGAGCAGGGGTGACCGGAAGCTCAGCTACTTCAGCCACACGGCCTGTGCTCTCTGGGAGCCCTGCAGGTCTCCACTGACACAGAGCCCCAGGGACGCGTCTCCGTCCCCCGCCCTCCCACTCCTAACCACCAGGCTCATGGCATCGGGGCAGGGGTGTGCCGTCTTCTGTCTTGCTCGACTCCCGACCTGTCACGGGCCCACCTGGTGGCCGGGGGTCTCACCTGTGCCCCGCCATGTCCCTTGTGCAGCTGGTAAGCCAGGAGCCAGATGCCCTCCCCCCAGGGGATATCCAGGAAGCTCTGGCATCCTGGGCTGCCCTCACCTGGCAGTGACGCTGTGTCCTGTCCCCAGACCCCCCAGGTGCCTCCAGGAGGACAGAGGACGTGGAGGCCTCACAGGAGGCGATG
>NW_006209805.1:1009738-1012963 GCF_000334495.1 Tupaia belangeri chinensis | reverse complement strand
CCCGCCCACCCCCTCGGGCTGACCGTGCCGGCTGCGGCCCCTGCAGCTCACAGCCTCCCTTCCTCCTGTGGCCCATCTTGGTGATGCCAGACTGCGGGACCTGCCGGGCTGGCTCGCCCGTCTGTGGATTACAGGGCCCATCGAGGGCCTGGAAGAGGATGGGAGGTCACTGCCCTGTGGTCTGTCCCCTCCCTGCCTGTGGTGGTGGCACGTCTGGTGCGGGCTGACCTGTTAGCCACGTGACCTGGCCCGAGTCGGCCCAGGTCCCCTTCTTGCTGTGAGGCTCCAGCCCTGCAGAGCCCGCCCCAGGATCAGATGCCAAGACCGTGGCCATCAGGGCCCAGCTCCTGCCACCCTGCGTCTCCCCGACCTGCCCTGCCGCCCTCCCGAGCTCCTCCCCAGGTTTCTGGGGCAGGTGGAGTGCGGGACTAGAGGGATCTGGACTAGGACTCCCTGGTCAGGGCAGCAGGTGGGACCCGAGGGCAGGTCACCGCAGAGTCTGCCTACAGCCCCTGCCCCTCCCAGAGGGGGTGTGGGCCCCAGCCTGAGAGGCCCCAGGAACCAGACTTTGAGGGGCTTCCCATCAATCTCTGCTCTGAGTATTGCCACCTGACAGGTGCCCAGGCCTGGTGCCCAAGGGGACTGAGTGCCGCTGCCCCAGCCCCTGCACGGTGCGGACTGTGTCCCTGTCCCAACCCTGCTGCGGTGGTCACTGGCTGCCCGATCTGGGTCCTAGTGGCTCAGGGCCACCACCCACCCTTCTGGCGTGCCCCTTCCCACCGCGGCCATCAGACAGCGTCACCATCCCAGGTGTGACCCGCAGGCCCGCTGAGACCACCCACCCCCCGGCCTGTCTTACACAGGAGCTGTGAACCCACGGGCCATTCAACAGTTCGGTTTATTAAAGGTGCGTGGGAGGCCTGGCCGCGTCCTTCCAGAGCACGGTTTCCGGCTGGGCTTTGCGTTGGGCGGGGCCACTGGGCAGGAGCTATTTACACATCCAGGGGTGGGGGCGCCAGTCAGGTAACCCCGGGCAGTTGGTTCTTCGCCAGGTTCGCCCGGTAGTGGCTGTTGGCCTCTGGGCTGAGGGGTCGGGGGCCCCGGGAGGCTCTGGGGCGGGCAGCTGGGTGGCCAGGTGGCAGTCCACAGTGCAGTGAAGGTTTCAGGGGCCCGTGGAAGGGTCCCGAGACTTTGGCCCTCCTGAGCCCTCTGCCCGGCCTGCGTGGTGGACTGGGGGACAAGGCGTGGGGAACAGGAGCCTCTGGGTGCAGGAGGAGCCCCGCCCAGGCCGGGCCCTTGTGCAGCACTAGGCGTCGCTGTCCGCCTCTGCCCCCAGGCCACTCTGGGCTGCAGCCGGCCAGCGCAGATGTGAGCCAGGGAGCTGTCTGGCTGCCCTCGAGAAGCCCCGTCACCCCTGCTTGGCAGCTGAGGTCCCAGGGGTGAGCGCGGGGTGCCAGGAGCCATGGTCCTCCTGCGGCCCTCGTAGGTGCCCTGGCTGTGCCTTGCACAGGGAGGTGGGGCATCCGCAGCAGCAGCTGCAGTCTCAGAGGCGTGAGGCCAGCCTCACTCAGGAGGGTGCCCAGGGTGGGGTGAGGATGCTGGCCCTTGGTCCTGCATGTGCCATCCTGAGGCCCACTGTGCCCTCTGGCCTCCCTTCTCCCAGGGGAGGCCCGTCACCCCGGAGGGACTCTGGCTGCAGCCGTGGTAGCAGACCCGCTGGCTGAGAGCAGCTCCTTCCCGAAGCACGGAGTCCGGCAGGAGAGGTGGTCGGCTCCCTGCAGACGCTCCTGCGCCCAGCTGAGTAGCGTGGGCGTCCCGGCCCGGAGCTGCTGGCCCTGGGTCCCAGGGCCGGCCAGCCTGCCTTCCTGGCACCCTGGTGGGCACGGCCAGCTGGAGCAGCGTCCGCCTGGGCGCCCTGCCTGTCTTCTGCCTCCTCTGGTCCCAGCACTTCCTCGCTAGGCCCTCCCCGCCTTGCACCTGGTCCCAAAGCCCCGCTTGAGTGAGTTCAGGCTCTCTGGCCTCAGTCCCCAGAACCAGTGCCCACGCTCTGCTATCCTGGGGCCTCTGGGTTAGCGTGTTAGAGCTGGCACCCTAACAGGACGGGAGCAGCTGCGGGAGCCAGAGCAGTCCGGACCCCGCTGGGCTCCCAGGGCTCCCCTCCCCACCCGCTGGCCCACCATGCTGGTCTGGGCTGAGTGGTGCTGACCCCTGGGGTCACCTGTGGGTGGGGGAGTCTGAGGACACTGCCCGGCACCCAGTACAAGGGCTGACCTGCCCTGTGCCAGCCACCCCCGAGGCTGTGCTGGGGCCCTCTCCTGCCGTCTGCTCGTCCATTTCTGAGGGGTGCAGAGGGCCAGGAGTTGCCAGGCACACCACGCCCCCGCCCCCCGCTGGGCGGAGGAGGAAGACAGGCCCCGCAGAGCCCTCATTAGGGAATTACCCACCCGGAGCTGGAGCTGTAATCACCGATCGCCCTGTGGATGCAGGGCCCACACCTCACCTCTCCCAGGCTCCCCAGGAGGGCCGGTGGAGCTGACCTCCCCCAGGAAGGCCTGAGGTCAGCTGGCAGTGCCCGGGCAGGAAAGGGGGCACTGTGAGGGTGGGCACTGCTGGGCTGTCCATCCCCCTGCCTGAGTCTGAGCTGGGGGTGGGCTCCGTGCTGGGCTTGGAGACCCACCACTCTCTGGTTCTGGAACCCCTGGGGCACAGAGGCCAGGCACTCCCCAATGTGTGTGGCCACGGGGAGCTGGGTGGGGGCCCCTGGGTGAGCAGGCCCCAGGATGACCTACTCCGGGCAGGCCAGACTCAGCTGCTGGGCTAGAGAGAATGTTCCAGAAAGCTGGCCAGACGGTTATTCCAGGAGGCTGGCAGGGGTGGGGGCCTTCTCCACAGTGGAGTCCGCGGTGACTGCAGCCACAGCCATGGGACTGGGCACATAGTTGAAGGGGGGCACCCGGGCGGGTGGGGGAGCCATGCCTGCTGGCGGGGAAGCCCCCCACGGCGACGCCCAGGCCCTCGTGGGCAAAGAGGGCAGAAGAGGGTGCCTTGGCGGGGCTGGGCCCGAGCCCGGCCCCGTCGCTGCCCAGGAGGGCAGTTCCGCCGGCGGGGGTCTGCGGGAGCTCCCTGCTTTCCAGGGTCGGGGACGTGCCGGAGCTGGTGCAGGTTCTGGGGGCGGCGACCTCCTCGGTCTGCACCACGGCGTCGCTGGGCCTGCGCTGCGGGGGG
>NW_006209805.1:1008368-1008938 GCF_000334495.1 Tupaia belangeri chinensis | reverse complement strand
GGGGGCTTGCGCCGGGGCAGCTGGCTGTGGCGGGCAAGGGGGTGCCATCTTCCTCGGTGCCGCTCGAGGGCCCGAGGCAGGTTTTGGCTGGGCCTGGGGGACCGGGTTGGGCATGTAAATGACTGTCCGCCCCCGGAGCACGGTGGGCGCCCCAGAGGCCGTCTTCTGAGCACCACGGAGCTTCTCAGGGCCTGCAGGGGAGCGGGGTCCCCTGCTGCTCTTGGCCAAAGCCAGGCCCCGTTTCTCTGACTTCCGGACGGTGCCCACCTCAGCCCTGGCCCCCGGCTGCTGCCCCTTCCTGTGCGCCGAGGGCTGCAGCGTGGAGCCCACCGACAGCCCTGACACGGACAGGATGGAGTCGGACTCGGCAGAGGCCTCCCGGGTGGCCGCTGCCGCCTGGTGCAGCCACGTGACAATGGAGTTGGCCCCCTCCTGGATGGCGTGCCACTCCACACTGTCCAGGTCCGAGCACGCTGCCTCCTCGCTGTGCTCCTGGGGGTCGTCCGCAGGCCGCTCGCCGGGCCGAACAGCCCGAGGCTTGCGCCGTCTCGGGAACGAACCCAGGGGGCG
>NW_006209805.1:1007786-1008078 GCF_000334495.1 Tupaia belangeri chinensis | reverse complement strand
GGGGCCGCCGCCTGGGCCGGGCTGAGCCGATGCAGCGCTGCAGCAACTCCTCCTTGGCCCGCGGGCTGGGGGAGCTGTCGCGGCCCCCTGCGGGACCAGGGTCCAGGGTGCCTGGCTCCTGGCCCCGGTGCCTTCTGGCTGGCCGGCCTGTGTGCTGCGGCTGGGTATCAGGCTCGCTGAGGGAGCTGGCCGAGGAGCTCAGGGAGTAGCAGGGCGGGGTCTCGTCGGCAATCAGGCTGGGCTGGGCGCTGGGCTGGGCCTGGGGTACCCGCGGGGGCCGCGGGGGTGGGTG
>NW_006209805.1:1007220-1007536 GCF_000334495.1 Tupaia belangeri chinensis | reverse complement strand
GTGGGACCCCCAGCCCCCCCCGGTTCCTGCTGGCGCCCCGGGCCTGCTCCGAGCTGTGGCCCGTGGCTCCCGCCTTGTGCCGGTGCCCCGTGGCCTGCCTGGCAGGGGCTGTACAGCCCGTGGGTTTCTGCCCGGCCACCCGACCACCGGGCGGGTCCCTAGAGGGTCCTTGCAGCGTCTCGTCACTGAGGGAGGCAGCGCTGGAGAAGTTGACCGGCGTGCCCTCGGCCGAGTCGGTGCACGAGTCGTCCTCCCGGGCCGGGGCGGGCACCAGCATGTACACCGGCACGGGCAGCGTGCGGCGGCCCGGCCCCAG
>NW_006209805.1:1005047-1006109 GCF_000334495.1 Tupaia belangeri chinensis | reverse complement strand
CGCCCGCCGGCCGGGTCGCCAGCGGGGGCGTCTTGCTGCGGCTGGGCGGCATGGTCTGCCCCGGGCTGTCGGGCAGCTCGCTGGGGCTGACCGTGCCGCTGCCCAGCCCGCTACACGGGTCGCTGGGGATGGAGCTGGCAATGGACGGGCTCTCGAAGCTGCCCAGCGAGCTCACCGAGCTGCAGCGGCTCAGCACCAGCGGCGTCTCCTGCACGTAGTTCTCGGAGGAGCTTGACGGCGTGGCGTCTTCCACCCCCAGCCCGCGGCCCAGGCTCCGCCGGGTTTTTTTTTGAGCCGGTCCCCGGGCCCCGCCATGCCCCGTCCAGCTCTGCGGTGCCGGGGCCCACCTCCTCCAGCCCCTCCAGCGAGGAGTCGCTGTCGTCCAGGTCGCCACCCTCACTGGGGCCTGGGTGGCCAGCAGAGGACAGCGAGGACAGGGAGCTGCAGCGCGACAGGGAGAGCGCCCCCTCCTGTGCTGCCAGCTTCTGTAGCACCCTGCTGGCTGCAGGCAGCGGCGCCGCCGCCAGCTTCTCGGGTGCCTTGCTCAGGCTCTCTGCGGGGAGCCAGGCCTGCTTCCGAGCCCCCGGCCCAGCAAGGGGCCCCGCGCCCGCCCGGGCCATGCCCTCCAGCAGTGGCACGTGTTGGTAGGTGGGCGACAGCTTGATGGTGCGCACACGGCCATCAGCAGAGGCCGCATCCCGGGCAGGTGGCTCGGCCTGGCCATCGGGCAGAGCCAGGTCCAGCCGGCTGGGCCGAGTCTGTGCACACGGCGGGTCCTCACGGTGCTCGGCCTGGGTGCCTCCTGGCCCGGGTCCCCGGAGCTGAGGCTGAAGCTGTCGTCCGAGGAGGTGTGCAGGGCAGAGATGTCCTCCACCAGCCGGTCGATGCGTGCCACTGCCAGCGCCAGCCTGGCCTTCGCCTTGGCGGCCACAGCCACATCCCCACAGGCCTCCTTCTCTGCCTCCAGGCGGCGGGCGGGTGGGGCGCGTGCCAGGGCCTGGCCCTGCAGAAAGGGGCTGCCCAGGAAAGGTGACATGGTGGCGGGACTGGCAGGCTCCCCAC
>NW_006209805.1:1004355-1004959 GCF_000334495.1 Tupaia belangeri chinensis | reverse complement strand
GGCTTCTTGGAGGCGGCCTCGGCCTCGGCGCCAACCAGGCCGCGCTTCTCCAGGTGGTCTAGGGCCTGCACCAGATGCCGGGCGTCCAGCTCGGCCTCCAGAGCACGCTGCTTGCGCACATACAGGCTGGGCACGCAGGTGCCAGGGGACACGGCGGTGGCCGCCGCCTGGTACTTGGCGGGCCGGTGGGCCAGCAGGTTGCGCAGGGCGGCCGCGCTGCCCATGGCGATCATCTTGTGGCGCGAGTGCACCAGGTTCCGCAGCATGCCCACGGCGCCCAGGTCCCACAGCAGCTCCTGGTCGCGGGGACTGCGCGCCGACAGGTTCCAGAGCGTGCCGCAGGCGTTGCTCACGATGGTCAGGCTGTGTGAGGTCAGGTGCTGCAGCAGCGTCTGCAGGCAGCCTGCCCCAGGCCCGCCCTCAACCTGGGCCCCGCCGCGGCCCCGCCGCCTGTGCGGCCCTGGAAAGCCGGCATTCACGTGCATCAGCCCCGAGACTGAGTGCGGGACTCCAGGAAGCGATGCGACCCTCGACACGCATTATGGGGCTAGCCAGTGCAGCCTGCATGGACTAAGAGCGGCTCGCCTCCCCGGCCCCTCGCTCC
>NW_006209805.1:998657-1004114 GCF_000334495.1 Tupaia belangeri chinensis | reverse complement strand
AAAAAAAAAAAAAAAAAAAAAAAGACACTGCGCGGGACTGGCAGGCTGGCAAGTGGTGATTCAGGGCGCTGGACTCCCACGTGGTTAACAACAGTTCAAGTCCCAGACCTGGCAGTTTCTTCTCAATTTCCCTCTCTCTCTCTCTGTCCCTCTCTGGTCAAAGTTTTAAGTAAATAAAGTTAATTAGAATAAATCTTAAAGCTTAAAAAAAGGAAGAAGAAAAGAAACACACTGCATGTGAGCCCAGAACCCAGCATGGAGGGGAGATGAGAAGGGACTGCGGCCTGGCCATCCCCTTTTCTCTCTACCCCTCTCCCCTACGAGCGCATGTGCCTGCTGGCACAATTTTCAAAAAAACGTAACCGTGCTAAAAAATTGAGCACAAATTTATCCTGTGTGATATTTGTGATCTGTTTATACGGGTTTTTATGCTTTCATATGTAATGTTGTAAGCAATATCTATTAAAGTAGATTTCGTATATTTATGTATTTTATGTTAATGTTATATCTTTTCAGGTAATAATTAGTAATACATCATTTTATTTTATTATTACATGGGAGTCCAGCAACGTAGCCATTATGCCAACTGCTGGTCCCCTGACATGAGTTTTAACCTGCTGGGTCCGGGACTCAAATCGTGGTCAACTATGTGGGAGTCCAACAACATAACCATTACACTGTCTGCTGGTTCAAGTAACACATGACTTTTTTTTTTTAATAATTATTTTTAAGTTTGTGTGTTCTCTTTATTTATTTATTTAAATTTGACCAGAGTGGAATAGAGAGAGAAATCGAGAAACCAAGCCACCAGGTCTGGGATTTGAACCGTGGTCACGCCATGTGGGAGTCCAGTGCCCTAACCACCATGCATCCTGCTGTTTCCAATACAGAATTTTTAAAAGCTGTGCTGTAAGATGTGCTTGCCAGAGAGGGACATAAAGAGAGGGAAAGTGGCCAGCAAGTGGCCTGGAGGTTAAGGAGTTGGACTCTCAGTGGCCGACCGCGGTTTGAGCCTCAGACCTGGTGGCTTACTTTTTCTCTCTCTATCTCTGGTGAGCACACATGCCCTGGAGCAAATGAAAAAAAATAACAACAAATAAAATGAAAGGGGCCGGCAAGTAGCATGGTGGTTAAAGGCGCTGGACTCCCACATGTCCAAATGCAGTTCAAGTCCCGGACCTGGCGGCTTGCTTTCTCACTTTCCCTTTCTCTCTCTCTCTCTGGTCAGATTAAAAATAGCAACAACAAATGGAATTAAAATAAATAAATAAAATTAAATAATTCTAAAAAAGAAAAATCACAGAAACACACACACACACACACACACACATATATATATATATAAATAAAAGAGGAACCAGCACATGGCCTAATGGTTACGTCACTGAACTCCCACAGAGTTGACCATGGTTTGAGTCCCGGACCCGGTGGCTTCAAACTCATGGTGGACACGTGTGCGTGCGTGCCCAAGATCTTGAGAGGAGAACGGAGGAGAAGGGACTGTGGCATGGCCATCTCACCGGGGGGTGATTTCTTGCTTTCTGTCTCTCCTGTGAGTGCACGTGCCTTATAGCAAAACTCTCTCTCTAAAAAATAAAGAAAAAAGAGAGGGTAAGTGATAAATTCCCCCCCAAGGGATGTCCATGTCACAACCCCTCTCCTCCGTTCTCCTCTTGAGATTTTGGGCACACATGTCCGTATGCCCACACATGATTTTCAAGCCTCCGGGTCTGGGACTTGAACCATGCAGTCAACCATGTAGCAATCCACTGCCTCCATTTGCTGGCCCCTATATTTTTTATTTATTTTAAAATAATTTTGTAATTAATTATTTATTTACTCATTTATTTATTTTAATTTTACCAGATAGGGACAGAGCCAGAGAGAGAGGGAAAGTGAGAAAACAAGCCACCAGGTCCAGGACTTGAACCATGGTCAGCCATGTGGGAGTCCTGTGCTCTTTACCACCAAGACAGAATTTAAAAAAATATTTTTTTTGAGAGCCTTTTGCTATAGGGTGCGTGTGCTCGCCAGAAAGACAGAGGCAGAGAGACAGAAAGCGAGAAATCAGCCCCCAGGGGGATGGCCACGCCACAATCCATTCTCCTCCCTTCTCCTCTCGGGATCTTGGGCATGCACGCACATGTACCCTGCTTGAGTTTAAGCCACCGGGTCCGGGACTCAAACTGCTGTTGACTACATGGGATTCCAGGAACATAGCCATTACGCCAACTGCTGGTTCCCCCTCATTTTTAATTCTAATAAACATTTTAGTGTAAGTATACCCTATGTAATATTTGGAATGTAGTTACACTAAGTTGTGTATATTTTCATTTAAAGTCAGGATTTGTCTTTAATATTTGGGGAAAAGTGAATAAATATTATATTTTAATTAAGCACTAATATTAATATCATTTTTAAAAATAATTATTGGGGACCAGCAGGTGATGTGGTGGCTAAGGCGCTGGACACTCCCACATGGTCGACCATGGTTCGAGTCCCGGACCTAGTGGCTTGCTTTCTCGCTTTCCCTCTCTCTCTCTCTGGTCAAATGAAAATAAATGAATAAATAAAAGTAAAAAAATATTTAAAAAGAATTATTTTATTTAACTTTATTTTCATTTGTCCAGAGTATGTGAGAGAGAGAAAAGGAAAAAGTAAGTCACCCGGTCCAGAACTTGAAGTGTGGTCAGCCATGCGGGAGTCCAGCGCCCCTAACCACCATGCCACCGGCTAGCCCGGGAATTGCTATTATGTAGCAAATAAATTCTTTATCTTCGTATAGCCCATGCAGTATTGGGGACACTTGTGATAAACTGTCCCTTCGTGAGTACTACTGATTCCTCTTCGTGAGTGGCCGCCCCTTGTCAGTGCCACCGCCAACCGCTACCTGACCCTGGGAGGCCCGCTTCAGAATGACTCTGGTCCCCATGCCCGGGCGCTCGTGCGGACGTGCGGACGTGGGGACAGCCACCCGAGGGCTCGGCGTCCGCGCCCGCCGCCGCCCTGACCTGTAGTCCTCGCGGGTGGCCACGAGGCTGGACACGTTCCGCAGGATGCCGCCGCCGCTCTCCATGATGGCCAGCGAGTTGCTCTGGCACTTGTAGGTCAGCGTGCTCACCAGGAAGCCCAGCGCGCCGTTCACCTGGCAGATGGCCGCCTTGTTCTCCGTGCTGTGGGCCGACAGGTTCCACAGGGCGCTGAGCACGCTCTTCAGGGTGGACTCCTGGGCACGGAGAGGGGCAGGGTCAGCCTGCAGTCCGGCAGGGCCAGGGCAGGGGGGAGCCCTCAGCTGGGAGGGCGGGGCCAGGGCAGGAGGGGCGGGGCTAGAGCAGAGGGGGAGCCCTCAGCTGGGAGGGCGGGGCCAGGGGCCGGAGTGAGGCCCTGGCTGCTGGCCCACCCTCTCTGCCCTCTCCCCGCTGGCCCAAGGACATTTTCAGAGAACAAGGGTATAAAAACAAACAGCCATCTGCGCTCTCCGGGCCACAAGCCCGAGGCCAGGCCCGGCTCGCAGCGCCCACCTTGGCGGCCCGCAGGACGCACTCCATCAGGGCGGTCATGCTGCCGACCTCCCGCAGCACCTTCTTGCTGTTGATGTCGGCCCGCCAGGACAGGTTGCGCAGGATGCTGGACACCACCTGCAGCGGGGCGGGCGGCAGGGTGGGACGCGGGCCTTGCTGCGGGGCGCCCCTGCTACTGACCCCAGACAGGGCGGGCTGCAGGGGAGGGAGGTGGAGCCTCAGCTGCCCGCCCCACCTTGTGCGCCCTGGGGTACCTGGTGCAGCTCCTCGCTGTCCGACGCCAGCTGGGCCACGATGGCCTCCATGCACCCCCGGCGAGCGCACAGGGCGGCCTGTGGACGGACACGGGCGGGGCACGGCATGAGGGGGCTGCCCTACCTAGGCTGTCTGCTGGGGCTCCACCCTGGACGCCGAGCTGCCGGGTGGGGGGCTGCCCTGCTGCCCAGGAAACGCTCTGGCAGGCCCAGGCGGAGGCCCCGCCCCGGCCCGGGACAGGAAGGCACCTTCTAGCGGCCAAGCAGTCCAGCCACCCCCTCCCCACCCTCTGTATCCCCGGGACTGGGGCGAACTGGCGGGCCCCTGGGTGTGCAGGGGTTTTCCCGCCCCCGCCGCCGCACCTTGTTGGCCACGTCCCCGAAGGTGAGGTTGGTGAGGGTCATGCCCGCGTAGCGGCGCAGGGCAAGGTTCAGTGGGTCTCGCGTCATCTTGTGCATCTCGTAGTCCACCTGCAGCAGCTCCGCCACGGCCTGCAGCCCGCCTATGGGACGGGACCGGGAGGCGTTGCCTTGCCTGCCGCCTGGCCCCTGCTGGCAGGGCTCCTGCAGCCTGTTGGCCCTGGCCCCTGCGACGCTGCCTCGGCCTCACCAGCGCCCCAGCGTGCTTTATAACCAGGCGAGCACCCCGGGGCACCCGCAGTAGCCCACTTCACGCACGCACACCGGGACTGAGCGTGCGGTCCTTCTCCTCCGTTGCTGACGGAGAAGGCTGGAATCCCCAACCTGAACCTGCAGCGGGCCGCCCGCCCACACGCACACATGCTCACATACACTCCACACGCTCACATGCATCCGCATTCACGCACGCAGGCACGCCTTCTCACTCCCACACGTGCCTGCATACAGATTCGCTCACGCTCACACGAAACCCAGGGCAGCCTCGTGCTTGATCACGGCGGGCCCACTCCCTGTGCCCTGGGCCTCCCGCCACCCCGCTATTCTGAGGCCCCCAAGTATGGCTGACTGCTTGCCCTGGGTGGGGTGAGGCCCCGAGACCTTGGCTCAAGTTGTGCGTGACTCACACCAGGTGCTGTCCCTCTATGCGCCTTGGTGTGTGGTCCTGAGTGGACAAGCAGACTACCCAGCCTCTGGCCCATGCTGCTGAGGGGGCAGCAGGTGTGCGGGGCTGGAGGGCGCCTCGGAGGAGGCAAGGGACACTCACCCAGCTCGTTCATGGCGCGGCGGTACTCCTCGTCAAAGGACAGCTTCATTACCGCACAGGTGGCCTGGCAGATCTGCGGCTCGATGGGGGCGGGGGCTGTGGGCAAGGCGGCTGGGTGGGAGCTCGCTCATGCTGGAGTGTCCCGGGGGTCCCCGAGGTGTGCACACGCGTTGCCCGCCCCTCCAGTCCTCTCTGACAGGGTTTCCGAGTCTGCCTCCCCCAGCCTCGCAGGGGTGGAGACAGGGCCCCCATTCCCACCTCGGGGTCACGTTTTGTCCCTGTGTACTGGGCGAGGCCGCCAAAGCAGACCTGGCCGTCTTGGCCAGCCCTTCCCACAGCCCCCAGCACAGCCTTCGCGTCTGCCATGGCAGCACCGCAGGCAGCGAGGGCCAGTCCCCGCTGCAGCCCACTGCAGGAGGGGGTCCCGGAGGTCGCACACTCACCGCCTCCGCCGCCCTCGGGCCCGCCGTCCCGAGCCTGCAGCCAGTCCCAGCAGGCC
>NW_006209805.1:993717-997570 GCF_000334495.1 Tupaia belangeri chinensis | reverse complement strand
CAAAGGGCAGCTTCATTACCGCACAGGTGGCCTGGCAGATCTGCGGCTCGATGGGGGCGGGGGCTGTGGGCAAGGCGGCTGGGTGGGAGCTCGCTCATGCTGGAGTCGTCCCGGGGGTCCCCGAGGTGTGCACACGCGTTGCCCGCCCCTCCAGTCCTCTCTGACAGGGTTTCCGAGTCTGCCTCCCCCAGCCTCGCAGGGGTGGAGACAGGGCCCCCATTCCCACCTCGGGGTCACGTTTTGTCCCTGTGTACTGGGCGAGGCCGCCAAAGCAGACCTGGCCGTCTTGGCCAGCCCTTCCCACAGCCCCCAGCACAGCCTTCGCGTCTGCCATGGCAGCACCGCAGGCAGCGAGGGCCAGTCCCCGCTGCAGCCCACTGCAGGAGGGGGTCCCGGAGGTCGCACACTCACCGCCTCCGCCGCCCTCGGGCCCGCCGTCCCGAGCCTGCAGCCAGTCCCAGCAGGTCTCGCAGTAGGCGCGGATCTGCTCCAGTACATGCAGCACGCGCATCTCCTTGCGCGCCAGGCCCTGGTCCGGCTGCGAGAAGACGATGTTGTGCAGCGCTGCGTTGGCGCGCATGCGCGCATCCTTGGCGCCCGGCGCCCCGGGAGACCCAGCACGACCTCCCGCCCCCGCCTCGGCGCCGTGGAGGATCTGCAGCAGCAGCGGCAAGCAGCCAGACCGGCGCATGGCCACGCAGCTCTCTGGCGAGCTCGACATGGCCAGCAGCGTGCGTGCCGTGTCCTCCTGGTCGCGTGTCGCCAGCATGGACAGCAGCCAGAAGACCACCTCCACCTGTGGGGCACACGGGTCACAGTGGGGGTCCCAATGCAACGCCCTCTCCCGTCAAGGGCCTCAACCGCTACAAGCCTGCTACCCGTCGGGCGACCACCCCCACACTGGAGGGGAGCCTTAGGGAGAAACGCCCAGCAGGGGCCCAGCCCACCTGCCAGGACTCATCCCAGCGGCCCTCCTGCACCTTGGGGCTACATGGAGGCGTGAGAGAGGGTCTGAATCTGGGTCTCCCAGGCTGGTGGCTGCCCCCGCACTGTCCCCCTGCAGCCCCCCCACCTTGCTGTTGCCCGGCTGTGGTGTGCCGTCCTCGGGGTGTGTGGGGACCTCGGTCTCAGGGTCTTCATCCACGGGCACCGACTTCACCGCTAGCAGGGCCTGTGGGGAGAGCGCCAGGCCTGGGGTTCAGTTGGTAGCGCCCCACGGCGATGTAGGTGGGGACTGTAGACTGATTCTGATTCCTGCCTGGCCTGGACCTGGCCCTCTTGGTACCTGGGGTTCCGTCTGCTGCACGCGGTCCTGAGCCTCCAGGAGCTCCTTGTCAATCTGCTCCAGGCGCGAGGCACGGATCTGCAAGGACAGCTGGCGCTGGGCGGAGCCTTCCCGAGTGGCGGCCCCGCCCCTAAAGTCCGCCCCAAGGCACAGTCCCGGCCACTCAGCTCTTGGCTCCGCCCACTCCCCGGAGCTTTACCCACTGAGGGGACCCGCACTGTTCTGGGACTCTGGCCTCTGAGCATGGCCTGGCCTCCCAGGACTCTACCCACCAGCAGCTCTGGCATTCGGCTCCTCCTCCAGAGCCAGGCCCCACCCACCAGCCTCTGCCCCCTGATTCCGGGGACACGGCTCCGCCCACGTGCGTCGCCGGCCCCCTGCGCACCTGCGCCCTCTGCACCATCTCATCCGAGGTGCCAAAGCGCTCCTCCATCAGCGATCGGATGTGCTGGGCCTCGAACTCCAGCTGCTGCCGGATCAGGTCCATCTGCATCGAGAACTGCTGGGAAGGGCGGGCACAAGAGGGGCTGCGTGAGCGCAGACAGAGGCCTCCCGGTCCCCGACCCGGCTCCCCTCCTCACCGTCTCCACGTGTGGCAGCTCGTCCAGGCGCTTGGACAGGCCTTGCAGCTGCGAGTAATACCAGAGCTTCTCCTTCTCCTCCAGCAGGAAACACCTGCGGAGGGCAGCGGGCGCAGCTCGCGGTGGGCCACTGCAGGGGCGCGCATGCGGATGGGGGCGCTTACTCCCCCAGGTACCCCAGTACTGGGGTGGGGGCGGGCACGGAAAATGAACCAAAGGAAAGAAGGCAGTTCCATTGCGTAGTCTGGTCCTTGGGGACAGACTGACGGGGCTGTTCTGACCCTAACCCTTTCCAACACTTGGTAATTTCTCTCCAGTTGTACGGAGCTACCTTCAGGTTTAGAGTGCTCCAGGTGCAGCTGAGTCCACTTTTAATAACCCTGCCAGCATGCACTGCTGTCCCCATCTCAGAGCGTTTTGGGGACTTGTCTCGCACCACAGACTGAACACCAGACTGTTCTTGAACTACCCAATCTGACCCCACACAACCCCGGAGCTGAGCCTGGCACCCCCTGCCTCCTCCTGCTGGCCCTACGCCCAGATTTCTTGGGCCGTGTCCCTCTCTCTACAAAGGCTGCCTTGAGACCCTCTGGCTCTGGGCCTTGGCACTAGACATAGTCCTGTTCTCCGCGACGCCTGTGCGGCGGGGACCCCTGGGGACGTCTCCTGGGAGCCTGCTCCTCTGCAAGGAACGCCCCATCCTCTGTCCTCCAGGAAGGGTTGGAGGAGACATGGACTGGGGCGAGGGCTGAAGCCACTCAGGGGGTTGGGGCAGGCTGGAGGGCGGGGCCTGTGCGGAGGCGAATCAGAGGCGGCGGTGGGCGGGGTCTGGCTGAGGGCGTGGCTATGCAGCCCTCACCGTTCACGGTCCAGTTCCTCCAGCAGTCGGATGGTGGCCCGGCTCAGCTCCCCAAAACTGTCTTTGGAGGGCCCCGAACTGTGTCCCGGGCTTCCCTCGGGGGTGTGGGCGGCGGGCTCGGGGCCCAGGGCTGGCGGCTGAAACTTGAGGTTGTACAGGCTGGCGATGTCCATCTGCAGGGCTGGGGTGGAGAGGGAGTGAACCAGGTGGGCGCCCTGCCCGCCCTGGCCACTGGCTCGCCCGGGGGCCCAGCCCCTCACCCCTCAGCTGCTCCAGCACCTCTGTCTGCCCCGAGGACACCAGCACGCGTGCCTCCTGCTCCAGCTTGCCCTGCAGGTGGCTGAGGACCTCCTGAGGGGACAGGAGAGAGGGTGGCCGTCGTGCCGCCCTCCTCGGGGTGCAGCGCCCGCGCTCCCCCTGCACCCCAGCCCTCGTCCTGCTGCAGCCCCCCACCTTCATGCCTGACGTCTCTGTCTCCAGCTTGGAGAGGTGGCTGGAGTTGTCGCGAAGCTCCTGCCTCAGGTGGCTGTTCTCAGCCTTCAAGGCCTCCACCTGCCGCACCAGCTGCTCGAACGGTGCCACAGAGCTCGTCATCTTCAGCTCCTGCAGCGCCTGCGGCCACAGGGTCACTGTCCACTAGGCCTGCGGGTACGGCCCCAGGCAGCCCCGACCCGAGCCTCTAGAGCACCAGGCCCCAGCAATCACGGGGCACAGACAGGTGGCAGGAGTGACAGACACAGGAAATGACAACAGGGGTGGAGCAGAGCCGTCGCATGGGTGTTCAGGCACACACAGCCCAAAGACCCAAGTGACCACCGGGCTCCAGGACGCACGTGCGGTCAGCCCAGCAGTCCCCCGTGTGACCCAGGACATGGACCACTGGGGCCAAGCCAGCAGGCTCCCACACAGCACAGGGCTGTGCCCACCGACGCAGCGGCAGCATCTCCTGCCGCGAGGCTGACAGCGGAAGGGCTGGGTGGGCAGAGGCCGCGCGGTGGAGGCCCAGGCAGCGGGACAGAGGGACCCACCCACACCTCGCCCAGGCCTGCAGCCCCACCCCTCCTCGCGCTGGGAGCGGGGAGCTACCTGGCCAGCCGTCAGCCTCCTGCGGGCCCCCTGTCCCCCGCT
>NW_006209805.1:991599-993254 GCF_000334495.1 Tupaia belangeri chinensis | reverse complement strand
TCCTTTGTGCTTCTCGACCGCAGCCAGCCTCCCCGGTCCAGCTGGCCGGTCTCCTCCCTCAGCTCGGCCTCCCACCAGAGCCCCCCACACCCCCCCTTTGTTCCCTTCCCATCAGTGCTCGCCCCTCCCTCCGCCTTTGTCTGAGATGGGCCAATGGCAGGCTGTCTCCTCCGCCACCTCCTCCCTGGGAGCCCCCTCCTTCCCAAGTCAGCCCTGTCCAGGGGACACCCGCTCGCCCTGCCCACCACTGGCCAGCATACGCTCACTGCCCACCGCCTTCCCCCAGGACCCCCCCATGGTAGCAAGAGGGCAGCAGGCTGGGGTAGGGCGCCCACCGGGCTGTTCCCGGGGGAGGAGGTGACGCGGGGACTGTCCCAGTAGGGAAGTGGACAGGGCATGGCTGGAACCCGCGCTGCCCTGGGGGCCAAGACGCGCCCCTCCAGGCCTCTGAGGAAGGGGCGGGCCTCACCACCTGGCGCCCGTGTGCAAGGGGGTCGGGTGGAGGGCCCAGCAGGCACAGGCCGTGGGGTCACCGTCTCCACCCCCGCCGGACACTGACCATGCCTGACTGTCGGCGATCAGGCCTGGGGGCCCACAGGGAGCCCTCCTGCAGCCCGCCCCTCCCCCACGGTGCCGTGGCTTACCCCCGACACTCCAGTCCCTCCGTGCCCTCCTCGGCAGCATGGCAGTCAGCCTGGCCTCCCCGGCCTGTCCACCAGCACCCCAGGCCCTGCCTGGCTGGACCGTTGCTCCTGCACATCCCCCACACTACCGCAGCCTCTCCGGCCTCTGCATGCAGCCAGAGGGGCGTTGAGTGTCACAAATCGGATCCCACCTCCATGGATCCCGAGTACCCGCAGAAGACGTGACTCCACATTCATCCTGACTCCCCTAAAACTGGCCACTCTGCCCCCAGGCCTTTGCCGACTGCCCAGTGCCATGCCCTCCAGGAAGCCCTCCTGTCTGCCCTCTGCCAGGCTCTTAGGGGCCTCCTTGGGGCCCCCAGACGGCTCCCAGGGCTGGGGCTGGGCTGACTGGGGCGGGTGGCCGCACCATGGGGAAGGCCGTGAGGCGGGTTCCATCTCCCTGCAGTGCAAACCCCGGTCACGGGGCAGGATTCTGGCTCCCGGAGAGGTGCACACAGGCCTGCCCGCAGCCCCTTGCTCGCCGCCCGTCATCGCTGAGAGGCCCGGATGTGGAAGCCCGGAGTGGGTGTGCGCGAGGGGCAGGCTGCAGCGCAGACGCCCGCCTCGCCCAGGTCCCGCCTGCACCCTGGAGAGCTGGGGCTTGCGTCTGTGCGGGCGGGCCAGGCAGGGAGGAGGGTCCGGGACCCGGACACCGGGTGGAGTCACACCCTCCACCCTCCGCCCGGGGGCGCACCTCTTACTTGCAGCCGGCAGGCGGGGATTCTGGGGCCTGGGGCCTCGGCCCTCTGGGTAGCTCCGCCGCCCCGCCTGAAATCCGGGCCCTGGGAGGTTGCGGGGCGCGGCCACCAGGACCCCGGGGTCTCCACAGCACGGCTAGGGAGCTGGGGCGCACAAAGCCCGTCCAGGCCTGGCCAGGCGGCGCCGCCGCTCCCGGCGCTGGGCGAGACCACCGCGAGCGGGGGAGGATGCGGGATGCGGGATGCAGGCGCTGTGGCCAATGGCAGGGCG
>NW_006209805.1:989740-991589 GCF_000334495.1 Tupaia belangeri chinensis | reverse complement strand
TACGGCCAATGGCTGCTTGGGGCGGGAAGGGGCGGCCGCGGGCTCAGGGCTGCGATTGAAGAGGGCCACCGTCCCCGGTGCAGGGGACGCCCCAGGGCCCAGGACCCCGTGTCCGCCACCCCCTGGCAGGGCGAAGCAGCCCCCTGGGCATCCCGGGCTGGCCGCGCACCATGTGGAGGGCGACGCCAAGCCTCGGCGCTTACAGCAGAACCTCGGACGTGGAGGTTCCCGGCAGGGAGGCGGCCACGCGGCCTGTCCAGATGCGTCAGGGCGGGCCGGGCGGGGATCGCAGGGCTCCTGAGCCTGGAGAGCCGGCACTCTGGGGACGCCCGGGCCCCGCGCCCCTCCGCAGCCCTCCCTGCTCCTGCACAGAGCGGCAGGTCTCCTGTGGCCCTCACACCACGCGCCGGTGTGTCCGTCTCCCTGGGTCTGAGCCCAGCCTGGTCTTGCTGTCCGTGCCGCCCACAGCAGCCGGCAGGGTGGACAGGGCGCAGGGCCGGGGCGGACGGTCCTTTCCAGGCCTGGGGCCCAGGGCGAATCATCCCTGTCTGGCGCCTGGTTCTGTGAGACAGGGCTGGGGCGGGAACGCCAGGAGGGCGGCGCTGCGCCCTGCTGGGTCTGGAGCTCAAGTCCCAGGCCCGGTGTCCGGGCGTGGGGGGTGCCTCGGGCGAGGGGCTCCTTCCAGGACAGTGGTGATCAGGAGGGGAGGCTACGGACCGACGGACAGTGCATGTCCAGTGGGGCTGCGGAGAGCGGAGGGCGGCCTGGGCGCGGCTGGTGTGGGGAGGGCACCGAGCCCAGCTCTGTCCCCACCCCCGGTGACCTCAGCGTGTCTCTCTGTCATACGTTTCCGGCTTTGTCCACTCTGGGAGGGCTGGATAATCCCTGCTTCCTCCGTTGGGACCAAGTCTCAGATGTCACATCCCCCCAGGCCCCTCTCAGGCAGGGGCTGGGGCCCAATGTCCTGCCCTGTCCATGAACTCACGGAGACCCAGTCTAGGTGGCGCCGGGGAGGGGCGGAGGCTCCTCAGACTGGGGACTTGTAGGGCCGAGACCCCAGGGCAAGGTGTCCTTGACAGCAGACCCCTGTGCCACAGGGCCCTGGGCCCTGAGACTCCCCAAGTCCTTGATCCTGCAAATCTTCGGGCCACAGCTGGCCCGGGGTACCAGGCCCAGGACCTGGGCCTCCCGCCTTGCTGGGTCCTCCCATCTCAACCCTGCGACATCCCGCATCCCTGCCAAGGGTGTCCTGCCTCCCTACTCCTCCAGGACGGGAGGGGAGGGCGCAGTGAGGAAAGAGGGCGCACAGGCCCAGGAAACCGCGCCAGGGCGGCGCCCAGCGGCCCGTCAGCACCGCGGACAGCTCCCGCCGGACGCCTGGGCTCTGCGCTCGGGCTCTCCGTCCGCTCCAGGCGTGACCTTGGGTTTCCCGCCGCGGCCCTGGCCTCAGTGTCCCCATAAACAGGGGCTGTCACAGCCCAGGGATTCCAGACCACTAAGGAGCCGGGGCGCGCTCGGGCCACTGGGGACGGCAAGTACGGCATCTGCTCGGGGAACGCAGAGCGCTACGCAGGGCCGGGGCCGCTGGCATGCACGGGCGGGACCTCCGCGCAGCGCGCCCCGGCTGCCCCGCGCCGGCCCAGGCTCGGCGTCCGTGAGATGGGAAAGGGCTCGAGGGTCTCAGGCCGAGGGCCGAGACGGGCAAGGCCTGCGCTTGCGCAGACTGGGGGTGCGGGGTCCGCTGCAGCGAGGGGAGGGGCCCCCGGCCCCGGGAACCTCCGAGGCGGTTTCCCCGGCAACTGTCTCCAGAGCGACAGCCCCAGACCCCCGACCCGACGTGTGTCCCCCG
>NW_006209805.1:986869-989436 GCF_000334495.1 Tupaia belangeri chinensis | reverse complement strand
AGTTCCGACGCCGCCCGGGCTCGAGCCCCTCGTCACTCAGGAAATCTTGCTGCCCCCAACAGAGTCCCCGGCCCTGGGGCAGTTCCTGCTGGGCCCCCAGGAGGCGCGAGTCCGGGAGGCGGTGGGCAGAGCTGGGACGCGAGCCCCGGCGCTCACCAGCGCCCTCTGGTGACCGCGAGAACAGACCGCAGCAGCGCGAGAAAATAGGACCCAGGGGACTCGACAGGTGGGGAGGACGCGGGGCCGGGAGAGAGGACACTGGGGTGGGGTGGACACTAGGAGGGGGCTGGGAGGGCACTGGGGTGCACACCGACGGTGGACACCATGGACAGGAAGCTGGAGGTGGACTCTGGGAGTGGCTGCTGGGTCCAGTCTGCAAAGGGCAGCAGAGGACGTCTAACAGAACCGAGCTGGGGAATGGAGCGAGCCCCTAACTTGAGGGGGACCACGGGGCGGCCAGGGCTGGTGAGAGGCGGTGGACTGAGACGCGGTCCTGGGTGCCCAGGGGCTGTGCAGCGCCCGGGCATGTGGTCCCCCATGGCCGGCACACACGCTCAGGTGGAGAACAAGGCAGAGCAGCCCACTGGCCACGGTGGCTTGAAAGCACCAGAAAGGGGGTGGCCCTGAGCCGGGAATGCAGTCTGAACACCTTGGTGCACCCACAGAGGTATACTGAAGCCAGAGCCGGAACCCCATGTGGGATTTTATTTCTGAGGTTTCTGTGCTTGCCAGACAGGCGCAGTGAAGTTAAGGAAGAACTCACCAGTCCCTTCTCCACCCTTGCCCTGGGGTTTGAGCGTGCACACGCCTGGTATTTCCAAGCCACCAGACCCAGATCCAGGACTTGAACCAGTTTGCTATGTGGGAGGGAGCCCGGCAACGCATCACTGCCACCTGGCGGCCCTGTGGTGCATTACTTTGGAAGACATGCCAGAAGACTAGAGCAGCAGCTGTCACAGGACTGACTACCCAACCAAGGGTGCGGGCGTGCCCAAGACCAGAGGGGAGAATGGATTGCACGTGGCCACCCCCCCTCCCGGGGGGCAGGCGACTCGCTTTGTGTCATTCTGGGGAGCACAGGCACCCTATACCAGAAACCTCGAAAAAGTACCGGAGGACAAGCCTAACTGCGGTTGGAGGGGCAGGCCTGGCTTGCTTCTCTCCTGTCCCTCTATGGTCAAGGTAAAAAGTCCCAGAGGAGCCAGCTGGTGGCAGAGGCCCAGGTGCTGGACCCCACATGACCGTGTGCTCAGTTGTATCTGCGCATGTGTCCAAAGCCACAGGACGCAGCTTGGCTGACCCCCGCCAGACTCAGTCCTTCTGCCAGGGTCTCTTGCCCACCAGAGAAGGCAGCATGGCGGCACAGTGCCATCCCTCTTCCACTTCTCCATCCCAGGAGGACTCGGGGCATTTCTAAAAAGATTTTATTTAACTTCATCTTGGACAGAGCAAGGGACAAAAGCCAAAAAGCAAATCACCAGGTCAGGGACTCTAACTGATCCTCTCACCTGTGGCCATTCTTCTTCAGGCCCACAGAGCCGGGCCTTGCCTGGCTACCTCCCATCATGCACCGGGGACGAGTCACAGAACTCAGTAGGAATCGTGGAACCTGCAGGGGTCTGGCTGGGATGCAGACACCGTGGCCCAAGGCCAGGGGCTCCAGCACTGCTGCTCCAACCTCAGCCTTCCCGCATGGCCTTCACTTTTCTGAGGCATCTCTCCACCTCTGCAACAGGGTCCCAGGCCTGGCTTGGCACAGGAGGGCATGACCCACCCAAACCCTTGCTGTGTGGGGGGACCCACTGCCGGGCCACCCGGGCCTACCTCGCTGCATGCACTCTCATGCCAGGGGTGTATGTGGGGGGAACACTGCCAGGTCCCAGCCGGCCCTGCTGCAGCTCGACCAGACCAGGGCTGACTGCCCTGTGTGGCCAAGGCCATGGCCTGAGCCTGGGGCAGCACCACCTCCCACCAGGAGACAAGCCCAGAACCTCAGCAGCTGCCCCGCCGGGGTGAGAGTTGTGCCCGCAGGTCAGACACTCCACAACCTCCCGTAGGTTGCCCACTCCCTGCAGACTGCAAACCCAGAGACCAGACCACCAGCCACCTGTCGGTGACAGGAGCGGAGGAGCACTGCCCCGGAGCCCCGGCGCAGAAGGACAGGCACAGTGGGACAGGGACCAGCGCCTTTATTGGGCAGGCGGCTACTTGAGCGGGATGAAGCGGGAGGAGTGGGTGGCGCCGATGCCCGGCCGGCCGTGCTTCACAGGCTTATAGGTGATGGAGAACTCGCCCAGGTAGTGGCCGATCATCTCGGGCTGCGGGGAGGGCGGGCAGGGTGTCAGCGCCGGCGCCGACGTGGCGCCCCGCTCTCCCCCAAGCCCCGCTCCCGGGCGGGCCAGCACGCACCTTGATCTCCACCTGGTTGAAGGTCTTCCCGTTGTACACGCCCACCATGCTGCCCACCATCTCGGGCAGGATGGTCATGTCGCGCAGGTGCGTCTTCACCACCTCCGGCTTCTCCATGGGCGGCGCCTCCTTCTTGGGCTTGCGCACGCGCTTGAGGC
>NW_006209805.1:986167-986694 GCF_000334495.1 Tupaia belangeri chinensis | reverse complement strand
TTCTGGGCTGTTTCTGCTGCAGGGGGCGCGCCCCGCCGCAACTCAACTCGGGCGCAAATGCACGGGCGCCCGGCGACAGCCGAGGACCGGGGAGTCACGTGGGGGACGGCGGCGGAACGGCGAGCCTTCTGCTGGCCCCTCTCCCTAAGCCTTGGCACGCCGAGTGCCCCAAAGACCCCAGAGCTGAGAATACTGCTCCCCGGAGCCCCCCATTCTCCGGAGCTACCCACTCTCCCCGATGCCCCGTACTCCCCCACTCTCCGGAGCCCTCCTCTCTCCCCGGAGCCCGCCACTCCCCGCCGCCCCTTACTAGGACATGTCCAGGAGCTGGTCCAGATCGACGCCGCGGTACGTGAACTTGCGGAAGGTCCGTTTCTTCTTCTGCTCCACTTCCGCCTAAGCGGGCGCGACCGGCGTCAGCGGGGGCCCAGACCCCGCCGCCCGCGGCCACGAGCGCCCCCACGCACGCGCCCCGACCAGCCCGGCCCGGGAGGCACTCACCGCTCCGGGGCCCGGGGCCGCAGGGG
>NW_006209805.1:979402-981901 GCF_000334495.1 Tupaia belangeri chinensis | reverse complement strand
ACCTCGGGCCGGCTAGAGCGCGGATGGAGGCGGATCGGCCAGGCCGAGGCGCTCCAGAAGCCACACTCACCATCTTGACGACTCCGGAGAAAGGACCGGGCGGCCCGCGCCTGCGCAGTTATCGCGAGGCTGCTTGCGCGCACCGCCCCTTCGGCCGTCCCTACGCATGCGCTTCTGCCTTCCCGTCGACGCCGCGCGCCCCCTGCCGTCCGGAGGGCAGAGCGCAGGCCGCGGGGCCCTAGCTGGGGCACTGCCCCCTGAGGCTCAGGCCTGTGTTCTGTGGTCTACACTATGGCTCCCACCCCAGAAGTATGCACGCTGCCCTAGTGTCTGTGGTAGGTGAGGTGCGGATTGCGGTGGGGGCGCCCCGGTAGCCGAACTCCAGGCAGGAGGTCACAGGACAAGGCATGAGAGCTAAGAGCAGGCGGGGGACAGCGGGGACACCACCTCCCCAGGAAGGACCGGCTAAGCTGTAAGGACAAGGTGCCAGGGGTTACACCTGCTGGGCGCGCAGAGCAGGCGGGTGATGCCGCGACCCGGGGAGCCGCCCCCGCCCCCAGTATGGCGGGTGGGGGGCAGGGGGGTGATGCTGGTGACCCCGCCCCCACCCCGCCTGCAGGTCGGGGCACCCCGGTGATGCTGGGGACCCTGGCAAGCACATGCAATAATCTATTTAAAAAAAAAAAAAAGAAATGGTAAAAAGTGAAAAATAGAGGCCAGCCCATGGCCTGGTGGTTAAGATGGCTGGGATCCCACAGGGCCAACGGCAGGCATGGTTCAAATCCCGGACCATCAGCTTGAGAAACACGAGTGCCCAAAAGCCTGAGAAGGGAGAAGGGCGTGTAGTGTGGCCGTGGCCAGAGGTACTTTCTCACTCTTCCTCCCTCTCTTCAGCAAGCACCAACACCCTATGGCACATTGAAAAAACGGGGGCCAGCAGGTGGCGTGCTGGTTAAGAGTGCTGGGCTCCCACATAGCTGACTGCAGTTCGAATCCCATACCTGGTGGCTTGCTTTCTCACTTTCCTTCTCTCTCTCTCATTGTCCTTCTCTGGTCAAGATAAATAATCCTTTCATTAAAAATGAATGCAAATAAAAGCACAGGTGTAAAAAGCCCCAGGGCAGGGAACCAGCAGTTAGCGTAATGGCTATGTCGCTGGACTCCCACGTAGTCGACCGCGGTTCGTGTCCTGGACCCGGTGGCTTAAAACTCACGCCGGGCGCGTGTGCGTGCGTGCCCAAGATCCCGAGAGAAGGGATTGCGGCGTGACCATCCCCCCTGGGGGGTGATTTCTCGCTTCCTGTCTCTATGTCTCTCTCTCTGTCTGTCTGGCGAGCGCACGCGCCCTACAGTGAAAATCTCTCCAAGAAAAAAAAAAAAAAAGCCCCAGGGCAGAAGTGGCAGGGTAGGGGCCAGCAGGTGGCGTGGTGGTTAAAGGCGCTGGGCTCCCACATAGCTGACTGAGGATCGAATCCCAACCTAGCAGCTTCCTTTCTCGCTTTCCCTTTCTCTCTCTGGCCAAATTAAAAAATAATAACAAATTAAATAGTTCTTTAAAAAAAATAAAAAGTGACCAAAAAGTGCCAGTGCACACCGAAGCGACCCGGCGCCAGGGCAGCCACACTGCGGGCCCTGCCAGTGGGGCATTCTGGACATGCCAAGGCCAGGTCCCCACGCGGGGAGGAGCCCATGGGTAGCACAGAAGGCCCCAACCCAAGCCAGAGGGTGGCCGGGAAGGTGAGGGCACAGATCCAACCGCTGGCCCGAAGGCTGCAGGGGAAGGAGCCTTGTGGGCCTGCGTGGGTCACTGTCCAGGAGCAGCGTGGGCTGGGGCAGGCGAGGCTGCAGCAGGGGACGAGGCTGATGTGGGGAGGGCTGCGGCGTGCCACGTGCACGGGGACGCTGGGGACACCGGCTGCTCAGGCTGCCTGCAGCATTCGTGTGCGTGTGTGCAAAAGCAAGGGCACCTCCCCGGGTGTGGCCACCGGGACCCCTCCTCCGGCCTGCCGGGCCCTGGATGTCTCTGGCTGCCTGGGCCAGCACCCCTTCCTCCAGCCCTTCTGAGCCGAGCCGCAGTCCATCTTCACAGAAGGCTGGAGTCGTGTCCACCGTGCACACTGTGCACACCATGGTGGCTCCTGACGCCGGGCCGTCCTGCCCCACCCCAGAACCCGTGGTGGTCTCCGTCGGGGAAGGGTGGGAGAAAACCCAGGGGCTCCAGGCAGGAAGATGGCCAGCCCGGCTCCTGGGGGGAGGGGGCACAGCCAGCCTCTCAAGGTGGCTAGGGGGCGTCCTGAGTGTCACAGGCCAAGGACCCAGGATCCCGAGACGGGCCGAGGCGGCAAACACAACATGGCACGGGCTCTAATCCAAACGCACTTCTCTTTATTCAAACCAGGGTCAAGCCGGGGTGGGAGACGCCCAGAACCCCCCGCAGGAGCGGCTTCCTTGCCGCGCAGCCGGCAGGCGGGGGCCGTGGTCGCGGGTGGCGCGCCGGCC
>NW_006209805.1:977823-978889 GCF_000334495.1 Tupaia belangeri chinensis | reverse complement strand
GCCAAGACCCCCCCGCGGGAGCGGCTCCCTTGCCGCGCAGCCGGCAGGCGGGGTCCGTGTCGCGGGCTGCAGCGCGGCCCCCATGGCCCTGCCACCGTCCCACAGGCCAGGCCACAAAAGCAAGGAGGGAACAGAACACAAACACGCTCAGTAGATCTCTTCGTGAAGCGCCCAGAGTTCCTGGGCCAAGGCCCAGCCCCAGGGCCCAGAGTGAGGGGACGGAGCGCCCCCACAGTGCCGACAGAAACCCTGTTTAAATTAAAAATAAGCAGTGTACATCGTAGAAAACTTCTCTTAAAAATCTCACAATTTGTAAATGTATATTTTTTCTTTAACATAAAGTTTACAATATACGGTAAAACAAAAGGCTCAGGAAAATAATTTCAAAAAAAAAAAAAAAAAGGAAGAAAAAGAAACCTGAAGTTTGAATTAAAGCTGAATACATTTTTTTAAACCCTGTTGTTGAACTAGTTACTTTTTTTTATTGTGCTGATGGGTTAGAGAAAGAAATATAGTTAAAAACCCACCCCCCCCCCCCCCCGCCAACGCCCCCCCCCCCGCCGAGTCGCTGCCCGCTGCCAGTCTGTGATTGTCACAAGTCCACGCTCCAGCCCCGGCCGTGAGACGCCCTCCGCGGCGCCCCTAGCGTCGGTAGGGGTGGAAGCCCTGCACGTTGTGGTTCTGGCCCCGTCCAAAGCCCCCTGCCGCTGGCGGGGGGGCCCCCCGAGCCTGGCACCGAGGGGCCCCCGTAAGAGGGGGGCTGCTGGCTGGGGTCCGAGAAGCCCTGTCCAAAGCCACTCAAGTCCTGCCCGTAACCTGCGGGGAGAGAGGCCCGTGAGGCTGGCGACAGGGCGGTCCCCACGCGAGGCGCCAAGTCCGCTCAGCAGGCGGACCCCAGCGCTCGGCCTGGGCCCCCCCAGGCAGGCCAGCAGCAGCCGGGGTCCAGCTCTCGCGGGGTCGGCAGAGGCCCCGGCGGCCACCCCAGGCAGGCACTGTTCCCGAGAGCCCAAGTCCCTGAAACCTGAGCGCCTTCCTGGGCCCTGCTGCCCCTGGCTTTAGGGCTGAT
>NW_006209805.1:970975-972427 GCF_000334495.1 Tupaia belangeri chinensis | reverse complement strand
GGACCCCAGCCCTCGGCCGGGGCCCCCCCAGGCAGGCCAGCAGCAGCCGGGGTCCAGCTCTCGCGGGGTCGGCAGAGGCCCCGGCGGCCACCCCAGGCAGGCACTGTTCCCGAGAGCCCAAGTCCCTGAAACCTGAGCGCCTTCCTGGGCCCTGCTGCCCCTGGCTTGAGGCCTGATGGACCCCAGTGATCCCGCGGACCAAGGGCCTCCACGAGGCGGCTGGCAGACACAGGCGGGCGCTGGGCCCACAGCAGCCCTGTGTCCCTGCGGCCTCCGGGCCGTCGCCCACACCGGACTCCCACCTGGCGGACGCCCCGCCAAGACACTGGCGGCATCCTGGCTGCCTACCGGCTGCACCTGTGGGGAAAAGGCCTCTGGGCCCACCTTGGTGCCACAAAGCCTCCTCGCTGAGCGGGCGGCTGTGCCCGCAGGCTGACTGGGCCGGGCAGCCCTTCTACCCTGCAGGGGCCTCAGGCCCAGGGAGCTTGGCTGCGGGGCAGGGCTGCCGGGCAAGGTGACAGCGTGCTCTTCATGTGGCAGGGGCGGGCCTGGCTCCTGCCCACTGCCCGGGAGGAAGCCCGTCGGAGGTCCCGACTGGGGGTGCAGGTGGCGGGCCGTGGAGGGAGAGGCGACACCTACCTAGGCCACGTCACTGCTCAGCCTGACCAAAAGGGTGTAAACAAAGTAGGGGCCGAAGCCTGGCGGGTCTGGAGAATAGGAACCCAGGCCTGGCGAGAGACGAGACCAGGGTGACCCACCACGGACGCCGGGCCGGGGGCGGGCCGACGCCCACACCGCCCGGCCCACCCCTGGCCACAGCTCGTCGGCTTGGGGACCCAGAGCAGGTGGTGCGGTGGGTGCCTCTGCCACATGGTGCCCACCAGGCCCTGCCCACCAGGGCGATGCTGACTGTCCCTGGGTTGAGCTCAGGTGGCTCCAAATCCGGGGCCCACCAGAGCCCGGGGTACAACGGAGCTGCCCCTCTTGCCTGGACAGGCTGACTGGGCAGGGCTGACCTGGCGCTGTCCTGCCACAGGCTCCCCTCTGAAGCCATGCACGTGAGCAAAGACCATGTCTGGGTGGTACCCACACCACGACAGGCGGCACGGCACAGCCCAGGCGACACTCGTGTCCGCACCTGGCAAGCTCAGTGCCCGGGAAGGGAGGGCAGTGATGCTGGAAACCGAAATCCCAAGGGCCCTGTCCAGCACACGGGGAGCCTGAGCCCCGCCACGTACCGGCACGCCACCCGCGGCCCCAGGGCTCAGCCTGCCCTGTACAGACCCCACCCGGCTTCCCTGCCCCGCGGCCTGGGGCAGGGCCAGGAATCTCTGCAGCTCTGAGAAGGACAGAACCCCAGGTGTGGCTGGGCCTGGGCTACAGCCACCTGCCCTGCACCCCAGCCAGTGCAGCCGCCGGCTGCGGGGAGGGCAGGAGCCGAGGCGGGGGGCC
>NW_006209805.1:965093-967319 GCF_000334495.1 Tupaia belangeri chinensis | reverse complement strand
AACCCCAGGTGTGGCTGGGCCTGGCCTACAGCCACCTGCCCTGCACCCCAGCCAGTGCAGCCGCAGGCTGCGGGGAGAGCAGGAGCCGAGGCTGGGGCCAGGCCTGGGCCCGAACCCGGTGCCGGAGGCCACTCACCATACTGGCTGTAGGGGAACTCGGGCTGGGCCGCCGGGGGCTTGCTCATATCCGGGGCGGCCTGAGACGGAGGTGGAGGGAAGGCCAGAGGTGCTGCCCCCGGAGTGGCGGGCGGAGGAGGGACCCCTGGAGGGGCAAACTGATCCGGTGGCGGAGGTGGGGGCCCATAGCCGAAACCTGTGGGCATTAGAGCAAGGACAAGGTGTGGTGTGCGGCAGGGCCTGGCCAGGTGCAGCCCCCATCCACACCCGCCCCGACGTGGCACTCCCACGGAGCTGTCTGTGGTTCGAGCCCCAGACCCAGTGGCTTCGAAATCAAACTGGGAGCAGGTCCGTGCCCCCAATCCCGAGGAGCGCGCGGAGAGGGGCCTATGGCGGGGCCATGCCTTGCGGGTGACTTCTCCCTCCCTCCCCCACCAAGCACATGTGTCCTGTGGAAGAAAAACAGAACACACCATCCTGGGACCAGCAGGTGGCGAAGTGGTTAAGGTGCCGGACTTTTATATGGCCAACTGTGGTTTGAGTCCTGGACCTGGTGGCTTGGAAACCAAGCTGGGTGCATGTGTGGGCATGCCCACATCTCAGGAGAGTGGAGAAGAGGCTGTGGCATGGCCATTCCTAGGGGGTGATCTCTCACCTTCCCTCTCCCTGTCTCTCTCCAGTGAGTGCAAACACCCCACACAAAAAAAACTATAAAAAACTGGAGGTGATCGGGAACCAGCAGTTAGCGTAATGGCTATGTCGCTGGACTCCCACGTAGTTGGACCGTGAGGCCCAGAATCATGAGCTTGAAAATCACACCAGGTGAGTATGCATACATGCCCAAAATCCTGAAAGGAGAATGGAAGAGAAGGGAATGCAACGTGGCCATCCTCCCATGGGATGATCTCTCAATTTCCCTCTCTTCATCTCTATCCGATGAACACAGGAACCCTATGGCAAAAAAAAAAAAAAAAAAAAAAAAAAAAAAAAAAAAAAAACTGGGGGTGATGGAGGTGTGAGGGGAGGGGCAAAGAAACCCTTCCCAGAGCCAGGACGTGTAAAGCCCTCTGTCAGGGATGGCGTGCGGCAGCAGGTGGCTGGTGGCTAAGGCGCCGGGCTGCCCCGGGGCGACGGTGGCTCCAGGCCGGAGCCGGCAGCCTGGTTTCTCACATGCCGTCTCTCCGGCGAGCGCACACGCCCTACAGCAAGTCAGAAGTAACGAGAATAAATGAAACACGGGACCGGCAGACGGTACCACGGTTATGTGGCTGGACTCCCACGTAGTTGACTGTGGTCTGAGTTCCCCCCGCGGCTTAAAACCCTTGCCGGGCAGGGATGCCCACAATCCCGAGAGGAGAATGGAGCAGGGAACTGCGGCGCAGTCACCCCCAGGGGTGGTCTCTTACTCTCTGTCTCGCTCTGGCCAGGGTGCATGCCCTTTAGCAAACACTCTCTGAATAACGACAACGAAGCCCCGAAAGTGATGTATATGGTGAAATCCTTCATCTAGCATGCCAGCCCAGATGGCGGTGTGGTTGGGGCGGCTGGACCCCGCGGGCGGACGGCACGGTTCCAGTCCTCCACTTGGCTTGGAACATAAGCCAGGCATGCGCACGCTCACCATCCCGAGGAGCCCGGAGAAGGGGCTGCGCACAGCCATCCTCCCCTCCCGGAGGGGGCTTTCGCACTCTCCCTCTCCCTCTCTGTGTCTCCTGCAACTGTATGCAGCTGGAAATTAAATAGGAAATTAAAGAGAGAGAGAGACAGATGAGAAAACTATCTACGACCTGACTGGCCCTGCAGGCTTGCAGTTAAGGGAGTCAGGCCTGCACAGCCTGCTGTGCAGTCTGAACATTGGCTCCGGTGGCTTCAAAAACACTCTAGACATGGGACCAGCAGTTGGCATAATGGCTACATCACTGGACTCCCATCTAGACAACCGCGGTTTGAGTCCCGGGCCCGGTGACTTAAACTCACGCCGGGCGCATGTGCGTGCATGCCCAAGATCCCGAGAGGAGAATGGAGGAGAAGGGATTGTGGCGTGGCCATCCCCCCGGGGGTGATTTCTTGCTTTCTGTCTCTCTGGCGAGCGCATGTGCCCTATAGCAA
>NW_006209805.1:963139-964568 GCF_000334495.1 Tupaia belangeri chinensis | reverse complement strand
GGGCCCATGTGCCCCCAAAAAAAAAAACCCCAAAAAAAAAAAAAAAAAAAAAAAAAAAAAAGAGAGAGAAACACTCTAGACGCCGTGCCCAAGTACGGACGACGGGATGGGGAAACAGAGAAGGGGCCCGAGCGTGACCCCGTCCTACAGCGGGGCTGTCTCTCTCTCCCACACTCCAGTTTGCGCTCACGCTCTGGCAGTCTGAGAAATGAGACAGAGCCCACCACTGCCCCCGGTGAAGCCCGGGCTCATGCAGGCGAGCGTCAAGGGCCGTCCAGACGGAGGGCCATGAGGGGACCAGCTCGCGGAGCGTCGCCATACCACGGCCCTGGTGCTGCCGAGCCCTGGTCCAGCCCGAGAAACGAGTGGCCTCATCCTGCAACCACTGGCCAAGCCCCCAGGGAGACTGGCCCAAACCGTGGCGCAGGAGGGGACACCAAGGAGGCTCGACACTGGGTCCTGCTGAGAGGACAGCTCGGTGTGCCAGGCCTGGGGTGGACAGTGACGCACCCGTCCTTCCCGACCTTCGGGGCAGGCCTCAAGAAGACCGACGCCAGTCACACGGCTGTCCTTTCCCAGGGAGGAGCTGGGTCCCCACATCCGGGCCAGTCACCGGGTGGGAAGCGCACCGGGTGGGGCGGTGTGGATCCTACCAAAGCTCGCGGCGCGGCCGGGGCCCCGGGGTGCCCTCCAGAGGCCCGTCAGTGTGCCCCAGCCAGACTTACTGAACTGCGGAGGGGCGCCATAGCCCTGGGGGAAGCCCTGAGGCGGGGGGAAGCCTCCGGGAGGCGTGGACACGATGTAGGAGGTGAATGGCGGTGGTGGAGGGGGCGCTCCTCTTCCTGCAGGGGGCGGTCCGTAGCCACCTGGGACAGACCGGGAGGGTGAGGGCGGAGCCGGCCCCAGGGCGCTGCCCGAGGGTGGGCGACCACTCCTCCCACTCTTCTCTGCAACAGGGACTTACCAATGGCCTGTCCTGCTGGCACCCACATTCCTAGACGAGAAGACAGGAGGGTTGGTGCTGGGCCTCGGGGCACCCGGCATACGGGGGAGGGAGGGGGCCCAGGGTGAAGTCTAGGAGCTGTCCCCGAGCCTGACCGCGAGCCTGGGCCAAAGCCGAGTCCCGACACACCGGTCGCTCAAGTTGAGGCAGGAGGCTGGGGAGCGACCTGCAGACTGGGGCTGCCCTGGCCCCGGAGGACGTGCACACGCGACGGCAGGTGACGACTCACCCGCAGGTCACGGCACCCCTCGCCGGCCCGGGGCTGCCAGGTCCCCCCGCCGAGCCTGGCACCGCTGTGGGTCCAAGAGGGACGGGATGCGTGCGGGCACCAGGTGCCCTGGGACCCCTGCGTCGGCACTCGGCCCCTGGGAGGCCAGGCCCCGCCGCGTGTCCAGCTGGCGCCCCGCCCCGGGCCCCCCCGGGCGC
>NW_006209805.1:950189-952382 GCF_000334495.1 Tupaia belangeri chinensis | reverse complement strand
GCAGACGGGGGCTGCCCTGGCCCCGGAGGACGTGCACACGCGACGGCAGGTGACGACTCACCCGCAGGTCACGGCACCTGGGCGCCAGGGCGGGTGGGTGGCCGGCACTGGCCGGGCTCGCCTGCCCGAGGCTGCCAGGTACCTCCGCCGAGCCTGGCACCGCTGTGGGTCCAAGAGGGACGGGATGCGTGCGGGCACCAGGTGCCCTGGGACCCCTGCGTCGGCACTCGGCCCCTGGGAGGCCAGGCCCCGCCGCGTGTCCAGCTGGCGCCCCGCCCCGGGCCCTCCCGGCCGCGCCTCCCACTTACCTTGGGGGCCGTATCCTTGCTGCCACGTGGGCGGGGGCTGGCCTGCCCAGCCGTTGGCAGCACTGGGCACGACCCGGCTGCCCCACTGGCTGGCACCCGGCTGTCCTGGAGCTTGGCTCTTACTGTCCCGAGGCTCTGCCCGCTTAACCTCCACCTGAACAAACAAGCCCCAGCTCAGGGCGCGGCTGTGCCCAGCACCCCTTCCCTTCAGACACGCCCGCGGGTAGCTTATGGCTACGCTTAGCAGCTTACGCCTTAAGACTAAGTACTTAACTATAACCTTACTTAGGCCAGTAGTAGCTTTTTTCTTAAAAAAATCTTTAAAAAATGTTTCTCAGGTACAACAGATGCAGCTGGAGACCCCTGCACCCCTGCCCCTGCGGCGGGCTGAGCCCCACCCCGGGGCCTCGAGCCGGCCGAGGGGTCCCGCTCCAGTTAAAATGGCAACGCTTCCCTTCAATGGCCTCTGGAAAACCCGGGGAGAAAAAGGGGCCGGGGTCTTCCCAGCCTGCCCCCCACCCCCGGCCACGCCGCGGCGGAGGGCACCTCCGCGGGGGCAGCTCGGAGCCCGCCCCGCACCGGCAGCTCATACCTGAGAAACACAGTGGCTTTACTTAGGCGCTACTTAAAATGTCTAATGGAAGATAGAGACTTACCTTCCCCAGGCTAACGCTTAAAGAATCTCAATTAACTCAAAGTAATGTCAGAGGGCATGGTTGTGTAAGGGTCTTACGTTACATCTAACAAAAAGTAAACAGACATGCAATAAAATGACATTGGAATCAGTGACAATCTTCATACTGTGTTAGCGCTGTGGCTGGGCCCTCGCGGAGGGCCGGACTGGACTGCACTGGGCCGGGCGTCGCCGGGCCACCGGCCTGCCCTGCTCACTCCCGGGGCCCTCCTTGGCTAAGGGCAGACGCCGCCGACACCCGGAGCTCTCCCGGCTTTACGGGAAATGCTCCCGGGCTAGGAGCCACACGCTACGCCCTCCTGCCCGGAGCCCCGCCCGCCCAGTGCACCAGGACGCTCTGCCCCGCCTGACAGGAACACCCCACGAGCTCAAGGTGAGGACAGCAGGGCCGAGGGACCCGTTCGAACAACTCAAGTGATAGAGTCTCCACACGCTGTCCTGGGGCTCCATCCCGCCGACAGAGCAGAGCAGCCTTCGGGCTCTCTCCTACAGGCGTCTTCGTTACAGGGAGGCCAGAGTCCTTCACTAGCAGGGGACCTGGCCGGGACCAATGACGGTCGGCGACAGACATGCTGGGCCCTGAGACAGGCTCCAGCTCCGAGGGGCCCGGGGAGGCTGCCCCGAACTGCCCGCGTGCCCTCGCGGTCACACGACGCGCGGCAGGGCAGCGACTGTTGTAGCGGGGGCTGTACCTGCACGTGCCCTGCTCCTGGCATCCGGCGAGGAGCCCACGGCTGGCGGTCCCCCACAGCACTCAAAGGGACAGAAGGGGCCCCGTCTGCCTGGTCAAGGCCGGGGTGGCCGCGGAGGACCCAGATGGGGTGGCGGGACGCGGGCCCTCGGCTGTGCTGGCCCTCAGGAAGGCACTGCCAAGTCCCCCGGCTCCTCGGAGCCGACCCGGCCACGTCTGAGGGCGGCAACACAGTATGAAGATGGGACAACCGGAGGTCACTTGACTGCGTGGGTGAGTACTATCGAGAGCGTGTGGTCGGTACCGAGTTTCACAGTAAGTGACCCAATCGAAACGACCAATCCTTCAGGATGTTTCTCGTGGCTCTGGGCGGGAGCGAGCTCGGTGCTCAGAGGCCCGCTGCTCAACACAGCACGGCACAGGCCCGAGGGGACGGGGCAGGGGACGGACATCTGAAGGAGTGGTCACTGAGACCAAGCCTGAGGCAACGCTGCGGTCTC
>NW_006209805.1:946557-949493 GCF_000334495.1 Tupaia belangeri chinensis | reverse complement strand
GCCCCCCCTTGCCACCCGTGGCGGACGCCAGCCGCGACGCCCTAGAGCACTACCGGACGGCAGGACGGGGCCTCGCTAGGCTGCGCCAACGCCGTTGGCTGAGCCCAAGGAGCCCCGCAGAACGCACATGTCTACGGTATCTACGTCAATGTCCACGTGTACGCGATCGAGTAACACACGAGGCGTCCACAGAGATACAGGCCACACCGGGGTCAGCAGGCCAGACTCTGTTTTTTTCAGCAGGTCAGACTCTGCTGTCAGCAGCGAGGGCAAGAGGCACCGTGGCATCAGAGGAATTTGGAGAACAATTTCGCAAGTCCCAAACACAGGAAGTGGCAGTATAAACGAAGTTTGGTTGGTCTGGGGGCAGCCGCCGGCTACCGCGGCCACCTCGTCCTCTACGTGCGGAAGTGGGCCAGGGTCTCCAGCCTCCCAGGCTGAGGGGAGCGCGACCCCGCTGAGCAGTCCTCCAGGGCGAGGACCCCGCTGAGCCTAGCACTGCCCCTGACGGCTGCCTGCGCGCGCACAAGGGGAGGCGGCAGAGAGCCGCGAGGACCAGAGACAGAGGGAGAGGTGGGGTCTCACCCGCGGCCAGGGTGTGCGCGGAGCAGCACGCAGCGGGGGCTGGCGTGGTGCTGGGCGCTGCCGCAGATGCAGCGGGAGGGCCTTGGGTGGGGCAGCCTGCTGCGGGGACCTCGGGGTGCTGGACCTGCGGCTGGCTGCTCCAGGTTGGTGACAAGCGAAACCGGGGACGGGGCGAGGGTAAAGGTGGGGATAGGGGTGGGGGTGGGAGGGCAGCAGCCTGGAGGACGCCGCGGGCCGGGAGCAGCTGGCCAGCCCCCTGTGCAGGCCTGGACCTGAGCACCTAGGCGCGGGGGTGGGTGTGGGGACTGTGCCGTGGAGGAGGGACAGAGAGGAAGGGAGACATGCAGGACCCACGTCCAGGGACACGTCCACCACCAAAGCCCACCGAAGGCAGGAGGTGGGGCAGGGAGGAGACAGAGGGTCGGCAAAGATTCAGAAGGTCGGGCACAGGCGCCAGCTCTCGGGGAGGCCCTGCTGGTCGGCTGCTGTGGCCACGCCCTCCCCGACCTGCGCCCGCCCCAGGACCCACAGAGCCCGCCCGAGGCTGTGCTGCATGAACCACACGAGGCAAGGGGGGGCCCACCCAGCCCGAAGCCCTCTCTAGGCCGCCCCTCCACCCACCCCACACTAGCTACACCGTCCGGGACACCGCGCAGCACAGGGGCAGGCGCCTCTAGGGGCGGCCCTCGGGTGGTGGCGTGAGGCTTCCCGAGGCCGCGGCGGGGTTTGCACACAGCAGAGGTGATGACACGACACATGTAAGAGTCGACTCTGAACGGCAGGAGTGTCTGAGCCACGGGCGGCGTGGTCCGTGCCTAGTGCCAGGCGGCGAGCCGTGGCCAGAGCCCCGCACGGGCGTCTAGGAACGCGTGCCAGAGCTGAGGAAGCGGGACAGAACACACTGAAACTTCGTTTACACCCCACTGGAGCGAAGCGCCCCTCCTCTGACTGCGGGACTGGCCTGTACCTGTGTGACACAACTTAGCACCTGGAGAGAGAGCTGGAGAGACGTTAATCACAGCATTCACAGAGCAGCGCGCTTAACGCGGCCGTGCCGAGCTGCGGCACGCACGCCGTCACTACGCCTTACGGTGTCTAAGTTAAGGCTAAGACTTAACAGCTTAATCGGCACGAGTGAGGAGCGCGCTCCTGCACCACGCACCGCGGAGGAGGGTGGGCTTCAAATGGCAAACTATTCTCCAGCGTGGCGGGCGCATGCTGGCTGCAGGCCGCGGCGCCGAGGGGCTGCCCGACTGCTCTGGGCAGATGGCCGCCAGGGACGCCACAGCAGCCCACAGGCAGGCCCGGACGCGACTGGTGAAAACACGGAAGGGGTGGGGGTGAGCAGCAGTAGCCGCGGGACAAAAAACAGAACAGAAGAGAAAGGCACAGGGCCGGGTGCTCGAGGCCCGGCAGCCGCCCTGGGCCTCACGGGTAGGAGGATGGGGCCAGAGGCAGCTCTGCACCCCACCCCTCCCACCTGCCCAGTGACTCGGGGTTCAAAGAAAAAAAAAAAAGAAAAAACACCAGCACGGAATGGGGGGCCGTGTGGCTGCCACCACGGGGGTGGGGGTGAGCACATGGGGCGGATGACGGTCAGGCGGGCAGCTCCTGGCTGCGCAAAGCCACGTCTCTCCAGACGCCTGGAGGACAGCGACCACCGGGAGGTCCACGAGGGCCAGGAGCATGTGGACAGAGTGGGGAAGCGTGGGCAGGCCAGGGCCAGAGCCACGCTGGCTACGGCCCACCCGACTGCCTGATGGGGTCAAATAGTTTGCCATCTGAGGGAGGAGGGCAGGAGGTCAGGACAAACTAGGTCAGCCTTTACCTCGAGGCCGCTGCTTCTCCGCGTCATAGATCATGACCACCTCGGTGACCTGCAGGGAGGAAGGACGTGAGCCCGCGGGCCGGCCCTCGGGGACACTCGGCTCGGGCGCAGCTTGGCCACGGAGGCCTGGCAAGTACTGAGGCCGACTGCGGCCTCAGCGTGCGGAGCCAGGCCCTCACAGCAGCCCCAGCCGAGGCGTCGGGCCAGCCCCACTCCCAACTTGGCATCAGTAGACCTGCTGAGGCAGGCAGGGCCTTGGTCAGGGGGAGGGCTGACCGCACCTGCTCCTGGCCTCCCCGCAGGTACACCTGGGAGGCTCACGCCCCACCCGGGCCAGCACGGTGACCGCTCACACGTAGGGTTGCAGGGTGCGGCCTGAGAGCCCCTCCACGCCAGGCTGGCTCCGCCAGCGCCCAAGTCCCAGGGTACGATTAAGCGCGGGCGTCTGTGACTCCTCGGATTAGCTCCCAGGACCCCTAGCCCCCGAAGAACTGAAGGAAGTCGGGGGTCCTCCAGCAAGGAC
>NW_006209805.1:942487-946483 GCF_000334495.1 Tupaia belangeri chinensis | reverse complement strand
GCCCTGCTAAGGCGGGCGGGCGGGCACCCACTTCCTGGGGGACAGCACGGCTGGGAGGGCAGGCAGACCAGCTCACACCTGCTGGAACAGCTGCATAAGTCGGCCATGGGGGTGTGAAGGCCAGGAGGGAGGGCCGGCTCTAGGGGCATCCGAGGAGCACAGAGGCACTCCCCCGTCTAAGCCCTGCACCCACAGCCCCAGAGGCCCACAGCAAGGACTCACCACCCCAAACTTCTTGAAGTACTCCCTGAGTTCGGTCTCGCCGCAGTTGTGCGGAATCCCGCCAACGAAGATCTTGTTCGACTTGCTGTTGTCGCTCCTGGGCCCTTTCTGCTGTCCCGCGGGAAGAGATCGTGAGCGCCAGGGACTCCGGGGACGCCCCCCTAGCTCTGCACTGGGCTTGGGGGCTTGGCAAGCCCGCAGCTGTGAGCAGCCCGCGGTGGCCCTCCCACAAGCCCCAAGTGACGGGAACCTAACACTTCTGTGGGCACCCAATCTCCCCGTGCGGTGACGAGCACATCAGCTGTGGACGCGGGACCGGCTGAGGGTCACGGCCAGGAAATGGAGCTGAGCAGCGGCCATGGGCTGTGAGCTGGGCAGAGCTGACCACAGAAAGCTCTCCCGGCGAAGAGGCCACCCTGTCCCCACGCTCTGCTCACCCTGGAAACACGCTGGGCCCGGCTGCTGGGGAGGAGTCGGCGTCAGGCCCCAGGCTGCCCCTCCACCCGCCCCCGTCCAGCCTGACTGCTCTGTCTCCTGGATGCCGGAACGGGCACTCTGATGGGGGGGGGCTGAGTCGCTGGAACACGCAGCGGGCCGGGGGTGCTACAGTGGCGTTAATTTTTAACCAGGTGGAACCGTAGCCCTGACTGCAGGCCACCCGAGGAGCAGAGCCTGGGTGTGTCTGTGGCTGCCCTGGGAGACAGGAGCGAGCCGCGGGCATGGCTCCAGGCCCCATGGGGACGCCTGGTGGAACACCAGGGCTGAGGGACCCCGGCGCATCGAGGCGTGCCTGTCTTATCACCCCTCCAGTGGGCCTGGACGGGAAGACCCCTCACAGCAAGTCAGAGGGCCAGGAGGCCGGGGCGGTTGGACCCACACGGCTGACGGCACGGTTCCACTCTAAGACTCAGAGTCTTCAAGTCATGTGGGTGAGCATGCCCCAAATCCCACGGGGAAAGAGAGGGCTGTGCTGGGGCGCCCCCTGGGTGTGGTGGGAGCGCACAACCCACGGCGAGCTTTAAATCAGAGGGGCCAGTGGGTGGCGAGGTAGTGGAGGCAGTGGGCTTCCACACGGCCAGCCACGGCTCGAGTCCTGGGCCGAGAGGCTTGGAAACCGCACTGGACGTGTGTACCTGTGCGGGACCCCGAGGGGGAGAGAGCTGCGGCTGGCCACCCCGGGTCCTCTCTCCCTCTCACTGTCTCTGGCGACTGCACGTGCCCTATGGCAAATGAGAACAAGTGGGCCGGGCAGCAAGTCGAACGGTGGTCAAGGTGCTGGACTCCCACGTGACCAAGCACAGCTCAGGGCCGGGAGCTGGGAGCTGGGGAACCACGCGGGCTGCAGGTGTGCGCTCGCCCCGGCTCCCGAGAGGAGAGTGGAGGGAAAGGGATGCGGGGTGGCCAGCCCCAGGGCTCATTTCTTACTTTCCTCCGTCTCTCTGGTGCGCACACAGGCCCTATGGCAAAAACTCTCACTAAAAAAAAAAAAACAGCAGCAGGGGAGAGGGCAGGGGCTGGATGGGGCTGCAGGGCCGGCCCGCGGGGGTGGTCCGACAGGGAGCACGTCGGGCTGTCTGTCCCGCGGAGAGCTCCCACCTGGACACGTTAGGACTACGCCCTGGTGAGGCGGAGGAGGTAGCAGAGTGACGCGCCGGAGCACACTGACCCAGCCCACGCACCCCTGAGGAGCGGCCCTCACTGGACAAGACGGGAGACGCCACGGCGTGGCCTTACCCAGCCTTCCTTCGGCCGCGTCCGCTCTGGCTGCATCCCCCGTGGCGTGCATGGCTTCGGGTCGATCTGGGGAAAGTTGCAAACCCACTCCATGAACACGGCGAGCAAGAGGCACACAGCTCACGGCCCAGGCCGAGCCCTGATCCCCCCGGGCAGCCAGCCCTCAGGCGCTGCGGGCACTTACATTCCGGCCGTCCAGGGTGTGCGGCCTGCTGGCCAGCACGGTGCCCACGCAGTTGGGGTCTTTGAACTTGACGAACCCGAAGCCCCGAGACTGGTTGGTTGTCTTGTCCTTCATGATGACACAGTCCACGACCTCCCCATACTGGGAGAAGTAGCTGCGCAGGGTCTCTGCTCGCAGACCGGGGACGAGAGCAGACACACCACCGGGGCCTGAGCACGAGCCTCGCCGCCGCATACACGCCCTTCCTCTCCTCCCCCGGACGCCAGGACGAGCCACAGGGCGCCTCACGCCTGCACGCGCGGCGGGCTCCCAGCACAGGCCCCATGGCCGGGACCAGGCCTGCTTGCTCCCCTGACGCGGGCCCGGGGCCTGCATGGCGGCTCAAATCAACACCTCAGCCTGCAGCAAGGGGCCCGCCAGTCCCCCGTGACCACTGGAGCACCCAGGCACAACAGCGGCTCCAAGCAAGGACGGTCCTCTGCCCCAGCCTGGGTGACCAGCCCAGAACCCAGACCCAGGAAAAGACGGTGAGGACGCCTGTGCGGGGCCGGCCCACGGCACAGCAGCTGCGGCCTGGGCACCGGGAGCCCCCTCTGTGTCTCCCCAGTCAGGGAGACATGGGCCGACCCCCGTCACTTGAAGGCAAAGGCCACAAATGGGCCCTGCCCTGCCCGGCCCGGCCCGGCCCAGCAGGGTGGCCCACCTACCTTGGGTTGTGCTCCAGTCGAGACCGCCCACGAAGAGCTTCCTGCAACCAAGATACGCTTCAGGAGGCGGTCACGGCCAGCCCCGCGTGCCACCCAAGGGCCCACGACAACAGGCACGCTGATGTTCCCAGAGCCTGGCCCACGCCATGGGCAAGCCGCCTAGCATGGCAGGAAGGGCTGAGACGCAGAGCCACGGTGGCCACGCAGGACTGTGCCGCTTCCCAGTGGGGTCTGGGGCACGCCTCCGTTTCTGCCAACATCAGCAGGGATTTTCAAGTCTGGATTTGAAGTCATGCACGTAAGGTGCAGGTAAGAGACCCCGGGACGCCCTGCCATATAGCCTCACTCACGACCTGCGGCACGGGCGGCGCGATGAGGCTCGGCCGGGAGGCTCCCGAAGTCCAGACTGAGAGTCTGAGCCCACGGCCCCACCCCAGGGTGCCAGGCTCTTTCTGGGTGGGTGCCCCAAATTGTCCCTGCTTCTCACGGAGCCACACAGCGGAGCACCAGATGTCACCCGTGCTGCTGCTGCTCCTGGTGGCTCGCCCAGGGAAGGGGCCAGGTGCTCAGGGCCAAGCCCTTCACTGCACCTGGGCTGGGACGCTCCATACCGACACCACCCGAGACCAGAGCCTCTCCCAGGCTCCGGGTCACCACCAGGGACATAGGAACCCACGGCCATCTCTCGGGAAGGAAGCCCAACACGGCCGACACCACCACTCGGCGGGTGTGTGGAGGGCTGGCCAACTTCAACACACTGGCCCAGCGGGGCCAAGCAGCCTGGAGCAGAAGGCGGCGGCCGGTGGCGGCAGTGGCCGGTGCGCCAGTGCCTGTGCGCAGCGCGAGGCTGTCTGGCTGCAACGCCAGCCTCATGAGTCAGCCCTTGGCAGCAGCCCGCGAAGGCAGACCGACAGGGCGCATTCCTCTTCCTTCTCCGAGGAAGGGCACTTGAAATCTGGGGTGAGGAGCGGTCTCCCACGCCAGGGAGTGCCACGTCCAGACGTCAGCGAGCAGGCCCCTGCCCGCCTGACCCTGCTGGGTGCTGGGGGCGAGACGGCGGGAGCCCCAAGTCTGGGTGTCGGTCGGCAGAGCGGCACAGACAAGTTTCGGGGCGGTGGGCCGACAAGCAGCGGCAGCGGGAGCGGGGCC
>NW_006209805.1:939304-942216 GCF_000334495.1 Tupaia belangeri chinensis | reverse complement strand
GCAGGGGGAGCGGCAGCTGCTCAGGCTCCGCCTCGGTCCTCCCAGCCTTGGGACGGGGCAGGTGTGGCCACCCTGCAGGGGGAGAAGGGCTGCCTCACTGCAGAGAGTGTGCATGCACCCACGGAGCCCAGTGAACGGAGCGGCTCCAGGCCCGAGGCTGGCCGGGGTGCCCAGGCATGCCAGCTCGCCACATCCTCTGTGCACCTTGAAGCGCTCAGGAACGCTCCAGGAGGACTGAGCAGGACCGTGCCAGCTCAGGGGCACCAGCTGCATGCGGGGCTGTGGGGCTGCCTGGCAGGGAGCGTCCCTCCCACCTCCCGCCTGCTCTGCCCAGAGGGGACTGACTGGACCAGCCTGGCTCCGGCCCGTTTCAGGGATGCAGGTCGGAAAGCCTTGACTGGCACCGCCCTTCTCCTCCTCCAGGAGGTGCACTGTAATGTCCAGAGAAGGGACACTGGGTCCCCAGCTTCCTCTCACACTGGGGGGGGGGGCACTGGGAGCCCGGCTGGGCACACAGGGAAGTCCCACCACGTCTTCGAGAGCCCTGAGTTCCGAGCCAGACTCGGTTATGAACACGGACATGAAGCAGGCCGCACCCCATGAGGGTGGACACAGAGCAAGATCCCCCGCGCTTCACGGCGGCTGATTCTTTGAACGGAACCTAACGTGGGACCCAGAGCCAACCGACCCTCTGCTCCTGCCAGGGCCGTGGGCTCTGAGCGGCGCCTCCCCAGTCCGCATTCTGCAGAGGACAGACCTGGCAGGCAGGGTCCCCCGCTCGGCGGCAGGGACAGCTCCAGGGCCCCACACCGGGCTTTGCCAGCGAGGTCCCCTTGGCCAGGTGGTGAGAACTACACCGGCGGGGAGGGCACCTGTGATTCCTGATGAGGGCCCACGAGGGACTGGGAAGGCCCTGAGGACCCGAACTCAGAAGCAAAGCCCACGTTCTCATCCCCAGTGACCCGCGCTGTCTTTCTGGAGGGTGCCCTGACCACCCCCACCTCTCGAGGGACTGGCGGGCCAGGGCCCAAGATGCTAACCAGGCACGGTGTCGCCAAAGGCCCAGGCAGTGCCGTTGCCATCGCACGGTGTCGCCAAAGGCCCAGGCAGTGCCGTCGCCATCAGAACATGTGTAGACAGGCCCCGTGTGGGGCCCCCGCACCGTCAGCTCTCAGCCAGTTACACGCAGCCCGGCACCTGTGCCCAGGCTTTGGCCGATGCACCTGGCACTGGGATTCAGGTGCCAAAGGGGCAGTCCAGGCTGGACTGCAGACACAGGGGCCACCGTGACCGGTCCGTCAGGCCCTCCGGGGTATGTGGGGGCACCTGAGTCAGGGATGCTGCCTTCCCAGTGACCTCCCGCCGACTAAGGGCTGGAGCCCCATGGTGGAGGGTGCTGTCCAGGCTGCTGGACAGCTCGCAGGGCCAGGACGGGCCTCGGCTGCTGCTTGGTATACCGGCCCTCCCCAGGACGCACAAGGTGAAGGCAGAGCCGGTGGTGCGGCCTCCCCGCTGCCTCTCCAGGCCCCAGGGCGCCCTCCCTCGTCCAGCCCTGCAGGGAGGGACAGGGCATGTGCAGCCCTGGCCAGGGGCCCACCCCACTTCCTTCTGCTGCTACAGAGGAAGTCCCCAGGCCTGTCAGAACAGGACCACCTCACCTGCGGCCCCCATGTCAACTGAGAGCCTGCATCAGCCAGCCCTGCCCGCAGGGCCTAGGCCCTTCCTGCCCGGCGCCAACGGCTGACACCCCCCTGCTCTGTCTGCGAGACCCTCCCTGACCACCTGGGGGCTTGGCCAGCTCCTGTGGAATAGGCGGCCGACCTAAAGCACCCCCAGCTGAGAGCGAGGCAGACATTGTCACTGGTGTCACCAATGTCTCGGCGCACCCAGAGCTCACTGGCTGGGTGGGGACAGTGGCCCCAACACCACAACAGTGAGCCCAAACCACCGCTGGTCGCCCGCCCGAGCCTGCGTCTCCCTGGAAAGAGGGCGGGCTCTCACTTCCGGGGAGACCGGAGTCAGGACTCCCAGGAAGTGGCTCGAGGTCTGCCCCGGGGCCTGAGCGTGGGGGGCGCGGTTGGCTGCACCAGCGCGGGACCACCATCAGAGGCAGGCCACCCCAGCCCCGGGCCCTCTGGGGACCTGCCGGGCCCTGACCTGGGACACCAGGCCCAAATCGCAGGACCACCCGAAGGGCGGCTCTCACACAGGGGTCCTGCCGTCAGGACTCCGGCTGCCCCGACAGGGTCTCCTGTGCCAAGCAGGAGCCAGGGATGTACTCGGCACCGGGGTGCCCCGGACTCCAGCCCTGAGGGCCATGCCGACAGGACACCGGTCCCATCCTGAGGGCAGGCCCCTCCTCAGGCCATCTCTTCCCCCACCGCGGGGACAGCCTGCTCCCACCCCACCCCTTCCAACCTGGCTGACAGTCCCTGCCTACCACTCGCTAGCAGGCACCGGCTCTGCACGCAGACTGCCTCTGTGGCCCTGGGAGGTCAGTGCGGGGTGGGGGGACTACAGAGCCAGTCCACAGACCACCCGCCCTGGCCAGGGACCGTCCTCACGGTGCACAGTCATCTCCAGCCTTCAGGCCCAGGGGCCACCCTGAAACCCGGGCTCGGCCCCCCACCCTCGAGGTGTGCACAGCCACGTGCCCCAGGGACGCTTCCACCGGGTCTCCCGGTCTCAGCAGCCGGGCACAAGCCCCACCCTGACAGACAGGTGCCAGGCCGGCTCCAGACAGGACTGGTGGGGACACGGGCAGGACAGGCCACTGCCCTGCGCACCTGCTCCCGCGCGGTGCACTCTCCAGCAGCGGGCTCCAGGGGGGCGCCGGGGTGACTGCAGCCCCCCGCTCCGCACCTCCACGCGGGAGCAGCGGGCACCCCGCCAGCGCCCGGTCACGGCCGGCC
>NW_006209805.1:935381-938022 GCF_000334495.1 Tupaia belangeri chinensis | reverse complement strand
CCCGGAGCCTGCCCCGTGGGCCGGTGGGAGTGGGCACGCCCCGACGCCGTCTCGCAGCGCCTGCCACTTGGGCATTGCACTTCGTCCCCGGGAGAGGACGCGGTACCCGCTGCAGAGGAACCGCTCACAGGCAGCACAGCGAGGCGGCCGTGGTGGGTGAGGCGCTGGACTCCCACGTGCTGGCCAGTTCGGAGCCTGAATTTTAAAATGTTGATAATTATGTCCCTAGACTCCGCGGAGCTGACTGTGGTCCAAGTCCTGGACCCAGCGGCTTGAAACTCACACGCGTCCAAGATTAGGCTGGATTGTGGGGCCATCCTCCCTGGGGGCTGACTTCTCACTTTCTGCCTCTGGTGAGAGCATACATCTCATAAAAACAAACGGGCCAGCCGGCAGTGGTGTGGAGGTGAAGGCCACTGGACTCCCACATGGCTGACCACGGTTTGAGTCCTGGACCTAGCTCTTGCTTTCTCACTTTCTCCCTCTCTGATAGAAAGAGGCAATAAACAACCTGTTAGGAGGGCCGGCGCTGTAGGACAGCAGTTAGGACAAGCAGACCGGGTAATTAATGGTTTGGTTGCTGGACTCCCACATAGTCAAGTATGGTTCGAGCCCCAGGCCCGGTGGCTTAAAGCTCACACCGGGCACATGTGAATATGTGTGGAGGAGAATGGATTACGGAGTGGCCATACTCAGCGAGTACACACACCCTGTACCAAAAATACCTCTAAAAAACAAAAGGCGGCCGAGTCCCACATGGCTGACTGGGGTTTGAGTCCTGGCTGTGGCAGCCTGAAGAGCCTGGCGGGTGTGAGCCCAAGTGACAGGTGAGGCACTGCAGGGGAGAGACTGGGCATGACCAGGCCCATGGGGGGCGCTCCTCCCTCCCTCTACGTAAAGAGCGAGATGGAGGGAAGTCTGGGGGGGTCTAACTCTTGCTCATGACAACCCGAGATTCAAGCGTACCTTGTCCCGAGCTGCCACATTTGGGGTAATTTGTTACAGGGTCATGTCTAGCAAACACACTGCCTCGTCCTGTCTTTTCTCTCCTGAGTGGCGTGACCTACCAAGTGCCAGCTGGGTGCGCGAGGGGACAGCTACTGGTAAACGGGTTTGGAACGTGTCCATCTCGGTGCCTGGTATGATAGCCGGGGCTGAGACCGAAGGGGATGACCTGGCGTGGGTCAGGATGCCAACGTGGGTGCTTGGAGCCACCTGCCATCTGGCCTTCTGCGGGCCCCATGAGACCAGCGGGGGCCCTCGGACTTCCCTAGCCCCCATGGACAGCCGGTCTGGAGAGAGCGCGTCAACACACAAGGCCTGCCACAGCCCTGCCAGGCGGGCTCCGGGAACACAAAGTCCCCTTGGTGAGGGAGCCACATGGAGAAGGCCCAGAACCTCCGGGAGGACACAGGGCTGAACAGGAAGCAGACAGAGGGAGCAGCCAGGCCAGAGGAACAGTGGTCCGGCCAGGGGAGGCACTCTGGGGAGGCCTGGGCAGACGGGACCTGGGAGCTCTGCCGGGTCGCGGGGGTGGGGACAGCAGGCTGAGGCAGAACCCATGGGGACCACACGAGGACGGGACTTGCCTCGGCAGCTGCCCGTGACCTCGGCCTTGCCGGGCCTGTTCCTTCGTGTTCGGGGAGTCACGATGGCGCCAGCCCGTGGAGGGCTGGGGCTCAGGGCCCGTGACTGTGTCCTGAGGTCAGATGGGAAAGTGCATGTCCACTTTCTTGGAGGCCAGGGAGATGGCAGAGCTGCGACCGGACCCTGAGGGACTGCCCCTCACCACTGCCTCCCCTGCATCGGGGGGAGAGGCCGGCTGGGCTGGTCGTGCAGTGCACACAGTTCCCTGGTGAGCGTGGCGGCCAGCAGGTGGGGACGGCAGGGTGCAGGGCTCCCACGTGGCTGCCTGTCTCTCCAGCAAGCTCATTTTTCCTATAGCAAAAATCTCTCAAAAAGAACCAGCAGATGGCATAATGGTTACGTGGCTGGACTCCCACATGCACAGTAGTTCGCGTCCCAGACCCGGTGGCTTAAACTCATGCCGGGCGCATGTGCGTGTGTGCCCAAGATCCCGAGCGGAGAATGGAGGAGAAGGGATTGCAGGGGGTGATTTCTCACTTTCTGTCTCTCTGTCTCTCTGTCTCCTGGGAACTGCATTCTCTATAGCACAAATCTCTTTAAAAAGGAAAAGAAGAAGTGGGACCCGCTGGGGCTAACCCTGAGTCCCAGCCCTCCACTCTCCTGGCTGGGTCTTGCCTCTGGGAACAGTTTCTCCACCTGTAAAATGAGGACAAAGTTCTGGTAGGTGGTTAAGGCTGCTGGATCCCACACGGCAGGCTGCGTAGTTCAAGTCCCGCCCCAGCAGCTGGAATGGGTGTGTGCCCAAAACCCCACGGAGGAATGGAGAAGGCATCCTGCCCGCTGTGGCCATCCCCAGGGGCGGCGTGGCCGGCCCTCTCCCACGGTAGCATCTCATTGAGACTTTAAATCCTTCAGCACGCGGACAGCGCCTGGAAAACCCGCAGGTCCTCACCCGGAGAGGAGCTGGCATTTGAGGAAACTGAGGCCTGTAAGACCGGAGGGGAGTCTGCTGGGGGCTGGAGGGGCAGCAGCTGGCCCGGGCCTCCCGCCGGCC
>NW_006209805.1:934351-935231 GCF_000334495.1 Tupaia belangeri chinensis | reverse complement strand
TGCGCCGCGGCGCCCCCGCCCCGGCAGATCCGGGCAAAGCCGGTGATGGAGCGCTGGGAGACCCCCTACATGCACGCGCTGGCCCGCGCCGCCGCCTCCAGAGGTAGTCCTGCCCTGCCGCGCCCGCCACTGGGCCAGGGCCGAGCCGGGCGGGCCGGGACAGAGGCCCCGCCCTGGGTGCTGAGGCCGCGCTGCCTGGACGGGGCGGGCTGAGCCTCATACGCAGGACTGTGCCCGTCGGGCCTGTGTCCGTCGGGCCTAGGGGTCTGGGCGCTGCTCCTGGGGAATGTGCCTGCCTGGAGGCCTGCCCCAGCTAAGAATAGCTGTGCAGTCCAGGGGGAGACAGCTGTCCCGGGGTGGCCCTGCCCTCTCGGTGTGGGAGCCCAGGGAGCGTGCAGCTCCGGCTGGGCTTCACAGGCACGTCCCTGTGCATGCAGGGCCACAGAGGCCTCGGGAGGTCCAGCCGGAGCACCCCCAGCCCCAGGTCCCCAAGGCCTCCCACCCTGGTCTCAGGGAGCGAAGTAAGGAGCCTGAGATAAAGGCCACCACATGGCCTCAGGCCAGGACTCAAGGTTCAAGGCCCTGAGCCCCTGGGCCGGCCCAGAGCTGCAGCCCTGGCCTTGGGCTGGCGCCCTCGCTCTGGCCGCTGGCCAGGGTCGACACTGCTCCTGCCAGGGACTGCCCGAGCGGGCCGCAGCACAGGCCGCCCAGTGACCTGGGGTCTGCCTGCCAGGGGGCCGTGTCCTGGAGGTGGGCTTTGGCATGGCCATCGCGGCCTCTAAGGTGCAGGAGGCCGCCGTGCAGGAGCACTGGATCATCGAGTGCAACGAGGGAGTCTTCCAGCGGCTGCAGGACTGGGCCCCGCGGCAGCCCCACCACG
>NW_006209805.1:931590-934316 GCF_000334495.1 Tupaia belangeri chinensis | reverse complement strand
GCCAGCCTGCTCCCCGGGGGCTGGGGGATGGGGTGGCCACACCAGGTGCCCGCAGGCTGCTCTGGGCCCATGCCTGCCCAAGTCCCCCACAGTGCCCTGCTCCCCAGGGGCTGGGGGGATGGGCAGCCACGCCAGGTGCTCACAGACCTACCCCGGGGCAAGGTGGGGACGGGGCAGCTGTGGGAGCCGGCCTGTGCCCACTCAAGACCTGCTCCCTGGGGGTGGGTGGTCTCCCAGGGGACCCCGGCCCCCCCCTTCCTGCGGGTGAGGATCTGGGGACCCGTCTGACCCAGCCTCCTCTCCCAGGTGGTCCCCTTGAAAGGCCTTTGGGAGGATGTGGCACCCACCCTGCCTGATGGTCACTTTGATGGTGAGGGGCTCGGGGAGCGGGGAGGGGCACACCGGGTCTGCCTGGACCTTCCAGCCAGTGCCACGGCCAGCAGCAGGGCCTGCACACGCCCTGGGCGAGAGCAGGGACGGGGGGAGGCGCAGGCGGGCACGAGGAACCTGCAGACCCGGGCCGACGCAGTCCCCCGCAGGCATCCTGTACGACACGTACCCGCTGTCGGAGGACACCTGGCACACACACCAGTTCCGCTTCATCAAGGTAGGCCTGGTGGGGGCTCCCCCGTGCCCCTGCCCGCCCCTGCCCTACTGACGCCGCCCCCTCCAGGACCACGCCTTCCGCCTGCTGAAGCCCGGGGGTGTCCTCACCTACTGCAACCTCACGTCCTGGGGGGATATGATGAAGTCCCAGTACTCGGACATCAGCACCATGTTCGAGGTGGGGCGGCCTCCCCACGGCCGGGCAGGGGCAGCTGTGGTCTTGGGGACCTGGCTGGGGTGTTCTCTTGGAGGGGTGCTCCACCACCGCCCATGGCCCCATGCCCTGGGGTGTAGCCCGAGGGCCTTGTGTCCCCGCCCTCCACCTCCTCCACCTCCTCCACCAACACGTGTTCATGGGTCCTCCACCCGGCGAGGGGGACCTTCCCAGCCAGAACCTGGGCAGGAACCCCGGGCTGCTGAGAGCCAGCTGCCGGCTGGTGTGCGGCTCCCTCCACGCGGGCTCGTGGCCACCTAGGCCTTTCCCGTCACTGCCCTGGCCCTGGTGTGATGGGGACACTGCTGCCCATGCTCTAGGGGCAGGGCCTCCACTGTCAGTCCTGCCTGGTGGGGACAGTGGCTCACGAGGACGCCCTGCCTACATACATCCACCTCCTGTGGCTCCCGTTCCCCGGGGCACTCCCACCCGGATGACAGGGTGCACCCCAGCTCCCTCGGCGCAGTTCGGGGTGACCCTGCACCCCACTGCCACCCCAGGAGACTCAGGTGCCGGCGCTGCTGGAGGCCGGCTTCCGGCGGGAGGACATCCACACAGAGGTGATGGCGCTGGTCCCGCCGGCCGACTGCTGCTACTACAGCTTCCCGCAGATGATCACGCCCCTGGTCACCAAGCGCTGAGCCCCCGGGCCCGGCCTCGGGCTCCTGGACGGCCGCCCTGCCGCCTGTGCTTGGCATGGGTGCCCCGGCCCGGCCCCTCCTGCCTTGGGGTCAATAAACCCTGCCCGCTGCCTGCATCCGGGTCGATTCTGTCCAGTGGGCTTCCAGGGAGACAGGGCTGTGCCCGTCCTGAGCCACCCTGGAACCGCCGCCTCCAGCACACACCCCCACCGGCAGTCCACCCTGATGCAGGCCACCTGGCCACCTGCAGCAGAACCCATGGGGTCAGCTGGTCAGGGCCTCACTGAGGCCAGGCTGCGTGAGCCACTCTTCCAGGGCCTTGGCCCACGGACACCACGAAGCCCTGGGCTGCACCCGGGGCCTAGACCTTCCGCTCTCGTGTCCTGTCCCCCGGCCTGACCCCTGCCTTGCTGGTCACCGCAGTGCCGTCCCTGCTGTCCAGGCCCTGTGTGGCTGCTCCCTCGGCCCCCGGGACCTAGTGTGGCCATCCCTCGGCCTGGAGCACGGCTCGCCTCCCGGGCTGGCCTGGGTGCCTGCCACCCATATCCGCCCTGGCTGTCGGGGACCAGCCCACTCCTCCCTATCCCACCCCATGCTGTCCCTGGAGGTGGGCATGTACACAGGGCTGTGGACTGGGCTGGCTGTGCCTGCCTGGGGCCCAGGACTGCCAGAGGCGGAAGGAGGGACCTCTGGCGCCAACGCGGAGGGCCACGGCACACACTGGCCATGGCTTCTCCAGGCCCAAGGTGGCCCTTCAGCTCTGTCCACCTTCTTGGAGGGGCTGGGCCGGGAGGTGCGAGCTGCCGGGGCTGTCCATACTGGGCAGGCTGGGACGGGAGGCAGGGCCACAGCCTGGGGACCTCGGCTGCCCAGGGCGGAGCGCCGAGGGGACACACACAGCACACGGGGGTCAGTCCAGGGTGGTTTATTGGGGCTGCTCAGGCAGGGCCGCGGGGCCGCAGGGGCCAGTGCCGCTGCTACCGGCGGTACCAGATCTTCAGCCTCTTCTCCCTCTTGATCTTCCTCTGCAGCTGCAGGATTCCGTAGAGCAGGGCCTCCGCCGTGGGTGGGCAGCCTGCGGTGGGACCACGCTCAGCGTCCCCGCCCGCCACACCAGCCCTCCCTGCAGCCCACAGGCGGGGCGGGGGCTCGGCGCCTCACCCGGCACGTAGATGTCCACCGGCACGATGCGGTCGCAGCCGCGGACCACGGAGTAGGAGTAGTGGTAGTAGCCGCCACCGTTGGCGCAGGCGGGCGGGGGGGGG
>NW_006209805.1:930545-931565 GCF_000334495.1 Tupaia belangeri chinensis | reverse complement strand
CCCCCCCCCGCCCCCCCGCCCGCCGCACCCCCGCCGGCTGGCCCCGGTGGGCAGGGCGTCCCAGGCGCTGAGACAGCCCCCCCGGCACAGCGGCCACCTTCTGCAGGAGAGGACTGCGAGGATGGGCTTGGTGGCACCCAGGAGGGTCCCGGCCTGGGCCCAGACGCACAGGGCCTCTCCCAGGGCCAGTGTGAGGACAGCTGGGGCAGGGCGGGCGGGCCATGGGCCTCTGACCTCCCACGCACCGCCCACTACTGAGGCTGTCGGGTCCTCTGGAAGGAACCCGAAACGCCCAGTCTGACAGGCCACAGCCGCCAGGGCGCTGAGCAAGGGGAGCCACCTGGCCAGCCGCTGGCCCCTGGGATGCAGGCCACGCAGAGGCCGGGGCTTGAGCCCAGACCCGAGCAGGCCGGCGGGGCGAGGTGGGAGTCCGCAGAAAGGCCTGACTCTCCTTGGGGAAGCCTGGCCTGAGCCTGGGCGCCCAGCCCCCGGAGCGCTAGCACCTGCGCCCTCCTGGCAGCTCTCCCACAGGCGCGACCCCGTGTCCGTGACACACCCAGAACGGGCAGGTCCACGGGGACAAGAAGGGGCCTGTGTAGCTCATGGGGAGCCACCCCTGGGGCGAGGAAGGCTCAAGAAGCACACGGAGGTGCTGGGAACACAGCCCTGCATCCCACGCCACACGCTCCGGGCCCTGTAACGTGCACACCAGGCCTCGACGGGACAGTGACCGCAGGTGCGGACGGCCACTTGGAAAGCTGGGGACGGAGCCCTCTGAGAGGCTGCCGCCACCGTGCTTGGCACAGGGGACCAGGGAGGCTGGAGTGTGGCCTGGGCTGCCCAGCACACCCTGCCGGAGGGTCCACGACATGGACGACCAGGCCGCCATGCACTCACCTCCCCATGGACACCACGTAGCGCGGCTCCGGCATCTGGTCGTAGACCTGGGACAGGCGGCGAGTGGCTCAGCGCCCGGGGTGGTGCGGAGCGGTGCGGGGCGGTGCGGGGCGGTGCGGGCGC
>NW_006209805.1:927633-930313 GCF_000334495.1 Tupaia belangeri chinensis | reverse complement strand
CTTGCGGAGTGCCGGGGCCATCTTGTTGGTCAGCGTGCCAGCCACGATCATGACGTCGGACTGGCGCGGGCTGGCGCGGAAGACCACGCCGAAGCGGTCCATGTCGTAACGAGGCGCGGCCATATGCATCATCTCCACAGCGCAGCAGGCCAGGCCGAAGGTCATGGGCCACAGGGAGCTCTGCGGGGCGCGCGCATCAGGCCGGCCGGCCGCCAGGGCCTCTGGGGCCGCGGGCCTGCAGCTCCGGCCCGGCCAGGAGGAGGAAGGTGGGTCGTGAGGTTAGGGCGGCCAGACCCCACATGACTGGCTGCACAGTTCGAGCCCCAGACCCGGCTTGAAGGCCACACCAGGTGCATGTGCCCAAAATCCCGACAGGAGAAGGGAAGGTGAACTCCACCCCCGCCCAAAATCCCGACAGGAGAAGGGAAGGTGGACTGCACCACCAGCCCCTCTGGTGAGCACATGCACCCACGACAAAGGCAGAGAAAGAAGGTGGCTTGTGTGCAGAGAAGAGCCGGATGCCAGAGAGCCCTGGGGCAGGGCCGAGAGGAGCGGCCATCCCCACCCAGGGCTGAGCAGGCGTGGGGGGCGGGCAGAGCTCTGCCAGGGGCAGAGCTCAGGAGCTGATGGGGGCGCCCTGACACAGAAACACCGGTCCTGGGGAACCGGGGCCACGGGGACTCACCCTGCGGGCCCAGTTGACAAGGTCGTCCAGCTTGGTCACCACGTACTCGCCGCGGCTGCTGGGAAGCGCACTGGGCTTGGGGACCACAGCCCCAGCCTTCGGCACGGCGGGCTGCGTGCTGGGTGCGGGAACACAGGTCACGGGGGTCAGCTGGGCCGGGACCCCATGGCCCACAGTGGCCTCTTGGGGCCGAGAACATGCCGATGGGCAAAGGCAGAGAGCGGCCGGCCGTGCTCTGGGCAGTGACCAGCACGAGCGTCCCCTTGCTGGGCAGAGCACCCGGGGACACCACTGGCCGGCGCACGGCTGCACTGTAGGGCCTGTGACCTCCCGGGCGCCACCTCACCTGCTCGGGCTATCGGTGGCCGCGCTCTGGTGGACGGCTCGTGTCTGCACGGCTGTGGCCACGCCGGCCCTGAGGGACACACTGCAGGTCAGCAGCCATCCAGGCCCCACTGGGTCTCGTGACTCCGCTGCCTCTGGCCCCTCACGTGCTCTCAGGATGGCCGCCGGCCTTGACTCTGACCCGCCCCCGGGGCTGCCCAGGCTGGGGGGGCTGCTCCTCCTGCACACCCAGCACCCCACAGGCCAAGCTACGGGCACGCCCGCAGACCCGTGGAGACCCAGAGGCCTCACAGCCAGCCCCAGGAGGGCTGAGGACAGACTGGACAGGGTCAGGCCCGGCTGGCCAGCCCAGCGCAGCCCAGCCCAGCCCAGCCCAGCCCAGCCCAGCGCAGGGCCCTTCCAGAAGTGCCTTTCACTGCTCCCGGGCCCAGTGCTGCTGCAGAGCCCTGTGGGTGGCCAGGGTGCACGCGCACTCACCGCAGGGCGGGGGTCCGGAGGCAGAACAGACCGGGAGCTGCGGAGAAGCACAGGGGTGTGAGCAGTGAGCTCGCCCAGCTTGCTCGGACCCGGGTCTTCAGAACACGAGTGTCACGGCCCTGCCTAAAACCCGGGGGCCCTGGAAGGAGACCCCAACGCCCCCAGGACGGCCGCCTCCCAGGTGCGCTCCTCCTCAGGGCCTAGCGCCTGCTGTTCCCCAGGCAGGAGGCAGCCTGGATAGCGAGGTGCACCGGTCTAAGCAGGAATTCGGGTCCAGGCACTGCGTCCACCGCCACCACTGCGTCAGTGTAGGTGGCGCCCATGTCTAACACCCAGGCTGCACCCGAGTGGGTGCTGTCTGACTGCAGGACTGGAGCTGGGGCATGGGGATTGGGGTCCCCTGAGCACATTCTGTCCTGCAGGGTCTGCAGGCTGGTGGCATTGTGAGCCCTGCCCACATCACCCTCCACCCTCCTCACAGGGTGCCCAAGGAGCCAACCACGCGGGAAGTGCAGGGCGGGCAATCGCTCTCCTCCTGCAGGGAGGGCTCCAGCTTGCATGGGGACCTGCACTGGGAGGCTCAGAGGCCCGGTCACCCCCAGGTGGGAGGGAAAGCCGAGCCTGCGCCCCCAAACCACTCGGGAGACAGGAGGGACCAGCAGGTGGCGTGGTGTTTACGGCGCAGGGCCAGTCAGTCCCAGACCTGGCAGCGGAGTGCGTGCCCAACGTCCCAGAGGAGACAGAGAGGGCACCGCGGAGGGCCACTGCGGCCGGAGATTCTTGTGTCTCTGGCAAGGGTGCACGCGCTCCGGGCTGGCCTCCCCAGAGCTCACACGCTGAAATGGGTGCTGTCTCTGTGCCCACTGGAGAACCGTGCTGCTCTGCGTGCCCACGGAGGGAGAAGCCGGATGGAGTCCTGGGCTTTCCCTGACTAGCTGAGCACAGGCTGGGCTGGGCTCTACCGCAGCTCAGACCCCCTTCGGGGTGCTGCTCCCTCTGGTGGCTCTCAAGAAGGATAAGGCAACTTTAAACCGTTAGAAACCAAGTGGGGCCAGCATGCATGGTGGTCACTGGCTGGACTCGAGTCCCAGACCCGGGAGACTGAAAACCGCGCCCAGAATCCGGAGGTCCGCGGGTCAGGGACGGCCGCGTCGCCGGCGCCCGGGCCGCTCC